>NC_142741.1:17266912-17609412 GCF_051943395.1 Hippocampus bargibanti
TTTTGGAATGTGGGAGGAAACCAGAGTACCCAGGGGAAACCCATACAAGCCTGGGTAGAACATGCAAAGTCCACACAGGGAGGCCGTAGCGGGGGTTGAACATGGTACCTCTGCACTGTGAAACCACTCGACACCGGGCCCCCCAATTTCATGTTTTGTATTTGAAAACATGCATGGTATGTTCATTTGAGGCAGAGCAATGCCAAATAGGAAATCTGTTTGGTTAAAGTCATCCAGATTTGTCGTTTTTGGGATCTCACTGAATTGTGCAAACAATGGTTGGTCCGTGTCAGGCTGTTGTGGTCAAATTTCCTATTCTGAAAAAGAAGCAGATTTAGCTCAATCTGGCAGTCGCAAATGTAGATTTTGGTTTCAGATCATCTTATGTGATCAGAATCAGAATCAGAATACCATTATTCGTCCCACAATGGGGAAATTTGAGGCTACTTAAAAGAAGAAATAACAGCTAAGGTTGTATTTTACCTCCATTCGGAAAAAAAATTCTACGTCTTGTGATGACAAGTCCAAAGGTGGCTGATTAAATAATTTTCCAAGATAAAAAAAAGCCCTCAAACAAGAATTTTGCTGTTTTGGAGAATCTAATTGGCTATTGGAACACCGGTCACCTGACGGAACCTTACCATGTTTCATGTCCAACTCATTTACATTAGCAGCGCGAAAACAAGGATGCTTTAGCACAGCACACTCACACAACTCGAAGACGTAGAACACATCACAAGCTTGTTTCTGTGAGAGATGACACGAACTATCATTAATTGTCCAATTACATGAAATAAAACCTGCTGCTTCTCATCCCCAAACATTCTCCTTCGACACGGTAAAGATAACTGAGATATCGATCATACACACAAACACACACACGCTCAGAGTCATCATTCCGTCTTGTAGAAGGGGGTCCATGGGAATAATATTAACTTCAAACCTTTTTTTGGAAGCCATCTGATCAAGCTGTGCGGCGCTGCACACCCATACAACATGCCTCATTGAATACATCACATACACACGCACAAACACGTACACACGCACACACACACACACACACACACACACACACACACACACACACACACACACACACACACACACACACACACACACACACACACTGTCCATCATGATGATGATGATGCTTGCTCAAAATGACGGTGGTAGGTTTGGGGCAAGAAGCTTGCACAAAGGCATAGATTCAGGTGAGGGTGTGGGTGCACAGTCCTCACTTCCTCCATTCCTCATTCCTACCAGGTGAGTTTAAAGTGGCATGACGACCTTCTTCTGGCAGGAGATGCAGGGGGCTGCCGGTTGTCCGGTCTGTTGGACTCCGCCTATGCCTAACCCCGGGTGAGGGTTTGAGATAACTCTTTGTCTTGCCTCTACCCTTTGACCTGTTAGGTTTTGGTGACCCTGCTAGAAGTATGAGACTCCGGCCGACATAGCTCTCAGAGTGATGGAGACGCGCAAAGTGCCTCACCAGTCGAGGCACACACACGCACACACTCACACACACACACACACACACACATGCACATGCACATGCACACGCACGTGCACGTGCACGTACGCACGCACACACACGCACACACACACACACACACACACACACACACACACACACACACACACATGCACGCACGCACACACGCACGCACACACAGACACACACAAACACACAGTACGCAGACAGTAACCACAGAATTAAAACATCATTCATCCAGTGATCCTAATGTAACTGTGGTCTAAAACCATTACTGCATTTCTGATTGCTGTACGACTGAAACAGTGACTGATGATTTAGGTGTGTATTCACTTGACTTGCGTGCAAGTAGCAAACTGTAGGTTAAGTTTCCAATCAGATGCTTCACAATGACTGTTTGTCTCTCAAAATGCCTTTTTCCTCCACGCTTGAGTGATTTCTAGGTTTGCACCAGTTCTTCCTTTATCCCCCCACCGAAATTGGCTCTAGCTCTGGCTCTGGTACTTAAAACTGGTGCTTACGCAGGTTCTAATTATTTGTGGGTCGAGACAGACACCGACAATCTCATCACAGCCTCACCACCCATGAACATCACCGCAGGTCACTGCCATCCTCGTGATCAAGCATTGTTGAAAATGGATGGGTAGATGGATGGATGGATGGATGGATGGATGGATGGATGGATGGATGGATGGATGGATACTTTTGATATTCACTGTTGACTGTCGACAGATTGGTAGGTCTGTGAAATTCACTAATCGGAGCCATGACGGAAGTGTGGTTAAAATAACATGGAGTGATGGATTGAATATTACAGTTTTGGTTCCGTTTGACAAAAAGATGAACTGGCGATTATGAATAGGTGCCAATGGAAATGTTGTAAAATGTTGCCCGCTTATGATAAAATATTCCCTCTCTGGGTGGAGCGACTCTGAAAAGAGGGTGTTACAAGTCAAATTTGGTGGAGCGCATAGTCATCCAGACACTTCAGAATCTCTTTACTTCCACACAGCCAGGCTGTGCTAAGTCTAGTACGAGATTTAGTAGAGCGTCATTATAGGTGAAACATCATATTGCTTTGCATCATATGTTTTGAGTCAATAAACTTCTGTTCTGCACTGGTGACTGCCAGGTGACAGCACAGCTGCTGATTTGTGCTGGCAGCTTGCAGTTTGCCTGTCTCAACAATAGCACTCATTGGAACTCTGGAATGAAGAGTTACAATTTGAATTGTTTGTTTCTATTTGATGTATAGCAGTCGTGATACCCATAAAAATACTGTGCCTTTGTGTGTCTGCCAAGAAATACAGTCCTCTGATTCAACATAGCCTGTTATATGAGCCACAAACATATACATGTTGAAAGTAGATTGAGCAACAATATTAAAACGTTCATATCAACTGCGCAAATTAATTTCGTATTTTGCTGTGGAATTCATGGCTCATGAAATCTCCATTATCTGGACAGACAAGGTGAGCGCAAAGTGGAAAATGTGCCCCCATATAAATAGCCTCACATCAACTTTATCAGATCGTCATCACATCAGAATCAGAATCAGAATCATCTTTATTGCCAAGTATGTAGGACACACAAGGAATTTGTTTCCGGTAGAACACGCTGCACTAGTATCGTTGTCAAAAAAACTGCTAAGTGGCACTATACAGTTCATCATGCCAGTCTTTCAAGGCCTTTTTTTCCATACGAATTGTTTAACCTTCCTTCATTATGTCCGCTTAACATTCTACTGTGTATGTTGCGTCACACGTGTGTATGATTTTGAAGTGCGCTTTTCAACCCTTTCATGTATTTCAATTCCTTGATCTCCTTGATGTGCATATCACCCTGACGCATAGCACACGCTTGCAAATTGTATAAAAGGAGCTGTCGCGGGACAGAGAGATTGGGCGAACCACGGGGCAGAATCATCTCAGACTCATCTCGGACTCACGCACGACTTGCTCGACTCCACGCCACGATCAAGCTCTGCGCGTCACCTGCCTGGGAGATCTGACAACGAACCTACTTACAAATAAAGAGAAACATCAAACTCTTTATTGGCGAGCCAGCCAGGAGCATTTTTCCCTCCTCCTCAGCCCAATCAACTCTCCAAATGGAAACACCCAGATTTCCCAGCCGCCCGTGAACCCGGCATCTTCACAGCAAGACCCCTCGAGCCGAGCTCCCGATGGGCCGCCACCACCCGTGGGTGCCCCGACCCCACCGTGAAACCTGCCGCACCCTGATGGCCAACATCGTCCAATTCGCCTGGCGACTCTGCAACTAGCTGCATCGTATATGTCCACGATCGGACATCGTCGGACATCGCTTATGTCCACGATCGGACATCGTATATGTCCACGATCGGACATCGTCGGACATCGCTTATGTCCACGATCGGACTTCGGGAAGACGCTTCATGGCCGACACGGCCGCCGACGTCAGCGTTCTTCCTCAGCGTCCTGCAGAGCGCCATGGCATCGCGATCATCGCCACCGTCGCCGATGACCGGCCTGTCCGTGCCCGGCAGCATGGCCAACCCTACGCACCTTCGTCCTCACAATCCCTCATCGATTCTCCGACGACTCACGGTGAGAAGACCTTCCGGCATCGACTCGACGGCCGCGAGGAAAGTTTCCATCGATCGACTCAAACTGGCAGTCGTAGAGCACTCTTTGCCGTGCTCCCGTACAACGACTTCAGGCACCACGAAACCTCCTCGGCAACCTCCCCACCGACGCCTGCCATGCCCGGTGACCGTCATCTTGCCTGGCCTCACCATGTCGCAGAATGACTTTTGTTTTTATTTCTTTTTCCTTCATCGCTTTCACCGACTTCGGATCCAGGAGGGGAGCCCTGTTGCGTCACACGTGTGTATGATTTTGAAGTGCGCTTTTCAACCCTTTCATGTCTTTTAATTCCTTGATCTCCTTGATGTGCGTATCACCCTGACGCATAGCACACGCTTGCAAATTATATAAAAGGAGCTGTCGCGGGACAGAGAGATTAGGCGAACCACGGGGCAGAATCATCTCAGACTCATCTCGGACTCACGCCCGGCTCACGCCGGGCGTCGGACGGACATCACGGCACGACTTGCTCGACTCCACGCCACGATCAAGCTCTGCGTGTCACCTGCCTGGGAGATCTGACAACGAACCTACTTACAAATAAAGAGAAACATCAAACTCTTTATGTATGTGAGATAATTTAACTCCACCCTTTGGATCGATTTAACTGATACCTAATTGCTTTTTACCTGCCTGGAGTCTGTCGGCCTGTCTGGCTCATAGAAAGTACGACATAATCCCTTGTATACATGAAACCGTTGCTTGAGACCAGCATCATCATTAAATACAATAAAGACTTGTGTGGCTGTTCTAGTAGCTGGTGTTTAAAGACATATATATCCACTGGTGCCAACAACGTGTGTGTGCGTGTGTGCTGATGGTTCTCTGCTTCTCTCAACAGTACAGTGCACGTGTGGACACGTCGTGGCGTGGAGCTAAGAGACCTTCACTTTCCCCTGAGTTGTCTGAAGTCGACTGAAAGTGACCTTGAGCAGCATGAGTGTGGTGTCTACAGCCATTTTAAAGCACAAGCGTCAAGTGCACACAACTTTTGCCAAACAAATGCAGAAGCTTACAGCTTTGATGTCCCACCCACTATACATTCGACATCTTTGGCTTCACCACCCACTATACATTTGACATCTTTGGCTTCACCTGCTTCATTACTCCTCACAGGCACCCTTGGGCCCTGGATGTGCACCTCAAAACGATTCGATGCCAGACCAGATAAATTCATATCAAATTCATCCTTATTCTCACGCAAAAAAAACTAATATAAGCAAGCTAAGTTGGTGTTTTGGATGAATCAGCTTCTATGTCGGGCTTATAGTGAGGGATTGCAGACTGTGAGTGACAGTCCCTACTATATAGCCCATTTCAATCAATGATAAGAGATCAGCTCAAAATGTTGGGATGGGGGAAATTCAGAGCTGAGACAGGATGGGGATGGAAATTTGGCTAAAGCAGTTAAACAAACTGGAAAAGACCCTCCAATAACAAACGGAGATCCATTGTACGGTGCTTCCATTCCTACAGTCACTATTATCAATGATAACCTCACCAGAAAAGCATTAAAATCAAGAGGGCATAAACATTGAGGAGAGCGTATCAGTCCAGCATTACAACACACACGAAAAGAAAAATGAATACGCTTCAACCACATTAGTGCGCAGGAGGAGCAGATTGGTGCATCCGTGCCACTGAGTAACAACCACCACCCTCCCTTCTAAAAAATGTCAAGTGAGCCTAGAAACACACACATGAACAACTTATTCAGGACACTATCGCCGTGGCAACACAGATTAGTTTTGATGATGCTCCTTCCCAGACGGCGTGCAGGCAGGGCCTCGTCCACCGAATCACAGCACAGATTGGCGCGCAGTGGCTTGTTACTAAGGGCGGGATTCAAGCAATGAAAGTGAGGGAGCCGCAGATGGTTGGACCAATTGGCACTTTGAAGAGAGCCCCTGCCCACACTCACAATTGGGTCTTGCAATATTGATTTGAATGGATGCAACAGAGAGAGTGCTCGTAGCCTATAAATAAGTCGCGACAAATATGAGCAAAATCAAAAGCTACTCAAACTCTATCAAAAATGTGTGGTCCATTGTGACTTTCTGAAGGCCGGGCAGTCTGTATGGGTGCTGGTTACGCCTATGGACAACTAGAACATTGAAACAATAAAACACTGTGATATCAGGGGCATAAACTCCCAAACTCACAACCCCACCCCATTAACAAAATTATAGAAAATGGCTTTTTGCACCAGGTGTCAGCATAATATGGCTCGCCACAACGTCATGTAATTACGTTGTGACTCTGACTTAAGATATTTTAGTTTTATATTTATAATTTTTATAATTGCAGTGAGTTAAGGTCAATATTAAGGGATGGATTAAAGTGAGTTGGTCCGCCCTGAATATCCCTGTACAAAACGAATGGCCAATTGTCGCAGGTCCGGCGGTTATCCAAATGTCAAAATAGCGTGATTTATTTTAACAAATCATATTATTAAAAAAAATACCAATTGCTAGTAGTGAAAATAGCTTGTAAAAAATACAATATTCAACTCATGACAGGAAACTGTTGTATATGTCCATGATTGGGAGTGCACAATTGCCACAGGCACAAGCTTGTTAAATTACGCATATTTTAACATTTTAAATTGGCCAGTTAATGTATTTTTATTGTCGTGTGTTCAAGAGATTAGTGACAATATGATAAAAGATGATACAGGTAAATTTGGTTATGGATGGAGCAAATTGGGCAAAAAGGTACTTTGGAGAAAGTTGTTTGAGGTGTGAATTGTCAATCAGCAAGTCTGCAGACAGCAACATGGTGGTGCATATAATGCTGGAAAGGGCCCTAACAGAAATCATAAGCTAGCGAGGCACTTTGTTCGACACAACAGCACCACTGGCATCGTCTCCATGAGTGGCTGCGCTCAACACCATCCCTCTGCCTTCTCCTCTTCCTTTAAAGAGTTTGATGTTTCTCTTTATTTGTAAGTAGGTTCGTTGTCAGATCTCCCAGGCAGGTGACGCGCAGAGCTTGATCATAGCGTGGAGTTGAGCAAGTCGTGCCGTGATGTCCGTCCGACTGCACTGCCGTCTTTGACAAGTTCATCAGGTGTGGAGGATTGTGCCAAAGGAAAGGTTCTCATGTTGGTTTTAGTGTGTCTGAAGATGTTTTTGGAGAGATGAGCTGATGATATAATTCTGTTGATCGGATTAATGGGCGCACTTCAAAATCATACACTCGTGTGACGCAACACCTTCACCTTTCTCAGCTGTCCCATCACCCCTAATGAAATAATCGCTTTTTCACTTCACCCTCTTTGCCTTATATCCCCAAAGCACGTGGCGACATGGCAGACAGGTAACGATGCAGACAGGTGACCGTAAACAATTAATCAACATGGTGAAACCTCTGCATCTGGCAGCCCCAACACAGGAAGTGGACCTGTCAGCTAGCAAATCACCCCAACTCTTTTACATCTCATCTCATTTTCCGTACTGCTTATTCCTCATTAGGGTCGCGGGGGTTGCTGGAGCCTATCTCAGCTGTCTTCGGGCACGAGGCGGGGGACACCCTGAATTGGTTGCCAGCCAATCGCAGGGCACACAAAGACATACAACAGTCACTCTCACACTCACACCTAGGGACAATTTGGAGTGGTCAATCTGCCTGCCATGCATGTTTTTGGAGTGTGGGAGGAAACCGGAGGACCCGGAGAAAACCCACGCGGGTCCGGGGAGAACATGCAAACTCCACACAGGGAGGCCGGACCGGGACGCGAACCGGCGACCTCTGCACTGTGAAGCCGGTGTGCTAACCACTCGGCTACCGGGCCGCCCATCTTTTACATGTCACCAAAAAAAAAAAAAAAAAAACACAATAAGGCTCAGAAGAGGCTAATAAAGTGCAGATTACAATTTCTAGTGGCGTCATCCATTATTGAATGAGAAGTTTGGCAAAAAATAATGCCTCAAGTGAATTAAAAAAAAAGATGTTTTTCTCGCAATAATTGCGTGTATAATATTTTTTTCAATCTAAAAAGTATTCTTTAGTGTGTAGTCCTATGTGGTAACTCCTGGGAGGTCGAGGATGTTTTCCTTCTTACGGCACAATTGTTTGAGCCCGTCTCTCTCTTGGCATGTAAATGCCTTACAGGCCTGAGAATAGGATTTGAGTGGCATATTGAAATGGATGAGTAACAGGTGATGAATGTCAGAAAACCCCAACACAATGTGAAGGGGGGTCGATGGCGAGGTCATCATCAATGAAAAGATAGAAATAGATCTATCTATCTATCTATCTATCTATCTATCTATCTATCTATCTATCTATCTATCTATCTATCTATCTATCTATCTATCTATCTATCTATCTATCTATCTATCTATCTATCTATCTATCTATCTATCTATCTATGTATCTATCTGTCTGTCTGTCTGTCTGTCTGTCTCTCTCTCTCTCTCTCTCTCTCTCTCTCTCTCTCTCTCTCTCTCTCTCTCTCTCTCTCTCTCTCTCTCTCTCTCTCTCCCTCCCTCTCTATCTATCTATCTATCTATCTATCTATCTATCTATCTATCTATCTATCTATCTATCTATCTATCTATCTATCTATCTATCTATCTATCTATCTATCTATCTATCTATCTATCTATCTATCTATCTATCTATCTCTTCAGCTCGGATTGATATTTTTCACTTCATCTCACAGCTCTCATTCCGTGGTACGACTGCAAAATGGCACCCTTAGACTCAGGAAAATGTTTCTACATCCAACAATAATCTATTGATATCAATCTATCGATAGATAGATAGATAGATAGATAGATAGATAGATAGATAGATAGATAGATAGATAGATAGATAGATAGATAGATAGATAGATAGATAGATAGATAGATAGATAGATAGATAGATAGATAGATAGATAGATAGATAGATAGATAGATAGATAGATAGATAGATAGATGTTATACACTTCATCACTTGGGTTGTTCGTTGCGTTTTTAGAGTCATGTTGGTAATGAAACTTGTCAAATAGTCAAAAATAGAAAGTATAGATATTTTTTAAAAACAATTCTTAACAATGTCAACTTGCAATTTGGCCCATGAACACAACTAAATGTTTGGCGATAAAATATTGTTTCTGATATTTCTGCCACATTTATAAATTGGGGAACATTGATGATATTGAGTCCCAGAAAGCTACATTATTCCTCTACACCAACTCTCCTGGGGATTCTAATAACAATGCTGGGGTCCCAGGGAGCCACAGAGGTGTGAGAGCTGTCAGGTTATTTGTTTCAGGAGCCCACTCATTACATTACAATCCCAAAGATAAGGCTTCCTTCATAGTCTCCAGAAAAAAAGCCACGCAGGAGGAGCTATTGTTCCTCACTGCATGCAAACCTCCATGCTTTTGTAAATCTGCAGGAAACACACTCCTGTATGATGGGAAAAAAGAAAAAACCTCAAGAGGGACAAATACAGCCCCATGAAAAAATGGTGGCAAAAGGCAGTCCTTCACCATGAGAAATAAGAGTAGGTCTTCACAAAGGTGATCATTACTCTGCCAGTGGGAAACGTGGGAGAAGAGCTGATTCTGTTTGAAAGGGAGGTGACGTGCTTGCTGGTGGGCCACATGTTTGGAAGGATTTTGGGTTTTGGTCTATTTATTTATTGTGAGAAGGTGGAAGGGCATGTGGTTGACTGCCTCTCATGCTACCTACTGGAAGTGTCACATGTTCGGAAAAAAAATTACACAGATGACAGAGGGGAGAAGTAGGTGCGAATTGGAAAGCAAAAGTGGAGGTCTCCACGGGGGAACTTCTGTCCTTTGGTTTAGATATGAATTAATGTGTGCATGCGCTTGCATGTGTGTGCATGTGTGTGTGTGTGCTGATGCGTGTTTGTGTGTGAGCGTGTATGTCTGTGTGACTCCTCGTCGGTGATCACAAAATTGCTGTTTTGTTACGAATCGTGGCACAAATTCAAACTCCGAAAACAGATCCCTCTTCGTCTAGTGAACCTGCAAAATCCAGGTCAGTTAAGATACTGAATACAAATTGGCAATTTTCTTCAGTTTTTGTTTTCATTACTATAATCAAAGCAAAAAATTGTGATTTTAGTGAAGAAAACCGGCCACATGACTCTTATCACTTAGCTGAAATCAGAACGTGTTTTGAAGCATGTGGACAAGAAATCTCTCATTTTTACTGTTGATATGAAAACAATAATCCCTATTTCTGGAGAAAACTTGACATTCCTGGGTTGAAAACAGAAACAGATTAATGCTCATTTGTTAAAAAAGAAATAAAACAATCAAGTAAAAGAAAAAGAAAAATATCCTTTATCATTAAAGAACCATTTTATTTAGTGGTGAGTAAACCTTGTAAGATCATCAATGAAGTTAAATTGTAATCATTCATCCATGTATTTTATACACTGCTTATTCGCATTGACATTAGGAACAATCTATAGCCTGCCCTCGTCAATGTGGCTGCCGTACACTTTTCCAAATGTGTCAAAGTCAGGTCCTAAAGGGCCGCTGTCCTGCAAGTTTTCTAAGTCTTTAAATCTCGGAACACACCTAAATAATATCATCAGATCATCAGCAAAATCGGCAGACGCCTAACAATGAACCCATTAATTTGAATAAGGTGTGTTGACTGGAGTTTGGCACCCTTGTTTTAGCAGGGGTGTCAAACCCCGTTCCTCAGGGCCACTGTCCTGCATTTTTTCTAAATCTCCCTGTTGCATCATACCTGATTCAAATGATCACATCATCGGTAAACTCTGCAGAAGTCTGACATTGAGCCTGTTTCTTTGAATCTAAAGTTCAGACAGATTGCCAGCCAATCTGAATCAGAATCAGAATCATATTCATTGGGCAAGTATGAAGAACATCCATGGAATTTGTCTTCGGTAGTACAGGATACATGAGTATCAACTTAAAAAAGGGTGTGGCATATGGATGTAGAAATATTTTGCAGAGTCTAAGGGTGCCATTGAGCAGTCGTACCACGGAATGAGAGCTGTGAGATGAAGTGAAAAAAATCAATCTGAGCTGAAGTTATAAGTGGATGAATACAACACTATTGCCGTTTTGCTGTTGGTTCAGATAATCACTGCACCATTTTAAAGTGACGAGTGGCAGTACTTTCAGACAAAAAGTTTAAGTGAGCAATTGTGCAGATGTCATTGCTCAGTGACAATGGTTCAAGTCCAGATCTGGAGCCACAATGATGATTATTGCGGTAATGCTCTTCCACAGGGTTGTACACAATTGCAAAGCGTGTCCAGCTGACCTGGCCACGCTTCTTCACCTATTTTCCACACTCTCCATTGCTCTGGACAGTTGACCCGAAGTACTTAAAATCCTGTGATCACGGATGCCGGAAAAATTGCAGATTAGACCTGCTTCTTACCTACAATGTCACAATTTTCAAACAGCCATCCAAACTGTGTTTATTATTACATTGCAACATGCTTCACATCATTTAGTTTTCTCATTCAACTATGTTTCTTTTCAGTTTCATGTGTTTTAGTCCACATTTCGGCCCCATGTTACCATAATGGGTACCAAATGAGACAGACAGGAGGAATGAGCCAGGCAGTTCTCAAACACCTTTGGAGAAAAAGAGAGCATGCAGGGGTAAAAAGAGAGCATGCAAAATACATGATATTCAAAGGAGGAGTGGAGGGGGGTTTTAACATAATAAAACTATTAACCAATGTCATTGTGACATTAACGAACAAGTCCTACAGGCAAGTGGACAAAGATATATTCGCGAATTAACAACTGCACAGCTGTAAATGAGGAAGGACTGGGAGACTTGGAGAAGGAGACTTGGACCAAAAGGAGCTGCCGTGTCCGTAGCGAGCTGACTCGAATCTGCTGAGTTAGAAAGTAAAAAAAAAAAAGGTTTTCCTTTAGTTTCAAATTAGATGACATGAAACCGATTAGTGATCTTTTGTGCAATTCAATGAGTGAGCCTCAATTTGTTTCGATTGACATCTAATAAGGCCCTTCAGCATGCAGCCCGATGCAAATAGATGACACACAACTCATAATATCAGGATAATATCAGGGATTGAAAGGATTCATTTGAATCGGGTTGAGTTATAGATGGATCTTGTAGTTTTTGAAAAGATTGTGTCAACTGAAAAAAGGGAAGTTGTTAAGGTCTGCAGGATGAAACCCTCATGAAAGAAGCTGCCCTCCCACTTTCATCACCTCGCCGACTTATCTGAGCTCTTTTAATGCCAAAAGCGAGGCTGGACTTTATGCACAGATCAAAAGATGATTTCTTCAATCTTTGATACCATGCTGTAGTAATACTGCATGTATTTAGACAGTATGTCGGTGACTTTTTTCATTTTAAGAAAAATATTCCTCAAAAGTCAAACGAGCGAATGATAAAACAAACCAAAATGGCATACTTTGAATAGGCTTTTTTCTTGTTACATCGCCACAGAATGTTGCAGGCATGGCTAAGAGTAAAAATGTGATGCTAAACATGCAACAAATGTGTGTCTATGTATGTCTCTGTGTGAGGGCAAATCACATTTTTCTGCATGCAATAAGCAGGCCTTGATTAAATTAAAGGAGAGGTGTTAAAGCAGTTGGCCAAAGGAGCACATAATGTCATGCATATCATTGGCGCCATGAGTGACTGCGAGTCCCCCCCCAGGTGTCTACGAAAGGAGTGTGAATATTTAGCGTGTTCCCCTCCACTTAACTTTCATGACATTTTATTAGTGATCCCTACTAGGCCACTGAGCATATTTTTCATCAGGCCCCGCATTGTTTGGACCACAAGGACAATAATAAACTTGTGTTCTAGCGGCTAGCTCTCGCACTTGAACATTGCATTGTCACTTTTATTACAAAAGTACATTATTATGGGCGGCCCGGTAGTCGAGTGGTTAGCACGCTGGCTTCCCAGTGCAGAGATCGTGAGTTCAAGACCCGGTCTAGCCTCCCTGTGTGGAGTTTGCATGTTCTCCCCGGGCCCGCGAATGTTTCCTCCCACATTCAAAAAAATACATGGAAGGCTGATTGAACACTAAAAATTGTCCCTAGGTGTGAAAGTGAGTGAGAGTTGTTCCTTTCTGTGTGCCCTGCGATTGGCTGGCAACCAATTCAGGGTGTCCCCTGCCTAGTATCCGAAGACGGCTGGCATAGGCTCCAGCACCTCCCACAACCCTAATGAGGAATAAGCGGTACGGAAAATAGACGGACGGATGGATGGAAGTACATTATTATATTAAGGAAATACGATTGAGTCAAATCTATATATCTATCTGTCTGTCTGTCGATCTCCATCCATCAATAATCAAAAGCCTTTTTTGTTTGCACATATAACGCCAATGCCAGTATCTCGCACCGTAGAGTGGCCAGTGGAAGAACCGTTCGGGTTGTACATTTTTGGACAAGTATTTAGGCATGTTTAATAAGAACCCAAGATAAAACCATTTCAAATGAAGCCTTCCAGTGATCTCTGATATTGTCATAATTGACTGAATTTTTCCATATTCAGGTTGACCTGATTAGAACCCAAACATTTCAGAAACGCGATGATATGCCCACTGCCATCTACAACCTCAAACATAAACGTCCTCCAAAATTAGTACCAGATTTACAGTGTCAATTAAAATTAAGCATTATAATTTTGGTAAAGACATTTTTCCCGAGTTGTTTTGCTGGGCTACCGAATTAAAATACAACCGCTGCGCTGTCATCATGATGACCAATAGAAACGGAAATTCGCTTGTGAGAGTCTTCCGGTCATGGATTTTCCCCGGCGTGTGGGTCGGGGTTAAGGGGCCCGAACCTTGCACTCAATATTGATCTCAATGAAAACAAGTTGCCATTCCTTATAAAGACCAAGACCAGAGTCATTCGAGCACACAGCAATGTTAGCGCAACTGGATATTTCATGGTAGAAAACCGCAGGTGCATTGGCGCCGCCGCGGGGGCTGTGTGCGTCGTATTTGTGGTGTGCACGAGCACATGCGTGTGGCCGTACGTGCATGGGTGCACATGTGAGAAGCTAATCATGCTAGTGACTCGATGGCAGTCATTTATCTAGTCAATAACCGCCATGAGCGTTATTACACACTGGAATAACAATTGGGATATTATCCTGTGCGGATTTGTTCCTATTGAAGTCAACAGTGATCAAACTCTTCATCTGCCCCGGCTCCCATTTTGCTCTGGAAAGTCTATATTATTACACATTTGAACCTTTTTTTTCATCTCGGGAATGCGTTCCACACCGAACTGCAACAGGTGAAAATGGTTACTTTTACAAACATGGAGAAGCAATAAAACAGCGCAAAAAAATAAATAAATTACATCAGCCCTGCACAAACAAATTAATCAATAATTGTGTAGTAGAATGGTGTGACAACCGATGCCTGAATAACTTTGGCTAAAACAGCATGTCTCAAACTTGAGCAAGTGCTAAAGGGCGACCATTTCAAAACTTCTCATGTGAGTGTGAGGCGTCATGATCATTTTGGATTTTGAACAGAGGAGGCTTCTTCTAGGAACTTGTGACCTCTACTTGTGTCTTGATGCGGGTCCCCTCAGGTGCAATAAAATCGTTCAGACCCCACTGAGCAAGCGAGCATGGCCACAGCCCACCAGGGTCAGAGAGGAGGACAGGAAAGAGGAAAGCTGTTGTCGTTCTTAAGGTCATACTAATTGTCGTAGACATACGGCGTGCCTATAGTTAGACTGTGCTGAGGAGAATGGGGAAAGGGGGCAAAGGGGGATACAGGTGTGGACCTTTAATTAAATATCACTGCAAAGGTTAATGCACACTACCAGGAAACTTATACATATCTTAAAATACGACCCACACTGAAAGGGTGCAATTAAAACCTTTTCCTCTCCTTTATCATTAAAGAACCATTTTATTTAGTGGTGAGTAAACCTTGTAAGATCATCAATGAAGTTAAATTGTAATCATTCATCCATGTATTTTATACACTGCTTATTCGCATTGACATTAGGAACAATCTATAGCCTGCCCTCGTCAATGTGGCTGCCGTACACTTTTCCAAATGTGTCAAAGTCAGGTCCTAAAGGGCCGCTGTCCTGCAAGTTTTCTAAGTCTTTAAATCTCGGAACACACCTAAATAATATCATCAGATCATCAGCAAAATCGGCAGACGCCTAACAATGAACCCATTAATTTGAATAAGGTGTGTTGACTGGAGTTTGGCACCCTTGTTTTAGCAGGGGTGTCAAACCCCGTTCCTCAGGGCCACTGTCCTGCATTTTTTCTAAATCTCCCTGTTGCATCATACCTGATTCAAATGATCACATCATCGGTAAACTCTGCAGAAGTCTGACATTGAGCCTGTTTCTTTGAATCTAAAGTTCAGACAGATTGCCAGCCAATCTGAATCAGAATCAGAATCATATTCATTGGGCAAGTATGAAGAACATCCATGGAATTTGTCTTCGGTAGTACAGGATACATGAGTATCAACTTAAAAAAGGGTGTGGCATATGGATGTAGAAATATTTTGCAGAGTCTAAGGGTGCCATTGAGCAGTCGTACCACGGAATGAGAGCTGTGAGATGAAGTGAAAAAAATCAATCTGAGCTGAAGTTATAAGTGGATGAATACAACACTATTGCCGTTTTGCTGTTGGTTCAGATAATCACTGCACCATTTTAAAGTGACGAGTGGCAGTACTTTCAGACAAAAAGTTTAAGTGAGCAATTGTGCAGATGTCATTGCTCAGTGACAATGGTTCAAGTCCAGATCTGGAGCCACAATGATGATTATTGCGGTAATGCTCTTCCACAGGGTTGTACACAATTGCAAAGCGTGTCCAGCTGACCTGGCCACGCTTCTTCACCTATTTTCCACACTCTCCATTGCTCTGGACAGTTGACCCGAAGTACTTAAAATCCTGTGATCACGGATGCCGGAAAAATTGCAGATTAGACCTGCTTCTTACCTACAATGTCACAATTTTCAAACAGCCATCCAAACTGTGTTTATTATTACATTGCAACATGCTTCACATCATTTAGTTTTCTCATTCAACTATGTTTCTTTTCAGTTTCATGTGTTTTAGTCCACATTTCGGCCCCATGTTACCATAATGGGTACCAAATGAGACAGACAGGAGGAATGAGCCAGGCAGTTCTCAAACACCTTTGGAGAAAAAGAGAGCATGCAGGGGTAAAAAGAGAGCATGCAAAATACATGATATTCAAAGGAGGAGTGGAGGGGGGTTTTAACATAATAAAACTATTAACCAATGTCATTGTGACATTAACGAACAAGTCCTACAGGCAAGTGGACAAAGATATATTCGCGAATTAACAACTGCACAGCTGTAAATGAGGAAGGACTGGGAGACTTGGAGAAGGAGACTTGGACCAAAAGGAGCTGCCGTGTCCGTAGCGAGCTGACTCGAATCTGCTGAGTTAGAAAGTAAAAAAAAAAAAGGTTTTCCTTTAGTTTCAAATTAGATGACATGAAACCGATTAGTGATCTTTTGTGCAATTCAATGAGTGAGCCTCAATTTGTTTCGATTGACATCTAATAAGGCCCTTCAGCATGCAGCCCGATGCAAATAGATGACACACAACTCATAATATCAGGATAATATCAGGGATTGAAAGGATTCATTTGAATCGGGTTGAGTTATAGATGGATCTTGTAGTTTTTGAAAAGATTGTGTCAACTGAAAAAAGGGAAGTTGTTAAGGTCTGCAGGATGAAACCCTCATGAAAGAAGCTGCCCTCCCACTTTCATCACCTCGCCGACTTATCTGAGCTCTTTTAATGCCAAAAGCGAGGCTGGACTTTATGCACAGATCAAAAGATGATTTCTTCAATCTTTGATACCATGCTGTAGTAATACTGCATGTATTTAGACAGTATGTCGGTGACTTTTTTCATTTTAAGAAAAATATTCCTCAAAAGTCAAACGAGCGAATGATAAAAACAAACCAAAATGGCATACTTTGAATAGGCTTTTTTCTTGTTACATCGCCACAGAATGTTGCAGGCATGGCTAAGAGTAAAAATGTGATGCTAAACATGCAACAAATGTGTGTCTATGTATGTCTCTGTGTGAGGGCAAATCACATTTTTCTGCATGCAATAAGCAGGCCTTGATTAAATTAAAGGAGAGGTGTTAAAGCAGTTGGCCAAAGGAGCACATAATGTCATGCATATCATTGGCGCCATGAGTGACTGCGAGTCCCCCCCCAGGTGTCTACGAAAGGAGTGTGAATATTTAGCGTGTTCCCCTCCACTTAACTTTCATGACATTTTATTAGTGATCCCTACTAGGCCACTGAGCATATTTTTCATCAGGCCCCGCATTGTTTGGACCACAAGGACAATAATAAACTTGTGTTCTAGCGGCTAGCTCTCGCACTTGAACATTGCATTGTCACTTTTATTACAAAAGTACATTATTATGGGCGGCCCGGTAGTCGAGTGGTTAGCACGCTGGCTTCCCAGTGCAGAGATCGTGAGTTCAAGACCCGGTCTAGCCTCCCTGTGTGGAGTTTGCATGTTCTCCCCGGGCCCGCGAATGTTTCCTCCCACATTCAAAAAAATACATGGAAGGCTGATTGAACACTAAAAATTGTCCCTAGGTGTGAAAGTGAGTGAGAGTTGTTCCTTTCTGTGTGCCCTGCGATTGGCTGGCAACCAATTCAGGGTGTCCCCTGCCTAGTATCCGAAGACGGCTGGCATAGGCTCCAGCACCTCCCACAACCCTAATGAGGAATAAGCGGTACGGAAAATAGACGGACGGATGGATGGAAGTACATTATTATATTAAGGAAATACGATTGAGTCAAATCTATATATCTATCTGTCTGTCTGTCGATCTCCATCCATCAATAATCAAAAGCCTTTTTTGTTTGCACATATAACGCCAATGCCAGTATCTCGCACCGTAGAGTGGCCAGTGGAAGAACCGTTCGGGTTGTACATTTTTGGACAAGTATTTAGGCATGTTTAATAAGAACCCAAGATAAAACCATTTCAAATGAAGCCTTCCAGTGATCTCTGATATTGTCATAATTGACTGAATTTTTCCATATTCAGGTTGACCTGATTAGAACCCAAACATTTCAGAAACGCGATGATATGCCCACTGCCATCTACAACCTCAAACATAAACGTCCTCCAAAATTAGTACCAGATTTACAGTGTCAATTAAAATTAAGCATTATAATTTTGGTAAAGACATTTTTCCCGAGTTGTTTTGCTGGGCTACCGAATTAAAATACAACCGCTGCGCTGTCATCATGATGACCAATAGAAACGGAAATTCGCTTGTGAGAGTCTTCCGGTCATGGATTTTCCCCGGCGTGTGGGTCGGGGTTAAGGGGCCCGAACCTTGCACTCAATATTGATCTCAATGAAAACAAGTTGCCATTCCTTATAAAGACCAAGTCCAGAGTCATTCGAGCACACAGCAATGTTAGCGCAACTGGATATTTCATGGTAGAAAACCGCAGGTGCATTGGTGCCGCCGCGGGGGCTGTGTGCGTCGTATTTGTGGTGTGCACGAGCACATGCGTGTGGCCGTACGTGCATGGGTGCACATGTGAGAAGCTAATCATGCTAGTGACTCGATGGCAGTCATTTATCTAGTCAATAACCGCCATGAGCGTTATTACACACTGGAATAACAATTGGGATATTATCCTGTGCGGATTTGTTCCTATTGAAGTCAACAGTGATCAAACTCTTCATCTGCCCCGGCTCCCATTTTGCTCTGGAAAGTCTATATTATTACACATTTGAACCTTTTTTTTCATCTCGGGAATGCGTTCCACACCGAACTGCAACAGGTGAAAATGGTTACTTTTACAAACATGGAGAAGCAATAAAACAGCGCAAAAAAATAAATAAATTACATCAGCCCTGCACAAACAAATTAATCAATAATTGTGTAGTAGAATGGTGTGACAACCGATGCCTGAATAACTTTGGCTAAAACAACATGTCTCAAACTTGAGCAAGTGCTAAAGGGCGACCATTTCAAAACTTCTCATGTGAGTGTGAGGCGTCATGATCATTTTGGATTTTGAACAGAGGAGGCTTCTTCTAGGAACTTGTGACCTCTACTTGTGTCTTGATGCGGGTCCCCTCAGGTGCAATAAAATCGTTCAGACCCCACTGAGCAAGCGAGCATGGCCACAGCCCACCAGGGTCAGAGAGGAGGACAGGAAAGAGGAAAGCTGTTGTCGTTCTTAAGGTCATACTAATTGTCGTAGACATACGGCGTGCCTATAGTTAGACTGTGCTGAGGAGAATGGGGAAAGGGGGCAAAGGGGGATACAGGTGTGGACCTTTAATTAAATATCACTGCAAAGGTTAATGCACACTACCAGGAAACTTATACATATCTTAAAATACGACCCACACTGAAAGGGTGCAATTAAAACCTTTTCCTCAAGAGTTAAAAAAAAAGTGTTGAAAAAGTAGTCCACACAAGATTAGGTAGAAATAAATCAAACGAAACTAAACAAGAAATGTATTGCTTCTTTGAAACACCATTTTTTTCTTTTTATAATAATTGCTACTTTACTGTAGATATGTGGTTTCTATCCTTTTTAGAGCTAGTGACCAGTATCTATGCACATTCAACAAACCTTTTATGCATGAAATCTAGATAGATAGATAGATAGATAGATAGATAGATAGATAGATAGATAGATAGATAGATAGATAGATAGATAGATAGATAGATAGATAGATAGATAGATAGATAGATAGATAGATAGATAGATAGATAGATAGATAGATAGATAGATAGATAGATAGATAGATAGATAGATAGATAGATAGATAGATAGATAGATAGATAGATAGATAGATAGATAGATAGAGTGACGTGCAGTCAGGGGATGCAGGTGAGGCCGTGCCTCATCATGGAAGTATCAAATGAAGAAAATAAATTAAACAGTTATATTTATTTAGTGAGTTAAATACTGTCCTGCCGACGAGTGATTGTCTGATAATTGGTCTCGCTCAAGTCATTGTTCAAGGGCACATTTGTAAATGTTCTGGGTTGTGCTCTGTCTTTCCATATTCCTTGTTTGTTGTTCTCAGTATTCTTTTAAGTCGCCATTTTCTTTAAATCTGAGTAAGTTATTCTTGTTTTGTTTTTATTGCAATTTGGGTTTCTTGTCCTTTTGAGACAAGCTTTATTTGTTTGTATTTTCACCTGTGTTTGTTTTCTCGTTTTAACCTGGTGTGTTGATCAACTAACTTTATTATTTGAACTTTGTCGGCTTTCTGCCATTTTTCCCCCAGAAATCATTTTGGTTTTGAACATATTATCTGAGTCTGCATTTCGAGAGTCCAATTATGTGCGAACGGCCCTGGCAATCCAGCAAGACTGACTCCTGCACACGTTCCTATGCATTATCCTTGGTTACCCTCAGCCCAGACTTATCTCCATCTTTAACGATCCTGCTTCCCTGTTGCGGCTGTTTCCAAGGTTTTGAATGCAGCGGTATGCCTTTAAGCCGCCGCCATCCGGCTGTGAGCGGCGACTGCCCTCTTTTCAAATTCACAGCTTGTGCTCGGCCTCACGCTCTCACTCTGACTTCTTTCTCCATCCGCTGCTACTCTTCGTTGCATCGCCAAAAAAGGCAACCAACACTGCAATGTCAGCCCTGTTTCGTTAATGGATTCACCAATCTTCAATGCTTTCCAAAATGGCCTGCTCATCATGTGACATTTCTGATACTAATAGTACAATACAACAGAAAAAAACAAGTTGTAAAATCTGAGTGAATTATGATCTTAATGCAACTTTAATATCCTTCCTGTGTATAATTCATTATCATTTTCCTCGTTAATTCTCATTTTACTTGTGCTACCTCGAGCTCACTCCAAATATTTTTTTTCTTGCAATATCCAGCAAAAAAAACGAAAATAAAACAACCCAGTGACATCTCAGGAGATGGTGCACTAAGTCGAGGTACAACAATATCGACATATGTGATACCTAACTGCAAGTTTTCCCAATTTTTTTTTTCTAAGCCAAGCATGAAAAGCTACAACAGGAGACGTCTGTGTAAGCTCTCAGTCGTACAGGAGTGGTCCATCGATAAAAAGGTTTCTTCAGCCGTCATCTGTACTCCTTAAGAAGTACAGATGACGGCTGAAGAAACCTTTTCATCCCTACAACAGGAAATTTTCTGAGAGTTAGAAAAACTTCAAGTTGCATTTCTAAGCAGGAGAAAAAAATACATATCTGCATGGAGCAAAGCCTCACGCTCGCTAATTTTCACCTCAGTTTGAACAAGCTCCCTGTTGGGAAATTATGGTCACAAATTATCTTATAATTAGAAGTGGCTCATATTTTAATTTGCAATGTTCATGAACTGAACATCACAAATGATTAGGATGTCAAACATGTCAGAAAAGTTGCGAAGTTCACAAAGAAAAAAAAAGTCTGGTTCCTTGATGGGTGTGAAAACAAGTTGCACCTAAAAATGACACTTTACTAAAACTCTGCTCTGTCCTAATTAACAAACTTTGCTTTGTCTTACCGTCAAGCAATCCTTTTTTTTTGCAATGAAAACGACCTGAATTTTTTTGATGGTTAGTGCAGCTTCCTCATATGATATTGTTTATTCATGCAGATTGATGAAGCAACATTCACAAGTCGCTCTGCTTGCACCCTGGGCAGACTGGCATAATTAAATGTATTGACTTAACGGGATGCAATGAATAGCCAACACACTTCGCCAAGTCAGGCGCATAGATAAATTAAAGCTAAGGGTGCAAAAAAGGAAGGGGGGGGGGCAATTTATATGAAATATCAAGGCGGAAGTTTCACTTACTTAACATACTTAGCAATCAAAGAGTGTTTTTATACAGAAGTTGGAACCAGGTTCACTGGAACCTTTTTGGTAAAATTATTGATTATACATTATAGTGTCATGATTTTAGTATTATTCTTATTGGACTGCAGAAGAATTGAATCAAGGTCAAGGTCAATCAGATTTGTTGGCTCTGGGAAGATGAGAAAATTTGTGGAAAGAGTATAAAAATGAAACAAGCACATAATCTAACATTTTTGAACTTCTTGGTCTAAATATGAGGACTTTATCAGACAAAATCTAAACTTGAGACTATGGACGGAAGATGAGGATGCTCTCATGAATCAATTGATCAAATTAGATTGACATCATCTGCATGATGCTCATTCAACACTTGCGATCGAGGCAAAATCCTAATAAAATCCTAATAATAATAATAATAATAATTATAATATTATTATTATTATTATTATTATTATTATTATTATTATTATTATTATTATTATTATTATTATTATTATTGGATTGGATTTGCCTTTATTTGTCTCGCAGTAGAGACATTTACATTTCACCGCAGCAAAGTTATGAAAGGAATGAAAGTAGAAAAACAAAATACAGAAGCTGCTGGAAAGGCAGCCACTCTCGCGGCGCCGTCTTGAAGTCAAAAGAAAAAAAAAACTACATAACAAATAACATGACAACACAAAGACACAGAGTCATTCATTCTTAAAGGACAAACAACGTCACTTTTTTGTTTTTTAATTGACATCAGAAAAACGTTTTATAGCATCTAAAATACCCAAAACAAGCAGTATGATATTTTTAGTCAAATGCAAAACACCAATAATAATGACTTAAAGTGTCCAAAATCTGCAAAAAATGAGCTGCGAATTGGGCATTTTCAGAAAGTCCCTCCCCCAGTTCGTGACATCACGCCAAGTCTTGCATTGCTAGTGAATCAAAACAATGGCTTCAGATTCGGAGAATATGCTTTCTTGTTACACATCCAGTTATGAATATGATTCAAATAGGTCTGAAGAGGAAAGCATACATGTTTGCAATTGATTAAAGAATTTATTTGTGCCATTTTGAGGCAACATTGGGGGGAAATCTCTCACCCAAAAAAAGAGGCACAAAATGGCGACCTCCTGTGGCCACCTCCGTTTCCACAGGCTGATAAATTCCTTATATGGCGCTTGGACGCCCTTTTCTGGCCTTCTGGCGGCTTTTGGGTGCAACACGAGGTCCCCAGACCAAACAAGTACAGCAAAAAATATAGGCGTGATGGAAGGACCGCTACAATGCGTCTTTTTTACGGTCAGGGGCGGTCCTTTAGTGACGTCATGTACGGACTCGTCACCAACTCAAAAACAAGACTTCCTGAATATTCAACGCGAGTCTTAAAACGTAAAATATAGCCATATGCGGTGGAATCTTTGTAAAATACGCTCAGTAGAAGTCATTTGAAGCCATTTTACAAATTATGGACACAACTTGTCCGGAGACGTCGGTTGTCCTTTAAGCACTTTCTGTACCCTATTTGTTACACGAAGCAGTTCCAGATGAAAGAGGAGAGGATCTAAGCATCTCTTCACCAGTGGATCAGGGACATCATGGTGGACTGTGCACGTCGACTACAAGCAAAATGTTGATATATTATTATTATTATTATTATAAACAATAATAATATAATAATAATAATAATAATAATAATAATAATAATAATAATAATAATAATAATAATTCTGCTTGGCTGCCGAGTATGCAAATTGCCAAACGAACCGAAATTCCAACATTTGTAAACTGAACGAAGATTTCAATATCGGAATAAAGCAAACGTTTGATTAGAAAAAAATATACAGTGAGACTTCAACTTACAAACACCTTATCTTACAAACTTTTCGTCTTACAAACATCAAATTTCTTAAAATTAAACCTTATAATAAGCACTATTTTCATAATACACACCCACCACGGCTGGCGGAGTGATCTTCGGCGGAAGCACACGACCGAACAGCACCAGAGGTTAAGTTACCAACAGTCCTTATGGAAGGTGACTCTCCTTCCATAAGCCATCAACGACCATCAAAAAGGTAAATAAAACTTTATTTTACAGCACAGTTTATTTATTTAATTACAGTCCTCATGTAATTTGCCTCTCTTTCCAAACAGCAATTCCCTTTGAACTTCGACCTCCAACGCCATTCCATTAAGCCAGGGGTCGGGAACCTATGGCTCGCGAGCCATATATGGCTCTTTTGATGATTGCATGTGGCTCGCCGATAAATATTACATATTATAATACATATTGTCGTTTTTTTCGTCGTTTATTTCCCGTTGGGGCTGCAGTTGGCGGAAAGCGCAATTTTGATTGGATGACACTGACCTAGAATGGCCGAAAGCGCCATGTTGATTGGATGATAGTGGCCGTCATGTTGAAATAGGTAAACGCCCCTTTAAATGAGCCCAACTTGTGCACTTCAGCCTCAATGCACCGGAGCATTAGAGGAGAGAAAATGTTCTGATTCTAATTTGCAATGAAACAATCGAATGTCAGTGACATTTTAACAAGCCCCATGTTAACGTTAGCATTGACATACTTCTGCGAGAAGTAGATTGCAGATAGCAAGTGTGGAAGCTTATGAGCCGTGTGCAGGCTTGCGAGCAGTAACTTCACCTCTGGATCGGCAAATTGAATTTCATTCCGATCGTTTTCCTGGATTTTTACCAAACACGAGGAACGGAAAACCATCCATGTTAACGGTGAGTACTATCACAAAGTTATTTTAAATCATACATTCTGATATTTTGTTGAAAAGTGGCCGCGCGTGTGTGTGTGTGCGCGCGCGCACGCGAGCGTTTGTATGTGCGCGCGCGCACGCAAGCGTTTGTATGTGCGTGCGCGCGTGCGTGTGGTGCTCGCTGAAAAACATTTCTAAATATTTTACTTTTATGGCTCTCTTAGTCAAAAAGGTTCCCGACCCCTGCATTAAGCCATCAATGACCATCACAAATGTAAATAAAGTGACTTTATGATACAATGCAATGTATTTCTTTCATTACAATACAATAGCACATTTATTATACATAGAATAAGGTATGTTGTGTGTAGTTTTAAGGCTTATTTAGTTGAAAAGTATATTTTATGGAAACCCGGGAAAGGATTATTCCCATTTTAATGGTTTCCTATGGGAATTTTTTTTTATATACACACTTTTCGCCTTACACACTCTGTCTGGGAACCAATTAAGTTCCTAAGTTGAGGGCTCACTGTATTTTGTTTTTTTATTTTTATTTTTTCTTGAAAACGTTGTCGGCCACCTGGGCGGAGACCTTCTGTAAGTTGTACACATGACCTAAAAGTTGCACACCGCGGCCGTCCGGTCAAACGTTATTTCAGACACTGGTTCAAGTCTTTGTTCACAGTGTCCACGCGAACATCTCTGACACCTTGGAATGTCATGCAATCCCCTCAAAACTATACACAAATAAATCTGCTTGACTGAAACACAACTTTCCTGTTTGTTCCTCTAAATCTGGAATTCTCACAACGTGAACTTTATGTCCATATTCAAAATCCAAAAACCTATATCGCAACAACCTATTTCAGGGGTATCAAACTCATTTTTTGCGACGGGCCACATTGTAGTTACGGTTTCTTCTTGGGCGCTGTTATACATTTGGGGAGACCATTAGAATTTTAAATCAACGTCCACATAATACATACAGAACACACGACAAATTAATGAATAACTAGTTTTCAAATCTGAAGTCAAGAACAACGATTGTTATTGTGGTTTACATACAACAATTTGAAATTTTGCTTCGGACTTTCGCAAGCTTCATGGAATTTGACAATCTTAATTTGCTTTCGCAGGCTGAATAAAATGAGGTGATGGGCCAGATTTGGCCCTCGGGCCTTGACTTTTACACCAGTGACCTATTTCCTCATGTAAACTATTGCAAAGGCACTTCTTCTACTGCTATACTAAGTTATAATGTTTGGACAGAAAAAGACTGGAGCGCTTTGTCAAGCGGGCCAGTTCTGTCGTGGGCTGCTCGCTGGACTCTCTAGAGGAGGTGGGCAACAGACGGACGCTAGCTAAACTAAAAGCTATGACGGACAGCCCCTCCCACCCCCTCCTGCCCATCCTGACAGCTCTGGGTAGCTCCTTTAGCCAGAGACTATTACACCCGCGCTGCAAGAAGGAGAGGTACCGCCGCTCGTTCCTACCGACTGCTGTCAGGCTTCACAATTCCCAATGATCACATGTGAAAAAAAAACAAAAAAAACTGGACACTTGTAAATATGGGTTGTTGCAATATATCTAAATGCATTTCTTGATTCTGCACTATGTACAGTCTTGTTTATAGAACGGTTTTTGCACATCTACATTTGCACAGTATACAGTTGACATTTTTATTTTGTTATGCTTAGAATATCTTGTTTTCTATCCTTTCACTCCCACCCCAACCCCATCCCTCTTCAATTGCTGCTGTGGACTGCAAATTTCCCCATTGCGGGACGAATAAAGGTATTCTGATTCTGATTCTGAATAGGAACTAGAATAAGAAATTGCTCTAATCATCTCCCACACTTTTAACCAAATCAAACTCATAAAAATGTTGCATGGGAAAGCAATTCATGACACAGAAACGTAAATAAACAACAAGAAGGTACTGCATTCTTATGTCTTTTTAGTAGCCATGAACAATAGCTGCAACAAGCAACCCCCAGCCTCCCACTACTACTCCCACTACCACTACTAGAAAAAACATTTGCATGGTGGGCCCAACGATGGCTACATATTGTAATGTAAATACACACGCGCAGGCCCATGAATCTAAATCCAACGAGCTCTAAATTGTCCAATTCCAATGCTCTTACAGTGGCATCGAATTAGAATGCATCAGCATTAGAATTGCTCACGTTAGGAAACACTCGAAGCACGTCTGCATTACATCCAATTGCTTTGGTCTGGCTGTAGAAAAAAGCATATACACACACACACACACACACACACACGCATGGTCACACATATTCACAAACAATTTGTCGTAAAGGTTGTAAAAATAATTGCAATTGTTGCTCTGCATCTTAACGCAAGAGCATCCGCAGTGTAAGTGGTCCATTAACCATCCGTTCAAGAGAATTACTCTAAAATGGTCCCTTTTACGTTGTATAGTTTTCCCACTGAATATAAAGGGATTTTTTTATGAACAGCTGGTGCACTAAATGGCCCGGCAAATTTCACAGAATTGTGGATATTTGTCTAATCTGTCATGATGGACACGGATTTCATGTAAAAGTCGCACACTGGTTGTTGCTATTGAAACTTTATCAGTGGTTATCCCGACTAGTCACTCGCAAGGTGTTTTGGGGACATTTTGTTTTTACTGTAATGCATTTCTGAAGAATCCCAGCCATGTTTTACATAAATACAAGCTCAGGATCAGTAATAGCAAATTTAGTTCTTTTTTTTTAACACAAATACATCTTCAAAATCACTTGGGAATATTAATTGTTTTAAACAACAATAGAACTATCTAAAACAAACAGAAAAAAATTATATACATATATTATTATTATATTATATATAATTATATATATATATACGGAAACTGATTAGGTTATTTTATTATTAAATTGTCATACTGTAACTCTCAATTCATATTCATATAATTTCTTGCATTGTTCCATTGTAGCTACACGTAGACATCATATACAGTCAGGAGCAGCAAGCAGTTCACATTTTTTGCCCTATTGTTTGCCTGTTGCAATCAAACAATGCAGTATTTGCTTTGCCCAGCCCGAAGCACAAATTGAAACAAACAGACATTTTTTAAAATCTTGCAAACCAAGTAGGCTGGCAGCGATTCCATTGTCATGGGGTATGCTTCATATTGGCGAGCACGTCAAACATAGGTGGGGCACTGTCCCTAGGGTCCACTATCACAGCAGGTTAACCTCTCACTGCTTTTCCAGAGCACTGATTGCCAGGCCCCCTGTCGCTCGAGGTAAACCGACAATTTTCCATCAGCGGGGAACATGGCTTTATTAGTAAAAGTAAGAGGGGGTGGGAGTGATAGGCAGGAGAAGAGTGAAATTAACTTCATAAAGTGATGATGGCAGATCTTAATCCTTTTAAGGGCGCTTACTGAAGTAGGCTTACTCAAGATTTAAAATGTAATCCAAGACGATTACTAAATTTGAGGGTTTTTTTCTGGTACGTTTTAGTTTTAGGTGGCAAAATATGTGAGACGGCAAGACATTAAAAATAATATTGTTCTCTAGATTAGGGGTTACTTTACCTTTAATTATATATTAGAATCAGAATCAGAATCATCTTTATTGCCAAGTATGTAGAACACACAAGGAATTTGTTTCCAGTCGAATTATATATTATATATTATTATTATATATATATTATTATATATATTATATTATATTAAGAATAATTGGACTGGATTGGATTAACCTTTATTTGAGAAATTTACATTTCACAGCAGCAAAGTTATGAAAGGAATAAAAGTAGAAAAGCAAAATACAGGAGCTGTTAAATAGGCAAACAAATCTCAATACAGTAAAGTCTCGTTATATCGATATCGGATATATCGATAGTCCCGGTTATATCGATACTATTTCTATGCACGCACGGAGAAAATTACATGCAAACAGGGTCGGATATATCGATAGTCCCGGTTATATCGATATTTTTTCGGACTCCCTTGAATATCGATATAACGAGACTTTACTGTATTTCAAATCTGTTTTATATCTTCACATTCCAAGGAAATCACAACATTCCAGTGAGCTACTTTTATAACAGGGCCAAAGGATGAACATGAACGTCCTCCAAACTACGTACTTAATTTAGTAGATGAACATTTCTTTTATTTGGTGTGTGATCGACTTTTGGGTTGAACCACCAGAGGTTAAGTTACCAACAGTCCTTATGGAAGGTGACTCTCCTTCCATAAGCCATCAACGACCATCAAAAAGGTAAATAAAACTTTATTTTACAGCACAGTTTATTTATTTAATTACAGTCCTCATGTAATTTGCCTCTCTTTCCAAACAGCAATTCCCTTTGAACTTCGACCTCCAACGCCATTCCATTAAGCCAGGGGTCGGGAACCTATGGCTCGCGAGCCATATATGGCTCTTTTGATGATTGCATGTGGCTCGCCGATAAATATTACATATTATAATACATATTGTCGTTTTTTTCGTCGTTTATTTCCCGTTGGGGCTGCAGTTGGCGGAAAGCGCAATTTTGATTGGATGACACTGACCTAGAATGGCCGAAAGCGCCATGTTGATTGGATGATAGTGGCCGTCATGTTGAAATAGGTAAACGCCCCTTTAAATGAGCCCAACTTGTGCACTTCAGCCTCAATGCACCGGAGCATTAGAGGAGAGAAAATGTTCTGATTCTAATTTGCAATGAAACAATCGAATGTCAGTGACATTTTAACAAGCCCCATGTTAACGTTAGCATTGACATACTTCTGCGAGAAGTAGATTGCAGATAGCAAGTGTGGAAGCTTATGAGCCGTGTGCAGGCTTGCGAGCAGTAACTTCACGTCTGGATCGGCAAATTGAATTTCATTCCGATCGTTTTCCTGGATTTTTACCAAACACGAGGAACGGAAAACCATCCATGTTAACGGTGAGTACTATCACAAAGTTATTTTAAATCATACATTCTGATATTTTGTTGAAAAGTGGCCGCGCGTGTGTGTGTGTGCGCGCGCGCACGCGAGCGTTTGTATGTGCGCGCGCGCGCACGCAAGCGTTTGTATGTGCGTGCGCGCGTGCGTGTGGTGCTCGCTGAAAAACATTTCTAAATATTTTACTTTTATGGCTCTCTTAGTCAAAAAGGTTCCCGACCCCTGCATTAAGCCATCAATGACCATCACAAATGTAAATAAAGTGACTTTATGATACAATGCAATGTATTTCTTTCATTACAATACAATAGCACATTTATTATACATAGAATAAGGTATGTTGTGTGTAGTTTTAAGGCTTATTTAGTTGAAAAGTATATTTTATGGAAACCCGGGAAAGGATTATTCCCATTTTAATGGTTTCCTATGGGAATTTTTTTTTATATACACACTTTTCGCCTTACACACTCTGTCTGGGAACCAATTAAGTTCCTAAGTTGAGGGCTCACTGTATTTTGTTTTTTTATTTTTATTTTTTCTTGAAAACGTTGTCGGCCACCTGGGCGGAGACCTTCTGTAAGTTGTACACATGACCTAAAAGTTGCACACCGCGGCCGTCCGGTCAAACGTTATTTCAGACACTGGTTCAAGTCTTTGTTCACAGTGTCCACGCGAACATCTCTGACACCTTGGAATGTCATGCAATCCCCTCAAAACTATACACAAATAAATCTGCTTGACTGAAACACAACTTTCCTGTTTGTTCCTCTAAATCTGGAATTCTCACAACGTGAACTTTATGTCCATATTCAAAATCCAAAAACCTATATCGCAACAACCTATTTCAGGGGTATCAAACTCATTTTTTGCGACGGGCCACATTGTAGTTACGGTTTCTTCTTGGGCGCTGTTATACATTTGGGGAGACCATTAGAATTTTAAATCAACGTCCACATAATACATACAGAACACACGACAAATCAATGAATAACTAGTTTTCAAATCTGAAGTCAAGAACAACGATTGTTATTGTGGTTTACATACAACAATTTGAAATTTTGCTTCGGACTTTCGCAAGCTTCATGGAATTTGACAATCTTAATTTGCTTTCGCAGGCTGAATAAAATGAGGTGATGGGCCAGATTTGGCCCTCGGGCCTTGACTTTTACACCAGTGACCTATTTCCTCATGTAAACTATTGCAAAGGCACTTCTTCTACTGCTATACTAAGTTATAATGTTTGGACAGAAAAAGACTGGAGCGCTTTGTCAAGCGGGCCAGTTCTGTCGTGGGCTGCTCGCTGGACTCTCTAGAGGAGGTGGGCAACAGACGGACGCTAGCTAAACCCCCCCCCCCCCCCCCCCCCCCCCCCCCCCCCCCCCCCCCCCCCCCCCACTGATTGCCAGGCCCCCTGTCGCTCGAGGTAAACCGACAATTTTACATCAGCGGGGAACATGGCTTTATTAGTAAAAGTAAGAGGGGGTGGGAGTGATAGGCAGGAGAAGAGTGAAATTAACTTCATAAAGTGATGATGGCAGATCTTAATCCTTTTAAGGGCGCTTACTGAAGTAGGCTTACTCAAGATTTAAAATGTAATCCAAGACGATTACTAAATTTGAGGGTTTTTTTCTGGTACGTTTTAGTTTTAGGTGGCAAAATATGTGAGACGGCAAGACATTAAAAATAATATTGTTCTCTAGATTAGGGGTTACTTTACCTTTAATTATATATTAGAATCAGAATCAGAATCATCTTTATTGCCAAGTATGTAGAACACACAAGGAATTTGTTTCCAGTCGAATTATATATTATATATTATTATATATATATATTATTATATATATTATATTATATTAAGAATAATTGGACTGGATTGGATTAGCCTTTATTTGAGAAATTTACGTTTCACAGCAGCAAAGTTATGAAAGGAATAAAAGTAGAAAAGCAAAATACAGGAGCTGTTAAATAGGCAAACAAATCTCAATACAGTAAAGTCTCGTTATATCGATATCGGATATATCGATAGTCCCGGTTATATCGATACTATTTCTATGCACGCACGGAGAAAATTACATGCAAACAGGGTCGGATATATCGATAGTCCCGGTTATATCGATATTTTTTCGGACTCCCTTGAATATCGATATAACGAGACTTTACTGTATTTCAAATCTGTTTTATATCTTCACATTCCAAGGAAATCACAACATTCCAGTGAGCTACTTTTATAACAGGGCCAAAGGATGAACATGAACGTCCTCCAAACTACGTACTTAATTTAGTAGATGAACATTTCTTTTATTTGGTGTGTGATCGACTTTTGGGTTGAACCACCATTGTGGTTATCAAATATAGTTAGATCAATGGTTCTTAACCTGGGTTCAATCAAACTCCCAAGTTTGGGTGAAATGGTTTTAGGGGTTTGACTGAGCCTCTTCCATGTCGTTTAAGACACACCTGACTCAACATGCCAATTTGTTATGATACGCCTGCATAGTCATCCCTGGGTGCAGATGATCTAATCACATTGTATTGCTTGTCCAGTCAGTGCTGTGGGAATTTAGTTTGCTCAATAGTCAATGCGTGACTGTCGGGATAGTACATCATCCATTTTTTTTAAATTACACTGATGTCGTCAACCCGGTGGTCCAGTGGTTGGCGCGTTGACCTCACACTGCAGAGGTTTGATTCCAGTTCCAGGCTCCCTATGTGGCATTTTAATATTCTCCGGGTACTCTGGTTTCCAGCCACATTTGAAAAACATACATGGCGTCTCTGATCCACTGATTGAACACTTGAAATTGTTCAAAGATTGTGAGCGTGGATGTTTGTTCATCGATGTGTGACCTGGGACCGGTTCAAGGTGTCACCTCCCTAGTGCCGTTTGTATGTGCGTGCGCGCGTGCGTGTGGTGCTCGCTGAAAAACATTTCTAAATATTTTACTTTTATGGCTCTCTTAGTCAAAAAGGTTCCCGACCCCTGCATTAAGCCATCAATGACCATCACAAATGTAAATAAAGTGACTTTATGATACAATGCAATGTATTTCTTTCATTACAATACAATAGCACATTTATTATACATAGAATAAGGTATGTTGTGTGTAGTTTTAAGGCTTATTTAGTTGAAAAGTATATTTTATGGAAACCCGGGAAAGGATTATTCCCATTTTAATGGTTTCCTATGGGAATTTTTTTTTATATACACACTTTTCGCCTTACACACTCTGTCTGGGAACCAATTAAGTTCCTAAGTTGAGGGCTCACTGTATTTTGTTTTTTTATTTTTATTTTTTCTTGAAAACGTTGTCGGCCACCTGGGCGGAGACCTTCTGTAAGTTGTACACATGACCTAAAAGTTGCACACCGCGGCCGTCCGGTCAAACGTTATTTCAGACACTGGTTCAAGTCTTTGTTCACAGTGTCCACGCGAACATCTCTGACACCTTGGAATGTCATGCAATCCCCTCAAAACTATACACAAATAAATCTGCTTGACTGAAACACAACTTTCCTGTTTGTTCCTCTAAATCTGGAATTCTCACAACGTGAACTTTATGTCCATATTCAAAATCCAAAAACCTATATCGCAACAACCTATTTCAGGGGTATCAAACTCATTTTTTGCGACGGGCCACATTGTAGTTACGGTTTCTTCTTGGGCGCTGTTATACATTTGGGGAGACCATTAGAATTTTAAATCAACGTCCACATAATACATACAGAACACACGACAAATCAATGAATAACTAGTTTTCAAATCTGAAGTCAAGAACAACGATTGTTATTGTGGTTTACATACAACAATTTGAAATTTTGCTTCGGACTTTCGCAAGCTTCATGGAATTTGACAATCTTAATTTGCTTTCGCAGGCTGAATAAAATGAGGTGATGGGCCAGATTTGGCCCTCGGGCCTTGACTTTTACACCAGTGACCTATTTCCTCATGTAAACTATTGCAAAGGCACTTCTTCTACTGCTATACTAAGTTATAATGTTTGGACAGAAAAAGACTGGAGCGCTTTGTCAAGCGGGCCAGTTCTGTCGTGGGCTGCTCGCTGGACTCTCTAGAGGAGGTGGGCAACAGACGGACGCTAGCTAAACTAAAAGCTATGACGGACAGCCCCTCCCACCCCCTCCTGCCCATCCTGACAGCTCTGGGTAGCTCCTTTAGCCAGAGACTATTACACCCGCGCTGCAAGAAGGAGAGGTACCGCCGCTCGTTCCTACCGACTGCTGTCAGGCTTCACAATTCCCAATGATCACATGTGAAAAAAAAAACAAAAAAAACTGGACACTTGTAAATATGGGTTGTTGCAATATATCTAAATGCATTTCTTGATTCTGCACTATGTACAGTCTTGTTTATAGAACGGTTTTTGCACATCTACATTTGCACAGTATACAGTTGACATTTTTATTTTGTTATGCTTAGAATATCTTGTTTTCTATCCTTTCACTCCCACCCCAACCCCATCCCTCTTCAATTGCTGCTGTGGACTGCAAATTTCCCCATTGCGGGACGAATAAAGGTATTCTGATTCTGATTCTGATTCTGAATAGGAACTAGAATAAGAAATTGCTCTAATCATCTCCCACACTTTTAACCAAATCAAACTCATAAAAATGTTGCATGGGAAAGCAATTCATGACACAGAAACGTAAATAAACAACAAGAAGGTACTGCATTCTTATGTCTTTTTAGTAGCCATGAACAATAGCTGCAACAAGCAACCCCCAGCCTCCCACTACTACTCCCACTACCACTACTAGAAAAACATTTGCATGGTGGGCCCAACGATGGCTACATATTGTAATGTAAATACACACGCGCAGGCCCATGAATCTAAATCCAACGAGCTCTAAATTGTCCAATTCCAATGCTCTTACAGTGGCATCGAATTAGAATGCATCAGCATTAGAATTGCTCACGTTAGGAAACACTCGAAGCACGTCTGCATTACATCCAATTGCTTTGGTCTGGCTGTAGAAAAAAGCATATACACACACACACACACACACACACGCATGGTCACACATATTCACAAACAATTTGTCGTAAAGGTTGTAAAAATAATTGCAATTGTTGCTCTGCATCTTAACGCAAGAGCATCCGCAGTGTAAGTGGTCCATTAACCATCCGTTCAAGAGAATTACTCTAAAATGGTCCCTTTTACGTTGTATAGTTTTCCCACTGAATATAAAGGGATTTTTTTATGAACAGCTGGTGCACTAAATGGCCCGGCAAATTTCACAGAATTGTGGATATTTGTCTAATCTGTCATGATGGACACGGATTTCATGTAAAAGTCGCACACTGGTTGTTGCTATTGAAACTTTATCAGTGGTTATCCCGACTAGTCACTCGCAAGGTGTTTTGGGGACATTTTGTTTTTACTGTAATGCATTTCTGAAGAATCCCAGCCATGTTTTACATAAATACAAGCTCAGGATCAGTAATAGCAAATTTAGTTCTTTTTTTTTAACACAAATACATCTTCAAAATCACTTGGGAATATTAATTGTTTTAAACAACAATAGAACTATCTAAAACAAACAGAAAAAATTATATACATATATTATTATTATATTATATATAATTATATATATATATACGGAAACTGATTAGGTTATTTTATTATTAAATTGTCATACTGTAACTCTCAATTCATATTCATATAATTTCTTGCATTGTTCCATTGTAGCTACACGTAGACATCATATACAGTCAGGAGCAGCAAGCAGTTCACATTTTTTGCCCTATTGTTTGCCTGTTGCAATCAAACAATGCAGTATTTGCTTTGCCCAGCCCGAAGCACAAATTGAAACAAACAGACATTTTTTAAAATCTTGCAAACCAAGTAGGCTGGCAGCGATTCCATTGTCATGGGGTATGCTTCATATTGGCGAGCACGTCAAACATAGGTGGGGCACTGTCCCTAGGGTCCACTATCACAGCAGGTTAACCTCTCACTGCTTTTCCAGAGCACTGATTGCCAGGCCCCCTGTCGCTCGAGGTAAACCGACAATTTTACATCAGCGGGGAACATGGCTTTATTAGTAAAAGTAAGAGGGGGTGGGAGTGATAGGCAGGAGAAGAGTGAAATTAACTTCATAAAGTGATGATGGCAGATCTTAATCCTTTTAAGGGCGCTTACTGAAGTAGGCTTACTCAAGATTTAAAATGTAATCCAAGACGATTACTAAATTTGAGGGTTTTTTTCTGGTACGTTTTAGTTTTAGGTGGCAAAATATGTGAGACGGCAAGACATTAAAAATAATATTGTTCTCTAGATTAGGGGTTACTTTACCTTTAATTATATATTAGAATCAGAATCAGAATCATCTTTATTGCCAAGTATGTAGAACACACAAGGAATTTGTTTCCAGTCGAATTATATATTATATATTATTATATATATATATTATTATATATATTATATTATATTAAGAATAATTGGACTGGATTGGATTAGCCTTTATTTGAGAAATTTACGTTTCACAGCAGCAAAGTTATGAAAGGAATAAAAGTAGAAAAGCAAAATACAGGAGCTGTTAAATAGGCAAACAAATCTCAATACAGTAAAGTCTCGTTATATCGATATCGGATATATCGATAGTCCCGGTTATATCGATACTATTTCTATGCACGCACGGAGAAAATTACATGCAAACAGGGTCGGATATATCGATAGTCCCGGTTATATCGATATTTTTTCGGACTCCCTTGAATATCGATATAACGAGACTTTACTGTATTTCAAATCTGTTTTATATCTTCACATTCCAAGGAAATCACAACATTCCAGTGAGCTACTTTTATAACAGGGCCAAAGGATGAACATGAACGTCCTCCAAACTACGTACTTAATTTAGTAGATGAACATTTCTTTTATTTGGTGTGTGATCGACTTTTGGGTTGAACCACCATTGTGGTTATCAAATATAGTTAGATCAATGGTTCTTAACCTGGGTTCAATCAAACTCCCAAGTTTGGGTGAAATGGTTTTAGGGGTTTGACTGAGCCTCTTCCATGTCGTTTAAGACACACCTGACTCAACATGCCAATTTGTTATGATACGCCTGCATAGTCATCCCTGGGTGCAGATGATCTAATCACATTGTATTGCTTGTCCAGTCAGTGCTGTGGGAATTTAGTTTGCTCAATAGTCAATGCGTGACTGTCGGGATAGTACATCATCCATTTTTTTTAAATTACACTGATGTCGTCAACCCGGTGGTCCAGTGGTTGGCGCGTTGACCTCACACTGCAGAGGTTTGATTCCAGTTCCAGGCTCCCTATGTGGCATTTTAATATTCTCCGGGTACTCTGGTTTCCAGCCACATTTGAAAAACATACATGGCGTCTCTGATCCACTGATTGAACACTTGAAATTGTTCAAAGATTGTGAGCGTGGATGTTTGTTCATCGATGTGTGACCTGGGACCGGTTCAAGGTGTCACCTCCCTAGTGCCAAAAGTCAGGTGGAATAGGTTCCAACATGCCCTGCGATGATAGTGAGGAATATGGATGGAAGAATACACTAATGGCATGTAATTTAATTTTCTGTTTTTAATATACATGTTTTTTGTCTTAAATTTGTTTCAAATCAAACTGTTAATTTTCATTCATGAGGAGTTAAGTGAACATGCATATGACTGAATAACATGGGTGCAGAAAATCAAAAGCATCCATGAGATATTTGAAAGTCAAGAAGACATCACCACAAAGATGTAAATCACAATCAAATGTTAATAAAAAAAGGAACTGTTTAAAACATGCAGGTCCACACACACGCACGCACACACACACACACACACTCACACACACACACACACACAAGCACGCACGCACGCACTCACACACACACACACGCACGCACACACGCACACGCACACGCACACACACACACACACACACACACACACACACACACACACACACACACACAATGAGACTCGTTTGAGGGCAAACAAGAAAAGCCGTCTGGTTTTCAAGGTCCCCATTTGTTTGTCTATGTTTCACGTCAGGCTGGTGAACCGCAAAGGGTTCAAAGGCCATTCCTGGGATTACAGCACATGTAAGGACCCCATACTGTGGCTTGACATGTCCACCCGCTTACAGTGCATTTTTTTCTGTCAAAGCAGGGTCACTCTCAACCGAGAAAGCATGTAATGCATTCAAACATACATTGAAAGTGAAGCCAAGCTTGAGAGTAACTCTATCAGAGAGGTTATTTTGGTGGATTTGCATTTTTGCGGGGTTGACAAAGTTATATAGCAAAGTCAAAATGCAACATCAACAAGCCGCAATTGCTGAGTTTGTTATCCATGGGGCACAGGTAAATAGTCCACCTATGGACAGGTATTGTATGTCTATTGCACCATTCTAGCAGTGAGCGTTTTAACCAAAGCAACATTGGTGGGAACACCAGAATGATAATTTCCATTCATCCATTAATTTCATCTGCTTACCTTCATGAAAGTTAAAGTCGTTGGGAAGACAGGTTGACCTCGTGCAGTAGGTGGGGTACACCCTGAACTGGTTCTCAGCCGTTCGTACGATACAGATTTGTTTGTGTGTTTTTTGTCACTTTCAGTTGTTGTGTGCCTTCTGGAAAGAATAGGGATTATTTTTCAGCATTTTTGGACACAACATTTGTTGAACGGTTGCACCTTTTCGGCAGCACGAATATGCCAGCACTGTTTTTGGTGTAGGAGGAATGACAGTGCCATTTGACTGTCATCGCAGGAGACCTCTGGGGCCATTGTGCTTTTTACACCTGTAATTGGCAGAATTTTAACAGCCTCTCTGTGTTCAGCGGAAAGGTTGTAGTTGGATGATGGATGGATACTTGAGGAGTCCACGATAAGAAGAAAGGAGCATCTGCGCAGAGCGCCGATGTGGAACTGTTGCAGTTTAGAGTTGAAGTGGATTTACGTGGGACAAGAGATGTGAGACAATATCTTTTAGTCAACTGATTCTACAGCTTTGTGTTTGGTTTCAACATTTAGCTTGTAGCAGATGTGCACGTTCCACCATGATGTCAAAGATCCGCTGGTGATCAGGACGCTTTGATCCTCTCCTCTTTAATCTAGAACTGCTTCATGAAACAAAGAGGGTGCAGAAAATGCTTAAGATTGAATGACTGTGTCTTTTGTGTTGTGTAACATTATTTGTTATTTAGATTTTCTTGTTGTTTTGACTACAGCAGCTCCTGTATTTGGTTTTTTACTTCTTCCTTTACGTTCCTCTTACTGTCATAATTTTGCTACTGTGGAACTTACATTTCTCCACTGTGATACTCATAAAGACTAACATAATCCAATCCAAACAATCATACACACTCACAGTAACACAATTTAGAGAAAGGTTGCCAAAACTTTTTGCACCGATGATGTACTTTTTGATCAATCAACCTCCCGCAATTGACCGGTTATCACCACACTATACCACTTGTAATTGAGTTGGAACCAGTCTGTGAGCTACGATTGAAGTAATGGGCACCTCTGATTATGACTGACCAATTAACCAACCTTACAGAGTTTTGGAATGTGGAAAGAAACCGAAGTGAGCATCCAGCAAACTCTCATACCGCAATCCTAGTCCACTGAGGCAGAAAATGCAAATTCCACACAGGAAGGTCAGAGACAGATTTCACACCCACCTCTGCGCTATGAGGCAGACATCCAATGTTTTGCCAAATGATAATAATAAAATGTCAAAATATTCTTGTGATTTACACCATCAGACAGTGAAACCAAGCAGACTGAAACGAACAGTGTTTAAGTCAACTGGACAAGAACAGCCAGCAATGTCATATCCAGCCGATGAACTAAACCTGGATCGAAAAATGGTCCATCGATTTGCAAAAGAAAAACTATTACAATATTGACAATTTCAAATCAAGCCAAAATATGTTTCTTCTTCTTCAGAATCAGAATCAGAATCAGAATCATCTTTATTGCCAAGTATGTAGAACACACAAGGAATTTGTTTCCGGTAGAACACGCTGCACTAGTATCATCATCAAAAAATTGCTAAGTGGCACTATACAGTTCCATTTGGACTACTGTTGAAAGAGTTCAGTGTTCAAAGAGTTAATGGCTTGGGGAAAGAAGCTGTTTAAATGTCTGCTGGATTTGGTGCACATGGATCGGTAGTGCCTGCCCGAGGGGAGTAGCTGGAAAAGGTGGTGGGCAGGGTGCTGTCGTTTTCCTTCTTGCCAGGCAATCTTCAGGTACAACAACACGCAGTCTATCATTAAATCATCCTGCTCTGCCATCAGATCATTTTGTTTAGATGAAGTTATGTATTCCTCATTCCATTGTTCATTTTTGCTGTTTTTACTCATTTTTTTGCTGTGCAAGCAGAAGAGAGTGACATTTATTGTACCATATTTTCCGGTTATAAGGCGCACCAGAGTATAAGGCCAATGAATGGTGTATTTTCAAACAAAACATAAAGGTTTTCCAAATATAATATATAAAATTTTACCAAATATAAGGCACACTACATCATGAGGCTCTGCAATAACAGCTGGTATTACGCACTACTACTTCTACAGGGAGAAATTCCCCCGGTCAAAAATTTTCATAGAATAAAAAGAGACAAAACCAGGACGTTATTGTAGGCAATAAGTATGCAACCTCACAAATAAATGAATAAATAATAAAGAAAGAAAGAAAGAAAGAAAGAAAGAAAGAAAGAAAGAAAGAAAGAAAGAAAGAAAGAAAGAAAGAAAGAAAGAAAGAAAGAAAGAAAGAAAGAAAGAAAGAAAGAAAGAACAAATGAACGAATGAACGAATGAATTAATGAATGAATTATATTTTTTAAAAAGAATGTGAACATCCTTCGAAATAGAGTCATCATTAAAACACTGTATTGACTGACGCGGTTGCCTATAGAAACACAAACTCCTCAGCCGAGGTCGTTATGTCTCACTCATAGGTGCTTAAAGGCTTCTTTAACGAGGCCCGTTTGTGGATCAACCATCACTCTGGTGTTAATGAGCGGCCACTGCGCAAGAGGACACGCCGAGGGCCGGGTGGTAGTTACCGATCAGCATGGGAGTGCCATAATCCTTCCACTGATGAACTCATCTGTCTGTATGGTCACTCCACCCTCAGACGTGTGCTAACATGCCATAAACGGTCCTGCTCTTACCCGGGGGCACCTGTGCCACCTGTTTAGGACTTGGGCTCCCCAAAGGCTCCACCGCTTAATTCCACCCTTCGTCTTCTCGGCGCCTCGTCCATTAAACGGTGGCTTTGGTGAGGGAGGGTGGGAAGGGGTAAATATGGATTGCTCTTCTCCCCCTTATCCAAAAAAATGACCTCCTTTGATTGTTTTTCATCAAAAGCTTGCAATGGCACCTTCCAAATACGCAAATGGTATTTCTCCTTCAATTTCTTTGAAGTGCCTCACTAAATGTGAAAATATAGGCCGTAAAGTCCTTCATTTCATGCATTTGACACAGTCGAAAAATTCTCCCCAAAAATGTCGGATTTATTTGTCGGAGCACACACACACACACACACACACACACACACACACACACACACACACACACACACACACACACACACACACACACACACACACACACACACACACTCAGGAGACTGAAGGTGGGACCCCTTGAACTCTCGGGTACCCAGATGCACATTCCCCATCAATGCCTCTTTTGCACAAGAGAAGCGAAAACTGGAGACAAGACAGCATGTCAGATTGAAGTGTTGTTTTTTTTCCCGGAGTCATGTTTATATTCATAAGTGGCAAACTGAATGCGGATGCTTCAAATATATATTTATCAAGCTGACAGTACTCTGACATGCACGTGATATGCTGACATTGTCATGCATGTAAACACATCACTATCCATCACATGATGTCAAATCAATGTCCTACAGTCTCACCTGCTCTATAAAGTCGTTGTTTCTGTGAGCTAAATGTGCATTAATAGCTGAGACCAGCGCATTTCTATCGGCGATGGGTATACTGAAGTTTGGCATGTAGTGAAAATCAACTCATTGCAGGATATTCATTCATTTCTCGGTGAAAATTCATGTTGAAGAAACAAAATTTGAAAAACATGTTTGGAAAAAAAATGAATCTAAATGATGGAACTGCAATACATTGAACAATAAGTAAATTTATCTTTTGATAGCGAACAAAATAAAATAAAATGATAAAAGCTAGCGCAACATTTTGTTCTGAGGCTTGTAATTACTTCAGTAATAAATAAATGTATTGTAAAATAAAATAAATGCTTTTAAAGCTATGTATTCCTTCAAATTAAAAATCAAAAAATTGCACAAACAAATGAAAAATGATTCACTTACTCATTTGGTCTGGAATATGTTACAAAATAAATTGATCATTGTTTTCCAAATCAGAAAGATATATGTGCATCACACAGAAGTGTGTCTGCTTTCATGGAGGACAACGTACAATATGAGAAGGGTTTTATCTTAAAAAAATAAATAAATAACGTTTTTTAAAAAAGGGATGTGTCAAGAGACAAACCAAAAACAGCTGTCACAGATTTACAAGATGCTTTCTTATGAGACACTCATCATAGAATAACGAAATGTAAGTGGGGATGAAGCGGCACTCAAGCAAGGTTTAACTAGCCGTAGACAGTGAATGAGACTGCTGTCTATTAGATTGCTGGCAAACACGTGGGCTCAATCAATGACACATAAAGACAAACCAACATGACAAGATTGAACAGCACATTGACGTGTTGAGTGCCAAGCGACTGGCCATCAATACGTTTACTGACCAGAAAGGTCGCTTCACTGTCAATGAAAAAAAACAAGTGAAAGTCAATCAAATTATAGTCCTTTCCGAGCCACTACCGCGAGAAGACCCAAGCCCAGACAGCGTCCGCAGGGATGCCCGTGGACAAAACCAATTAACCTTTAATAACCGGCACTGCTCATCCCCTTTGTCAAATGAAAATATCCAATCCAAAAGACTACAAAAACCGACAAATGGTTGAGTGAAGAAAATGAAAGTTGGGCATTGCTCATTTGCATGTGACAGAGCCCACACTTGCCTTGTATTTGTTTGTCCCCTAAGGTGAGGAGAAAGCCTCCGGAGAGCAACAGCCACCCAAAATGGTGTTAAGATCACAGTGATAATGACCCATGTTTGTCTTTGTAGTGACTCACCACCATTGGACATTCATTCATTTAATAGTATTGCAAGTTAAAAAAGTTGAACACTTTGTTTTATCAGACCGTAAGCAACATCCCTGTTATTCTTCATGTTGAAAGAAACTTCAATATCTCTAAGGCATGTGTGCGTGTCCGTGTGCGTGTACGTGTGTGTCCGTGTGTGTGTGTGTGCGTGTGTGTGTGTGTGTGTGTGCGTGTGTGTGTGCGTGTGTGTGTGTGTGCGTGTGCGTGTGCATGTGCGTGTGTGTGTGTGTGTGTGTGTGTGTGTGTGTGTGTGTGCGTGTGTGTGTGTGTGTGTGTGTGTATGTGTGTGCGTGCGTGTGTGTGTGTGTGTGTGTGTGTGTGCGTGTGTGTGTGCGCGTGTGTGTTGCTCTCACTGAAAAACATTGCTAAATAAATATATTACTTTTGGCTCTCTTAGTCAAAAAAGGTTCCCGACCCCTGCTCTAAGGTGACAGACTCAACAAATCTCCTGGAAATACAGTAAAGTCTCATTATATCGATATCAGTTATATTGATAATAGAGCTTATTACGATACTATTTTCATTTTCCGTGCACATTTCGAGTCTTTTTCTGTATAATTAGTTCCGTTTAGTACGATTTATAGTTATTACGATAATCCGGTTACTACGGTGCTCTTTTTCATCTCCCGCCGGCCATTTTGCTATGTTTATATCGATACAAAAGACACTTAAGGTGAATCGATATTTGCTTCGGGGTTTCTATACAGTAACACCATAATCGAAATGTGTATCGGTCACGCCGTTGGTCACGTCGCTTGGTGACGTGACTGGTCACGTGGTAGAAAATGGCGTCTGCTACACTGCGCAAGGCACGGGAGCTGGTCACATGACTCGGTCACGTGACCATTTTCTACCATCTTCCGTCTTTTGAACTGTCATACGCGAGCACAATAAAAAAGGCGTAGCAGAACTTGTATACAGTACTGTTGTTCAACACCAATTTAAACCATGGGGAAACGGAAGAATTGTGATCTCGGAACGAAGTACAAGGCAATAGTGGCTGTCGAGGAGAATCCAACAAGGAGCATATCCTCCATCGCGAAAGAGTTCAACGTGCCGCAAAACACTTCAACAACGTAAGTAATGTAAACGTTGCAGTTTTCGTTTTCCATACATGTATATAATTTTGTTGTATTCAGATATCTTTATCGCTTGCAACAGTCACTGTTTTTCATATATGTTTGTACATGCTGGCGTTCGTGGTTTCGTGTGTATAGAACATGGTGAGGATTTTGCATTGGTTGCAGGAAATAGTCATTAAAAAAGTGTAAAGACGTTTTTATTTTATGCATAAGTTTATTTTTCACTTCACTGCTGTACAAAAAGCATGCTAGATACGCAATCCATGAACCCAATGATAAAATTACATGCCATATCAAAGATCTGCCATTTACGTATCGCCCCCCCACCCCCTTTTTTTTAATGCAGTTCGGCGCAGGACGGATATATCGGTAGTACGGTTATATCGACATTTTTTCTGACTCCCGAGATTATCGATATAACGAGTCTTTACTGTAATACAAACTGGGACCTCAGTTGTTGACATTTGACATAAGGTCAAATACATTCTTAAACTTGTTACTTTTTAGTGTATAGCGTTCTTCAGCAGAAACGAAACAAATGTCCGAAAATAATTTTGTAGGGGGAATACTTGTCTCTGCAATTTCTTCCGTTAACTGATACAATTCAGGTTACATTATTGAAGCTTTATTTCAAATTGGAAATGTTTCGAAAATGACTATTTTTGCTTTTGCCGATATTGATATTTTAGAAACATAAACCAATTAAGCATGCTAGTTTTCAAAAGAAATTATTATTATTATTATTATTATTATTATTATTATTATATAAAAAGGGACAAATGCTCTTACATGCATTTCTCATTCGCGGTCTGTAACCGAAGTTATACAGTGATACCTTGGCTTATGAACTTAATTGGTTCCCAGACAGAGTGTGTAAGATGAAAAATGTGTATTCCAAAAATTAATTTTACATAGGAAACCGTTAAAATGAGAATAATCCATTCCCAGGTCCCCATTAAACATAATTTTCTACTTTTTCATTTTCTAAGCCTTAAAACTACACAAAATATACATTATTTTATGTATAATAAATTTGCTATACTATTATAATTAAAGAAATAAACTGTACTATATAATAAAGTTGGTATATTTACCTTTGTGATGGCCGTTGATGGCTTGATGGAATGGAGTGGCCGGTTTCCTCAGCATTGAACACTTGATGAGGAACGTAACCTTGTTCTTTCACCATCTTGAGGAATGATCCCTTGTAGGTGCTTTCTCTGTGATAATTTTATCTAGTTCCTCATCAATTGTGTTCTGTTTAGCTGAGTTGATAGCTCTTTGCCTCAAGTGTACAGATGGCTTGTGCGAGTTGTTTGTGGAGCCTGATTGATGCAATATTTGCGGTCTACACTTTGAACCATCAACGTTGAAAAGAGTCCTAATTTCACTTTTTTCTAACCATTTGCTCATTCTCTCTCTGTCGTCTGCCTGTCTGTAACCCCCACCCCTACACTGCTGCGTTCTTGACCAATCACATGGCTTTAACCGAAGACTGGGGCGGGGAATAGGAGACAAAAACAGTTGGCTGACATTTTGTTGTTAGAAGTACGGGCTCATTTGCGAATGACACATCACTCATTGAGGCAGTTCCGTGTGTATCCCGAAAAACGTTTGTATGCCGAGGTAAAATTTTCACAAATTTAACGTTCGTAAACCGAAAAGTTCGTCAGATAAGGGGTTGTAAGTTGAGGTATCACTGTATTCTGCATGTGTCTGCCATTTTACGGTCAAAAGTTGAACAAGCTTTGAAATTTAGCTTTGCTGTCACTGCAAAGCTAAATTCAAAAGCTTGTTTTCCTTCGAGGTGGCCTTACACAGCAAGACTTTCCCAGCAAAATCCCACCCCTAATCCCCCGTCCCCACTTCTCTATTCCCCTCCCTGAAAAAGATTTGATGCAAAATAGCCACAAGGTTTGTTCCATTACCTGCCAGCCATCCCTCTAAAAAAGTCCACAACATCCAGTCACCGTCCTTCATGGGGTCCCTCAGGGCGCTCCTCTCGTGTTTACAGGTGTCGGGGAAATTGAAAATTTCCTCAGAGGAGTGTGGCGTTGAATGGAGGAGGAGGTTTTGTGCGAGTCTGGCATCTCATATATATATATATATATATATATATATATATATACAGTAAAGTCTCGTTATATCGATATCGGTTATATCGATAGTACCGCTTATTACGATACTATTTTCATTTCCCTTGCACATTTCTAGTCTTTTTATGTATAATTAGTACCGTTTAGTACGATACCCGGTTACTACGATAATCCGGTTATTACGGTGCTCCTTTTCATCCCCCGCCGGCCATTTTTGTTGTTTATATCGATATATCGGTCACGCCATTGGTCGACTTGGTCACCTGTCTTGGTTACGTGAGCAGCTCTCCCGAGCAGACGCCATTTTCAGACGGCAGCTCGTGTGTATCAGACGGCTGCTCGTGTGTCTTCAACAATGGACTGTTTTGGATGCCATCAGAGCAATTTCCAAAGTGTGGAGCACGGTGTCCGAAAACACCATCAAGAACTGCTTCCGTCACTGCAAATTTGAAAATCCAGGGTGCAGTGAGGAAACATCTGCAGCTAACGAAGAGGATGACGACAACATTCCTCTTGCAGTGTTGGCTGAAAAGCTAAAAGTCGCCGACATTGCATCGTATGTCGCAGTCGACAAAGACATTGCGACATTCCCAAGCTCATCAGATGCGGATATCGCAGCGCGGGTCAAAGCCAAGTATGCCACAGGAGATTCCCGTGATGATGATGATGCTGATGACGATGAAGAAGAAGCGACTGAATGCACACCTTTTGCAACTTCGACAAAAGCGTTGCAAGGGGTTGCGGACACGCGATCTTTCTTTGAATCCGTAGAAAATGCATCCGGTTTTTTAGAAACGTTAAACAAGATGGAAGTGTTCATATTAAAATATAAAAATGGGAAGCAGAAGAAGATTGATGACTTTTTTAAATAGCTTACATACATACTAATTGCAGTGTTATGTACATGTACTGCTACATGAATGCAAGCGTTTTTTTGCAACAATGTTTGTTGTGTTGTCTGCTGAAGCGTCATGATTTTGAAAATGACTGTACATTCCATACTGTGCATTAAAGGGCAACCAACATCACTTTTTGTGTTTCTTGAGTCAGTCAAAAAGGTGTTGTAACGTCACAGCTGCGCGCCGGCATTCTATTCAGGCACTCTCGAACGTCACGTAAGTTATGTAAACGTTGCAGTTTTGGTTTTTCATCCATGTACAGTATTTAATTGTGTTGCATCCAGATATCTTTATTGTTTGCAACAATCACTGTTTTTCATATGATTGTACATGCTGGCGTTCGTGGCTTCGTGTGAATAGAACTTGACGATTTAGCATTGGTAGGTTGCATTTTTGAAAGGAAATAGTCATTAAAAAGTGTAAAGACGTTTTTATTTTATGCACAACTTTATTTTTCACTTCACTACTGTACAAAAAACATGTTAGATACGCAATCCATGAACCCAATGATGAAATTACATGCCATAACAAAGATGCCGCATTTACGCACCCCCCCAACAGGATCGGATATATCGATAGTCCCGGTTATATCGATATTTTTTCGGATTCCCTTGCGTATCGATATAACGAGACTTTACTGTATATATATATCGATATTCTCGGGAGTCCGAAATAATATCGATATAACCGGGACTATCGATATATCCGACCCTGCGCGCATGTAATTTTCTCCTTGCGTTCATAGAAATAGTATCGTAATAAGCGGTACTTATATATATATATATCGATATAAACAACAAAAATGGCCGGCGGGGGATGAAAAGGAGCACCGTAATAACCGGATTATTGTAACAACCGGGTATCGTACTAAACGGTACGAATTATACATAAAAAGACTAGAAATGTGCAAGGGAAATGAAAATAGTATCGTAATAAGCGGTACTATCGATATAACGAGACTTTACTGTATATACAGTAAAGTCTCGTTATATCGATATTGGATATATCGATAGTCCCGGTTATATCGATACTATTTCTATGCACGCACGGAGAAAATTACATGAAAACAGGGTCGGATATATCGATAGTCCCGGTTATATCGATATTTTTTCGAACTCCCTTGAATATCGATATAACGAGACTTTACTGTATATATATTGTGTGATGTCACGAGAGGCTGTGTCCTGGAAGGCAAATACATCCCCCTAAGATGGCTCCACCCAGAGAGAGTCTTGGCCCCATCTGGTGGAAGGCAGCAATTAAAACCACACACCTGCAGCTGATCAGGGCTTGATTGGCAAGCAAGGCTCTTAAGGCCTCTGAGTGTGGAGCTATATTATATATATATATATATATATATATATATATATATATATATATATATATATATATATATATATATATATATATATATATATATATATATATATATATATATATATATATATATATATATATATATATATATATATATATATATATATATATATATATGTAACGGAGTTGTGCGCTTAGATTATTAAATTATGAAGGAAGTGACGCAACGGCGCACAGTGTGGCACTATGTCCCGCCCATAGTTTCCAGAACAATCTCGAGGAGATTCAGGGTGAGTCGCAATTTTCTGTTGGTCTTGATTAACGCGCATTTTCATGACAATATCTTATTTTGTTTCCCCTTTTTTACTGTCTAGTGTTATCTAATTAGTTCCCTTATTCATTCGAGTCCAGATTACTTTTTGTGTCATTATTTACTTCACGTTTTGTCGAGTGGAACTTAGCTTCATAGTGCTTTTCTATTGCGCAGTTAATCACAAGACGAAACCCATGCGACTTCACCCATCCCTTCTGCCATACTGTGTTGCAGGTAATAATTGTTTCATTTCGTTTTATTGAACAATATTTAGTTTCTTGTGTCGTGTCTCATTTGCCCGTGAGTGTCCGTGGCTGGTTGAACTGTGCGCCAGCCATTACAAGCGCACCGCGTGTTCTGCCGAGTCTCCGCCCATGATGCGTTCAGGGACATCTTGTAAATAACAGTGAACTTGTGTTGTATTCTCTTTTTCTGTAAATAACCACTATACGATCACACGTTGTTAATTCTGTTTTGTTATCTACAATGTTTTGCATTTGAGAACAATCTCGAGGAGATTCAGGTTAATCACAAGACGAAACCCATGCGACTTCACCCATCCCTTCTGCCATACTGTGTTGCAGAAATAAAAGAAATAAAAAGACACATCCACGCGTCTCGTCTTCATTAATACGGCAGCATCGTGGAGATGAAGACAGTCACTGTTGTGACACCCGTCACATTGGTGCCGTGACCCGGATCACAAGTGACTCTCCACTTCGGACCGGGACCGCGATGCTGCACAATGAAGACGCTGTGCAGTCCCATCACTCGGTGGACGGTGTGTCGACCCCCGTTTTGGAAATACATGTAGTGTGTTAATTGTCTGACCTGCTGTTTTGCAATTAGTGTGTTTTTTTTCATGTACGTGTTTTCGTGTGTTAAGTCTAAGAATGAGCTCCTTACATGTAACAAGTAGCACACCTTTGAGTGTGTTGGTAGAGGCTTCCCAACCGTGTAACAGTTGTATAGTGCAATCCAGAGTGGTGTAGGTTGTACAGAGGGGAATGGGCAGGTTCAAGCTGAGGCCACTTATGTTAGTGGGGACAGAGTTCCTTCCCAGACCCAGTGCAGTGCATCTACGACGAGCGCACAGACAACTGATACACCAGCAACAGATACCTTTCTCCAGTCTGTCACAGTTATGTAGTGCTATGCAGGGTGATGTAGTTTGTACAGAGGGGAATGGGCAGGTGCGAGCTGAGGCCACTTATGTTAGTGGGGACAGAGTTCCTTCCCAGACCCAGTACAGTGCATCTCCGACGAGCACACAGACCCTGACACACCGGCGACAGATCCCTTACTCCAGTCACCTGACGTAGTTGGTCAGATGAGTGACATAATTAGACAGCATTCTTGTACATCCTTGCCCGATAACCTTGTCTATTGTGCCTGTTGGTCTTTCTGTTGTCTTCCGTGTGTATGTTGCCTCACTTCTGCATAATTTAAGGGGGGTGTATGTAACGGAGTTGTGCGCTTAGATTATTAAATTATGAAGGAAGTGACGCAACGGCGCACAGTGTGGCACTATGTCCCGCCCATAGTTTCCAGAACAATCTCGAGGAGATTCAGGGTGAGTCGCAATTTTCTGTTGGTCTTGATTAACGCGCATTTTCATGACAATATCTTATTTTGTTTCCCCTTTTTTACTGTCTAGTGTTATCTAATTAGTTCCCTTATTCATTCGAGTCCAGATTACTTTTTGTGTCATTATTTACTTCACGTTTTGTCGAGTGGAACTTAGCTTCATAGTGCTTTTCTATTGCGCAGTTAATCACAAGACGAAACCCATGCGACTTCACCCATCCCTTCTGCCATACTGTGTTGCAGGTAATAATTGTTTCATTTCGTTTTATTGAACAATATTTAGTTTCTTGTGTCGTGTCTCATTTGCCCGTGAGTGTCCGTGGCTGGTTGAACTGTGCGCCAGCCATTACAAGCGCACCGCGTGTTCTGCCGAGTCTCCGCCCATGATGCGTTCAGGGACATCTTGTAAATAACAGTGAACTTGTGTTGTATTCTCTTTTTCTGTAAATAACCACTATACGATCACACGTTGTTAATTCTGTTTTGTTATCTACAATGTTTTGCATTTGAGAACAATCTCGAGGAGATTCAGGTTAATCACAAGACGAAACCCATGCGACTTCACCCATCCCTTCTGCCATACTGTGTTGCAGAAATAAAAGAAATAAAAAGACACATCCACGCGTCTCGTCTTCATTAATACGGCAGCATCGTGGAGATGAAGACAGTCACTGTTGTGACACCCGTCACATTGGTGCCGTGACCCGGATCACAAGTGACTCTCCACTTCGGACCGGGACCGCGATGCTGCACAATGAAGACGCTGTGCAGTCCCATCACTCGGTGGACGGTGTGTCGACCCCCGTTTTGGAAATACATGTAGTGTGTTAATTGTCTGACCTGCTGTTTTGCAATTAGTGTGTTTTTTTTCATGTACGTGTTTTCGTGTGTTAAGTCTAAGAATGAGCTCCTTACATGTAACAAGTAGCACACCTTTGAGTGTGTTGGTAGAGGCTTCCCAACCGTGTAACAGTTGTATAGTGCAATCCAGAGTGGTGTAGGTTGTACAGAGGGGAATGGGCAGGTTCAAGCTGAGGCCACTTATGTTAGTGGGGACAGAGTTCCTTCCCAGACCCAGTGCAGTGCATCTACGACGAGCGCACAGACAACTGATACACCAGCAACAGATACCTTTCTCCAGTCTGTCACAGTTATGTAGTGCTATGCAGGGTGATGTAGTTTGTACAGAGGGGAATGGGCAGGTGCGAGCTGAGGCCACTTATGTTAGTGGGGACAGAGTTCCTTCCCAGACCCAGTACAGTGCATCTCCGACGAGCACACAGACCCTGACACACCGGCGACAGATCCCTTACTCCAGTCACCTGACGTAGTTGGTCAGATGAGTGACATAATTAGACAGCATTCTTGTACATCCTTGCCCGATAACCTTGTCTATTGTGCCTGTTGGTCTTTCTGTTGTCTTCCGTGTGTATGTTGCCTCACTTCTGCATAATTTAAGGGGGGTGTATGTAACGGAGTTGTGCGCTTAGATTATTAAATTATGAAGGAAGTGACGCAACGGCGCACAGTGTGGCACTATGTCCCGCCCATAGTTTCCAGAACAATCTCGAGGAGATTCAGGGTGAGTCGCAATTTTCTGTTGGTCTTGATTAACGCGCATTTTCATGACAATATCTTATTTTGTTTCCCCTTTTTTACTGTCTAGTGTTATCTAATTAGTTCCCTTATTCATTCGAGTCCAGATTACTTTTTGTGTCATTATTTACTTCACGTTTTGTCGAGTGGAACTTAGCTTCATAGTGCTTTTCTATTGCGCAGTTAATCACAAGACGAAACCCATGCGACTTCACCCATCCCTTCTGCCATACTGTGTTGCAGGTAATAATTGTTTCATTTCGTTTTATTGAACAATATTTAGTTTCTTGTGTCGTGTCTCATTTGCCCGTGAGTGTCCGTGGCTGGTTGAACTGTGCGCCAGCCATTACAAGCGCACCGCGTGTTCTGCCGAGTCTCCGCCCATGATGCGTTCAGGGACATCTTGTAAATAACAGTGAACTTGTGTTGTATTCTCTTTTTCTGTAAATAACCACTATACGATCACACGTTGTTAATTCTATTTTGTTATCTACAATGTTTTGCATTTGAGAACAATCTCGAGGAGATTCAGGTTAATCACAAGACGAAACCCATGCGACTTCACCCATCCCTTCTGCCATACTGTGTTGCAGAAATAAAAGAAATAAAAAGACACATCCACGCGTCTCGTCTTCATTAATACGGCAGCATCGTGGAGATGAAGACAGTCACTGTTGTGACACCCGTCACATATATATATATATATATATATATATATATATATATATATATATATATATATATATATATATATATATATATATATATATATATATATATATATATATATATATATATATATAAGTAAGAAGAAGTGGATCATCGAGGCCTTTTGATATCCAATTTGATTTTTTTTTCAAGTTTATTTACACTGCCACGAAGCATGCCACCTCAAGGGAATACAACATTAGTTTTGTTGCTTTAACCACACATCCATCTTTCATCTAACCACAATGAAATGAATTACTCACCTTTGGATGCCATTGTTTCCTGTTCTATAGTTACTTCTTAAGCAGTACCGCACAAATAAATCCCGAAGTTAAAACAAATAGAACTGGAGGCCAAATATGCTCACTGAAATCACACAAGATGTTGAATCTCGCGTGACAAAACATTGTTTTGTTTTGTCTTGTTTTTCAGGGCGGGTGTTGGGGGGGTAAAGTTTGGACTCTGGAGCAAAATATTCCAAATAGAAAGTTGCCCAAATGAAAAAGGGGGTACATATGAATTCAAAGTCTATCGTGAAACCGTTTTTGATGGTCTACAAGTGGGAAACAAGAGTTTAGCCAAATACCCACCATTTTCAGAGCTTATTTTCTGATACATAGACATCAGTGCCTGTAATTTGTCAAGCAGAATTTGATCAAAAATGAAGGTTTTACTTATTCATTCCGAGTGTTTCCGAACCGACTGGAAGACATAAGCATTTTGGGTGTAGTTTCTCTAGCCTGGAGTTACTTTTTTGCAGGCGACTAACCTGCCACGCCATTAAGACACTGTCTAATTTCCATGCTCAACACAATACTTTCAATGGCAAGCGGTGTTTTGGAATTTAAATATATTTTTTTCATATAGGAGCTGACAGAAGCGAGCATTGTCAAACCTTACACCAGGGGTCGGGAACCTATGGCTCGCAAGCCATATATGGCTCTTTTGATGATTGCATATGGCTCGCCGATAAAACTAAAATATGTATTTACTTTTTCGTTTCGTCGTTTTTTTTCGCCGTTCATTTCCCGTTGGGGCTGCAGTTGGCGGAAAGCGCAATTTTGATTGGATGACACTGACCTAGAATGGCCGAAAGCGCCATGTTGATTGGATGATAGTGGCCGTCATGTTGAAACAGGTAAACGCCCCTTTAACTGAGCCCAACGAGTGCACTTCAGCGTGAATACACCGGTGTGTGTGCGGGGAACCGCATCAGGTGGGAGTGAGCTGGGGGGTGACGCAGCCTCCCTGGAAGTGTGACAGTGGGCTTTTGCGGAGGTCTTCAAGCCGGCTTTCGATCACCGAATGCGGGCGTGCACGGGGGAATCTCGGTCGGTTCCTTTTGAAATATTTTCAAAGTGTTTGAGCTCCAGCAAGACGGCGAGGAGAGAAAATGTTCTGATTCTAATTTGCAATGAAACAATACCATCGATGAAACAGTCGAATGTCAGTGACATTTTAACAAGCCCCATGTTAACGTTAGCATCGACATACTTCTGCGAGAAGTAGATTGCAGATAGCAAGTGTGGAAGCTTATGAGCCGTGTGCAGGCTAGCTAGCAGTAACTTCGCCTCTGGACCGGCAAATTGAATTTCATTCTGATCGTTTTCCTGGAATTTTACCAAACACGAGGAACGGAAAACCATTCATGTTAACGGTGCGTACTATCACAGTTATTTTAAATAATGAATTCTGATATTTTGTTGAAAAGTGTCCGCGCGTGCACACGCGAGCGTTTGTATGTGCGCGCGCGCGTGCGTGTGGCTCTCGCTGAAAAACATTTCTAAATATTTTACTTTTATGGCTCTCTTAGTCAAAAAGGTTCCCGACCCCTGCCTTACACGAATGAGCCAATTGGGACATGTTGGAAGAGAAAGTGAAAATGAGCCCGACAGTTGACACAATACTGTGCAGTGTGGAGTAGAAATAGACTGGATTGTTTTTGCACCCCTAAATCTGTACATATTTGTTCCCGTAACCTCTCGTTGGGACCACCCGTTTACAAGACATGAATAGCCATGCCGTGCCTGCTGAAGTAGAAACCGGTGGCACAGGAGCTGATTTCAGAATTGCTTGACGGCAACAGTTGACGACCCTTTCCTCAATGATTTTGCAATCCACGAGACCTGTATTTTTCTCTTCTTTGAAAAACGCTTTGCCACTGCCTTCATCATTAGTGCAACCAACTGGCCGACAATGAATGAACCAATTGTTGAAGTGCTAAAGCACGTGGAAAGCAACTCGACACAAACAGCACAAAACTGCATGCCAAAGAAGACACTATTGTTTGCTTTTGGAACACCACAGCTTTGGAAATACCAGATAACGAGTGGCCGCGAGGTTCAAACCACAGGCGACACATCCCGAATTGCATTTGGTGATTAAACTGCTGTCTACCAATGATCTCATTGCTTTTTTAATGACAGTTATGCACATTAAAGGAGTTCTGGCAGTCTCTGGAGAAACAATCTTTGGTCTCTGACCTTTAAAGGAGTAAGGCAGGGTTGGGAGGGGATTTGGGGTGGTGGTGTCATGATGGGTGGGTTTGTTTGTTTCTACACTGTGCCAGGAGAAATGACAGCCATTCCGGCTCTGTTGCAGCGTTGCATTCATGTGTGTGAGAAAGGCAGCTGCAGATCTCAGGATGAAAGGCGATGAAAGGGGGACGGCGGCTTTTGCACAGGAAGCCTGTGTGGTTGGATGTGGGCCGCGATGCAAATATAAAAATACAATCAAAGTAGAATATGTCCTCCAAACAAAAGAGAGGGTAGAGTAGAAGACAGTGGTAGAAAATTTAAAATCACACTCACATGTTGTGTTACAATTATTATTATTATTATTATTATTATTATTATTATTATTATTATTATTATTATTATTATTATTATTATTAGTATTATTAGTATTATTTTGTTATGCTTAGAATATCTTGTTTTCTATCCTTTCACCCCACCCCAACTCCATCCCTTTTCAATTGCTGCTGTGGACTGCAAATTTCCCCATTGTGGGACGAATAAAGGTATTCTGATTCTGATGTTGACATAATAATGCAGATATAGAAAAAAGGCAGTAGAAGTGTCATTTTACCGCCCCACCCTTCCTGCAGTGTATTTTTTATTTATTTATACTTACTTGCATGATGCAGATTACGGGGTAATCCCAAATAGCAGAAGGACTTTATCAACGCAGCCCAAACAAGAGCTTGACTCCCAGGAGGTTACAGTACTTGTATAAATGTATTTTAACTATATTAAATGTATTAGCTGCATTTTTACACCATATCTATCAGAGGTTCAAATCATTTGAGATCTGGGTTAAAGCTGTGTAAAAAGATAGAAGACAAGATTTGCAGCCATTAAATAACCAGCAATTTATTTGAAATGTCAAACTGAATAAAAGGAAGTAAGATACATTGTGACTGTAGGACTGTATAGTATTGTAAAAATAAATAAAGTGTTGCTTGAGTTAGGATTCATGCTTATGTCATTATTACTGGCTGGTTATGAGCTGCTTCTGTCACAGTAACGCTGCTTCACATGCAGACGTGTAGTGGTTGGGGGGACAAAGCTCGAAATTTATAATATTGTATGAAATGTGTGAGTTGAAATATTATGAACTGAACCTATTAAAGGGAAAGTTGTTATGGGTGTTAGAAATAGCTTCATTCCTGTTCAAGTTTGGAGTTTGACAACTAATTATTCTTACTTTAAGTGCAAGGAATATTAATGTATTTATTTATTTGTTTATTTATTTTGTGGAATGTAATAAAATTTTGCTAATCTAACCATTGTATATGACAGTCTAATTTGTCCTAATTTTTAGGCATAAGCATTCAGTTGGGTGGATACACAGTTGAGAATGTATACAAACACGCAGGCAAAATTAGTCTAAAACCATTTTCACATATTTTTGTAGTATTTGTATTTTTGTCTGTGTCAGGTGGTTTCTTTTATCGATGCATTTGAATATGTTATCACGCAGCAGCCAACTGTGCTTTTCCCTCGCAACGCTCAAATGAACCAGAAAAACTACTGCGTGGAACATTCCAACCTGCCCGGTACACACGCACGTGCACGCGCACACGCAAACCCACACGGCGTTGTTGCACCATCGACTCAAGGAGGAACTACAAAAACAAAAGTCGCCTTTTACGTCGTCAAAAGTGACACATTAAAAAAGAAGCTTCAAATAGTGAGGCGTCGTGAAAAAAAAGACGGACAGGTGGTTGCGCCGGTTTTACCATGCACACGCGGAGTGTCATTCAAAGAGGATTGATTGAACATTCGAAAATGAACTCGACATTACCATCAAATGCGTTCGACAAACGAAAGCATGCCTGCTTAATCAAGTGTAAGTGTAAGAAAGTTGTTTTAATGGAGGGAAGGAAATAGAAGAAGCAACAGCAGCTCTTCCCTTCAAGTCTGGTTCGATACGATCTCAGCAGGGGCCGAACAGGAACCGAGCGGCATGTGGACCCACTGAGAATAAGTGACCTTTCTCTACCGCTCGTGGCTCCTTCCTCCTCTGAGGTCACTGGGCCACTTGCTTATTATATAGAACCCAATGCGATGCTGCATGTGTCCGCGCCAACATCCGCTCTTTGCATAGGCTCTCCTACTTTCTACCGTCAGTCACGCCAGAGCTTTCGAAATTTAAAGAAATAGTATGGCTGGCGGGGGTATTATCATACACTCGTTGTATTCTGGCAAATATATATATATATATATATATATATATATATATATATATATATATATATATATATATATATATATATATATATATATATATATATATATATATATATATATATATATATATATAATTTGTTCCAAGTAGGAGCACCAGGGAAAGATGAGCAAACGAGTCGTCTACTGGCATGCGAATAACAAACACCAAGATCAAGTCCAAAGTCGAATATGTGCCTTTGTGGACCAGCCCGGACCACAGACGCGGAACACGAACTGCCGTGGTCATGCCACCACCTCTATTGTAATACCAACTCGAACCTTGCCAATCAAGTTCAAGGCTAGCAATGAAAATCTCTCATGTTGTTTTTCATTCCAGAGGGAAACGTTTTTGGACAGATCGAAGACCGAGTACTGACTAGAGGTCAAGCAGTCGCAGCCTCAGTGTAGTCTCAAATTGGACCTTGTAAATTGACTTAAATGTAAAACTTGTATAAATTAATCATTTGTCTGAAAAACGTCTGAAATGATACATTATATACTTTACATATCGATGGGTCATCTAGTACTCCCTACAAGGCACACGTACAACATGGTCTCTATCGAGAAACTATAGTGGATGGTGGGGGTGAGAGGTCCAGTTATGAAAAGAAACATATGTGGTAAAGTTTTGCTGACTAAAATGTGAAGAAACTGACGAGTTTTTAAAGTTGCGTACCACTCTAAATATTCACATGTTGATTGATAGGTCCGCTTGCATTAGCATGACATTGACGACACATAAAAGCAGGGAGTAAATTGGCACTTTCAACATTTTTTATTATATTTATATGGAGTCAAATATTTTATCACAGTCAGGATGAAAACACTTCTTTAAAACTTTTTTTGCCCAAAACAAAAAAGCATGACAAAAAACAACTGCCTCTGGAGTTTTTAAGCTCTTAAATTTGTACATATTTACAGTCCAAGACAAAAGAAGACATTCTTTTTATAAATACTGTTTCATCTGTAGCAAGTAAATACCATAATTTAATTACAAATGGATAAATACTGTATGGCAGTTGGTTATTTACATGCACGCAGGCACGCACACACACACACACACAAAATACAGAAAGGACTTACGGAAAAAAAACAATACAATGTTTATATTTTTCTCAACAGTCCTTCCACATTTAGCATGTTTCCTAGTCACAATATGCAAAGCACAACAACAACAACAAAAACTGCACAAGTTAAGCCCGGCAAACTTTTTTGTCTTTTCAAAAAAAGAATCAGAAGAAAAATGTACATTCACGGGCAGGATAAACCGGGTGTGTCCGTGTGTTCAACTTTGGCACGCTTTTTAGTTCATAGGGCCTTTCAAAGTTTCTCGTATGATACAATCAATTTGCTTGTTTAGGATCACAATATGGAGGAAAATTGACCTTGAATTATTTGCACTAACAGTCCAGTTCAAGCGAGAGCTACCATGGAAGAAACATTGAGACACCAAAAAAGACAAATCTGGCACAATCAACGTAAACCACTATTTACAATTGGAATCTACCATTCACATCTTCTTCTATTGTGGTGGAGATTACACTTATCATAAAATACACAATATGTTTCTCCATTTCCAATTGGGGCCGGGGATGGGGCAGTGCTGTGAAAGGAGTATATGTGCTTTCATGATAGGTGGCGGTTCCTACACGTACCATTCACTGAAATTGGACGAGAGGCCACTGTGGCTGGTGCTGCTGTGCACGACCGAGGCCGGTGACAATGTGGTGTTGCTTTGGGTGTCGGTGGTGGGTGAAACCAAGCCCGGCGGGGTAGACGACTCATAGCCAGAGCTGGCCGCAGGCGAGGAGTCGGATGCAGATGGGGGAGACTCGTGTACCTGCAGGGTGATGGTGAGGTGGGTGGGTTCATTTGGTACATGTTAATACGGGCTCCAAGTGGCTGTTACACTTTTATTAAGTGTTTATTACATGTCTGTTACGTTTCAAAGATCTTCATTTGATTCAAGGCCATGCAGGGCTGAACATTGTCCACAGTGATTTTATTGTGATTTATTTATTAATTTGTTTTATAAAATATGTATTCATAATGAAATGTTACATATTTTAAAGGTGTTTATACAATGATACTAGGATACCCTTAACATTTAATTTTTACGTCAATTAAAACTGGAAATCATGTAATTTCTCATTTACTGCACGCTTTTCAGTTGTTTATCACAGATCTCTTTCGTGTTTATTATGTGTATTACACATTTTATGAGGTTCTTCGCAGAAAGCAACCTTTCCCTCTTGCCATTTTAATCCTGGTTTCCATTGGGGGTGCTAAAGCACGTGGAAAGCAACTCGACACAAACAGCACAAAACTGCATGCCAAAGAAGACACTATTGTTTGCTTTTGGAACACCACAGCTTTGGAAATACCAGATAACGAGTGGCCGCGAGGTTCAAACCACAGGCGACACATCCCGAATTGCATTTGGTGATTAAACTGCTGTCTACCAATGATCTCATTGCTTTTTTAATGACAGTTATGCACATTAAAGGAGTTCTGGCAGTCTCTGGAGAAACAATCTTTGGTCTCTGACCTTTAAAGGAGTAAGGCAGGGTTGGGAGGGGATTTGGGGTGGTGGTGTCATGATGGGTGGGTTTGTTTGTTTCTACACTGTGCCAGGAGAAATGACAGCCATTCCGGCTCTGTTGCAGCGTTGCATTCATGTGTGTGAGAAAGGCAGCTGCAGATCTCAGGATGAAAGGCGATGAAAGGGGGACGGCGGCTTTTGCACAGGAAGCCTGTGTGGTTGGATGTGGGCCGCGATGCAAATATAAAAATACAATCAAAGTAGAATATGTCCTCCAAACAAAAGAGAGGGTAGAGTAGAAGACAGTGGTAGAAAATTTACAATCACACTCACATGTTGTGTTACAATTATTATTATTATTATTATTATTATTAGTATTAGTATTAGTATTATTAGTATTATTTTGTTATGCTTAGAATATCTTGTTTTCTATCCTTTCACCCCACCCCAACTCCATCCCTTTTCAATTGCTGCTGTGGACTGCAAATTTCCCCATTGTGGGACGAATAAAGGTATTCTGATTCTGATGTTGACATAATAATGCAGATATAGAAAAAAGGCAGTAGAAGTGTCATTTTACCGCCCCACCCTTCCTGCAGTGTATTTTTTATTTATTTATACTTACTTGCATGATGCAGATTACGGGGTAATCCCAAATAGCAGAAGGACTTTATCAACGCAGCCCAAACCAGAGCTTGACTCCCAGGAGGTTACAGTACTTGTATAAATGTATTTTAACTATATTAAATGTATTAGCTGCATTTTTACACCATATCTATCAGAGGTTCAAATCATTTGAGATCTGGGTTAAAGCTGTGTAAAAAGATAGAAGACAAGATTTGCAGCCATTAAATAACCAGCAATTTATTTGAAATGTCAAACTGAATAAAAGGAAGTAAGATACATTGTGACTGTAGGACTGTATAGTATTGTAAAAATAAATAAAGTGTTGCTTGAGTTAGGATTCATGCTTATGTCATTATTACTGGCTGGTTATGAGCTGCTTCTGTCACAGTAACGCTGCTTCACATGCAGACGTGTAGTGGTTGGGGGGACAAAGCTCGAAATTTATAATATTGTATGAAATGTGTGAGTTGAAATATTATGAACTGAACCTATTAAAGGGAAAGTTGTTATGGGTGTTAGAAATAGCTTCATTCCTGTTCAAGTTTGGAGTTTGACAACTAATTATTCTTACTTTAAGTGCAAGGAATATTAATGTATTTATTTATTTGTTTATTTATTTTGTGGAATGTAATAAAATTTTGCTAATCTAACCATTGTATATGACAGTCTAATTTGTCCTAATTTTTAGGCATAAGCATTCAGTTGGGTGGATACACAGTTGAGAATGTATACAAACACGCAGGCAAAATTAGTCTAAAACTATGTTCACATATTTTTGTAGTATTTGTATTTTTGTCTGTGTCAGGTGGTTTCTTTTATCGATGCATTTGAATATGTTATCACGCAGCAGCCAACTGTGCTTTTCCCTCGCAACGCTCAAATGAACCAGAAAAACTACTGCGTGGAACATTCCAACCTGCCCGGTACACACGCGCGTGCACGCGCACACGCAAACCCACACGGCGTTGTTGCACCATCGACTCAAGGAGGAACTACAAAAACAAAAGTCGCCTTTTACGTCGTCAAAAGTGACACATTAAAAAAGAAGCTTCAAATAGTGAGGCGTCGTGAAAAAAAAGACGGACAGGTGGTTGCGCCGGTTTTACCATGCACACGCGGAGTGTCATTCAAAGAGGATTGATTGAACATTCGAAAATGAACTCGACATTACCATCAAATGCGTTCGACAAACGAAAGCATGCCTGCTTAATCAAGTGTTAAGTGTAAGAAAGTTGTTTTAATGGAGGGAAGGAAATAGAAGAAGCAACAGCAGCTCTTCCCTTCAAGTCTGGTTCGATACGATCTCAGCAGGGGCCGAACAGGAACCGAGCGGCATGTGGACCCACTGAGAATAAGTGACCTTTCTCTACCGCTCGTGGCTCCTTCCTCCTCTGAGGTCACTGGGCCACTTGCTTATTATATAGAACCCAATGCGATGCTGCATGTGTCCGCGCCAACATCCGCTCTTTGCATAGGCTCTCCTACTTTCTACCGTCAGTCACGCCAGAGCTTTCGAAATTTAAAGAAATAGTATGGCTGGCGGGGGTATTATCATACACTCGTTGTATTCTGGCAAATATATATATATATATATATATATATATATATATATATATATATATATATATATAATTTGTTCCAAGTAGGAGCACCAGGGAAAGATGAGCAAACGAGTCGTCTACTCGCATGCGAATAACAAACACCAAGATCAAGTCCAAAGTCGAATATGTGCCTTTGTGGACCAGCCCGGACCACAGACGCGGAACACGAACTGCCGTGGTCATGCCACCACCTCTATTGTAATACCAACTCGAACCTTGCCAATCAAGTTCAAGGCTAGCAATGAAAATCTCTCATGTTGTTTTTCATTCCAGAGGGAAACGTTTTTGGACAGATCGAAGACCGAGTACTGACTAGAGGTCAAGCAGTCGCAGCCTCAGTGTAGTCTCAAATTGGACCTTGTAAATTGACTTCAATGTAAAACTTGTATAAATTAATCATTTGTCTGAAAAACGTCTGAAATGATACATTATATACTTTACATATCGATGGGTCATCTAGTACTCCCTACAAGGCACACGTACAACATGGTCTCTATCGAGAAACTATAGTGGATGGTGGGGGTGAGAGGTCCAGTTATGAAAAGAAACATATGTGGTAAAGTTTTGCTGACTAAAATGTGAAGAAACTGACGAGTTTTTAAAGTTGCGTACCACTCTAAATATTCACATGTTGATTGATAGGTCCGCTTGCATTAGCATGACATTGACGACACATAAAAGCAGGGAGTAAATTGGCACTTTCAACATTTTTTATTATATTTATATGGAGTCAAATATTTTATCACAGTCAGGATGAAAACACTTCTTTAAAACTTTTTTTGCCCAAAACAAAAAAGCATGACAAAAAACAACTGCCTCTGGAGTTTTTAAGCTCTTAAATTTGTACATATTTACAGTCCAAGACAAAAGAAGACATTCTTTTTATAAATACTGTTTCATCTGTAGCAAGTAAATACCATAATTTAATTACAAATGGATAAATACTGTATGGCAGTTGGTTATTTACATGCACGCAGGCACGCACACACACACACACACACAAAATACAGAAAGGACTTACGGAAAAAAAACAATACAATGTTTATATTTTTCTCAACAGTCCTTCCACATTTAGCATGTTTCCTAGTCACAATATGCAAAGCACAACAACAACAACAAAAACTGCACAAGTTAAGCCCGGCAAACTTTTTTGTCTTTTCAAAAAAAGAATCAGAAGAAAAATGTACATTCACGGGCAGGATAAACCGGGTGTGTCCGTGTGTTCAACTTTGGCACGCTTTTTAGTTCATAGGGCCTTTCAAAGTTTCTCGTATGATACAATCAATTTGCTTGTTTAGGATCACAATATGGAGGAAAATTGACCTTGAATTATTTGCACTATCAGTCCAGTTCAAGCGAGAGCTACCATGGAAGAAACATTGAGACACCAAAAAAGACAAATCTGGCACAATCAACGTAAACCACTATTTACAATTGGAATCTACCATTCACATCTTCTTCTATTGTGGTGGAGATTACACTTATCATAAAATACACAATATGTTTCTCCATTTCCAATTGGGGCCGGGGATGGGGCAGTGCTGTGAAAGGAGTATATGTGCATGATAGGTGGCGGTTCCTACACGTACCATTCACTGAAATTGGACGAGAGGCCACTGTGGCTGGTGCTGCTGTGCACGACCGAGGCCGGTGACAATGTGGTGTTGCTTTGGGTGTCGGTGGTGGGTGAAACCAAGCCCGGCGGGGTAGACGACTCATAGCCAGAGCTGGCCGCAGGCGAGGAGTCGGATGCAGATGGGGGAGACTCGTGTACCTGCAGGGTGATGGTGAGGTGGGTGGGTTCATTTGGTACATGTTAATACGGGCTCCAAGTGGCTGTTACACTTTTATTAAGTGTTTATTACATGTCTGTTACATTTCAAAGATCTTCATTTGATTCAAGGCCATGCAGGGCTGAACATTGTCCACAGTGATTTTATTGTGATTTATTTATTAATTTGTTTTATAAAATATGTATTCATAATGAAATGTTACATATTTTAAAGGTGTTTATACAATGATACTAGGATACCCTTAACATTTAATTTTTACGTCAATTAAAACTGGAAATCATGTAATTTCTCATTTACTGCACGCTTTTCAGTTGTTTATCACAGATCTCTTTCGTGTTTATTATGTGTATTACACATTTTATGAGGTTCTTCGCAGAAAGCAACCTTTCCCTCTTGCCATTTTAATCCTGGTTTCCATTGGGGGGTCATTTTTTTTCCTCAGAAATTGACATGTATGGCTTGTTATACACTGAGGAGAGAAAAGATGATGCATTTATTTCTTTTCCTCACTGTGTAATTTCTCATTTCTTGCACATTTCTTACATAGTTGTTACACATGTATAAAAAGTAGGATATTTTACGATACGCGGTGTAATAAAGACCATAGTTCAAAATATATATTTAATTTGATTTATTTTGTGAATGGAAGTTCCTCTTTGCATTCAAAATTGGGCAGATTGTATGCATATTTTTTTCACGAAAAAAGGAAATAAACTAAGTTTACTCAGGGTACAGCATAATATTATTCAACCATCGTTCCCATATTTATTTTGCTGTTAATGCATGAATCGTTCTTACCTTCATATGTTTTCGTAGGGAGCTGGGGTGCGTGTAGGATTTGTCGCACATTTTGCACAGGTAGGGCTTGTCCGAGGTGTGGACATGCATGTGCTTCTTTCTGTCACTGCTGTTGGCAAACCTCCGGTCACATCCTTCAAACTCACACTGGAAGGGTTTCTCCCCTGTTCAAAATAATAATACAAAATATACATTAAATAAATACATAAATGCGATGAGGAACGCACCCAAAATGTCTCAGGCTAAAATACATGAGGGACAAAAGTACCAATCAAAACCCCAAAATAACTGCACTCTTCCTGCATATGCAAAGTTGAATGGGGGTTAGCTTGCAACGCCTAAATAATGCGCATATTGATTGGGGGAGGAGGGGTTTTTGGGGGAGTGGGTGCGCAGGGCCATCGTCAGAAGGCCCACAGAAGGCGCACCATTTGCTTGAGAGACAATAAAAATCTAATTAGCACCTGGCCTTTTTCACGGCACCCTTCATGCAACTCCCAAGGAGATAGTTGGGCATGTGAAAAGGCTGCGAACGGCCTGTCTGGCACATTACAGACACACGTGCGCGCGCACACAAACACACACACACACACACACACACACACACACACACACCTGCACGCACTAAATATTCCAGTGCACATCCATGCTAACGTGTTACAAATTTAAAGTACACTGGCGCAAAACTGGCTTGTTGTTGTGGTTGCATTTTATATGCTGTGCAAAACTAAAAGATTAAATACGGCCGCTAAACGAGTTGTTTTAGTGACACGTGGCCTATTGCAATGTGCTGAAATAGAAATTTCATTTTTTAGTTAGAGAGATGGGGGAAAAAAATACATAAAAAGTGTCCTCGCGCTGTTTTTTATCTATTAAAAGTATATTAACAGAACGTTTACATGTCGTTTCAAAAGTCCTCGAAAATTCGTTCGGGTGGTCGGAGGGTAGAGTAGGAATGTAATTGCAAACTATTTTGGAAGGAAAAAAACTTTTTTATCTAGCTCAAACTATCACCATAAAACTTGTTTCCGTGGACAATAACGAATGGAAGAAATGGATGATGGGGCCAATGTTTAATAAAAATCGAGCACTGTGACTAATTCATCATTCTCTTATGTTTACCCCCAACTATATGCATATTATTTTAATCCGTGGTAGGGGGTTAATTCAACTCACAAGTGAACATTTGAATATAATTTTGCAAAAAGTCGATTAAAAATGAAGACAACGCTGCGAGTAAAGACATTCTAATATCTAAAAGGCTTGATGAGATTATTTTACGAATGGTTTGACAAGATTTCAATTATTGCATGTCTTTCTTTCAAGCGTCAAAGAATAAATCTCGAGCGAATATGGGGCGGGAGGAATGCTCCACGTTGGTTACCTGTGTGCGTGCGCTTGTGGATCTTGAGATTCTCTGAGCGCGCGAAGACTTTGCCGCAGCCGGGGAAGGGGCACGGGAAGGGCTTCTCACCCGTGTGCACCCTGATGTGGTTGACCAGCTTATACTTTGCCTTGAAGGGCTTGCTCTCTCGCGGGCACTCCTCCCAGAAGCAGATGTGGTTGGTCTGCTCGGGCCCGCCGACGTGCTCCACAGAAACGTGCGTGACCAACTCGTGCATGGTGCTGAAGGTCTTGTTGCAGCACTTCTTGGGGTTGCTCAGCTGCTCGGGTTCGATCCACTTGCAGATGAGCTCCTGCTTGATGCACTGCTGTCGCATGTAGCGGAAGAAGGCGCCCGGATGGTGGTGGTGGTGGTGGTGGTGGTGCGCGGCCATGTTCACGTTCATGGAGCCGTACTGGTTGTGCAGTTGCGCCGCCGAGTAAGCGTCGGCCCGGGGGCTGGACACCTGGTGGTACTGCTCGGATCGACCGAACACCTCCCCCGCCAAGCCCAGCCGCATCTGCCCGTTGAGCACGTTGCCGGTCGCGTGGGAGCCGTGCTGCTCGTGGATGCCTGGGAACAAGAGGTGGCCCTGCGGCGTGTCCGCCGGGTGGTGCGTGGGGTGCAGGGAGCCCGCCGCGGGGCCGAAGAGTGCGTGCTGGCCCCCGGACGGAGAACTGTCGCCGAAGCCGCGACTGCGAAACAGAAAGTCCCGGGTGGAGTTGAACGGGGAGCCCGCGTACGAGCTGACGTGGGCGGCGTGCGCGCCTAGCGCCGCCGCCGGGTAGCCGGGAGGCTGGCTGCTGAAGGCGGAGCTCTGACCCGGCGGGGAGAGCTCATGGTTGAGCTTGAAGGCGCCCATGTGGGCAGAGTCAACGAACGTGTTCTGGGCCAGGCTCAGGTCTCGCTCCTGCATGTCTCCGCCAGCCGGGTGGTGGCGGGCGAACGAGCCCAGACCCGGGAACTGGTGGCCGGCGTCCAGCAGCATGGCGCTTTGCCTGTGGGCTAAACTCAATCTCGCCAAATTACGCGCTGAATGGTTGGGAAGAAAGCGACAGGCGGCGAGGTGGGTTAGACTGTCACGCAGTCGCTGTGGGAAACCACATTGCTGACTGGAGCGCAATAACACTCAACAAACAAAAGGAACACTCACTTCTGATCAAGTTTAATTAATTTGCAAAACGACCCAAAAAAGTCCATGCGTAACGGCCTCCTCTTGTGCGTCCGAATTCTCCCTTCTCACCAAAGTACGTAGTTTGAACATCAACAAAATAATTCTCTCGCTCTCGCGCTCGGCTCACTTGTGCGCTGCGTCTCGGTCGCTCTCGGGGTTTCTTCTCGCGCAGAGGTTCCCAAAAGCTACTCGGCGGTCTGGCCCTTCCTCCTCTAACGCCCCCTTTAACTGGGGCCACTTGACGGTCTCCTCGCAGCCTCATTGGCCGCCGCCTCTCATCAATCCCAGGTGGCCCTCCAATGGCAGGTAATGCGGCGTTGTTCCGCCACAATTACCGCCTACTTTTTTAAAAAGACTTTTGCCAAAGGCAGTCGGGTACAGGAGAGAGGGAGACTTGCGAGTTTTTATGTTTCCATCGGCATGTTGTTGCTTTTTACGGCATCTTTGATTACATCGAACCGCCCGTTTGGCTGTTTCTTAACATAAACACGCTGTGAAATGCGGAACCAGTCCATATTTTTAACGTGTTCTAGAGTGAGGATTTAAGTCTTTTTAAACGTCCAATAATGTTAGCTGCAAAGAAAAAGTTGAAACAACGAATGCAGAAAAGTGATATTTTGTGTCACTTATCTCACCACGAGATTTAATCACAATGCAGATTCATTAATAAAACTGAATATTAAGGTACTAGGTGACTACTGCACATTAAAAATTATTCCTACAATTTGCTATTTTCCGCACGACGTATATTATGCACTCAAACAGTAATATGTGCAGCAAACGATTGTTATGCAGTTCTTACTGCACCCCCTGCACAATGAATACAATCTAGATAATCAGCAATTGCCGACTTTGTGTCACATTATAAATATTCCAAAAGGGTTTAATTTATAACACTGTTATTACATGATAAACCTTCTTTAGTTTTGACACAAATTTGGGGGGCTACAGGACATGTTGCACAAAATGCCTCTACCCCAAAAGATGGAAGGCTTTGAATGCATAAAATAAAGCCAGGCAAATTGAAATAGCCGTGTGTCTTGGTGAATGAATATGCATTTTGACTGCTTTGTCAAAATATGTATGTGGAATAATCAGAACGACTGTGTGCATGCATCTGGAGGGAAAAAAATACAAAGGCATGAATGTATTAATCGTTTGCGGAGTATGGCTGCATTTATTATACACTGGTCTTGGGATTACATTCTAATTGTGACATTAAGGACAGTTTATTAAAATCTTAAAAACTAGGTGTTGCATTTTTGATCCATTCCGTAACAACGAGCTGGAGGCATACCGATCCATGTATCCATCTGTCAATCTATCTATCTATCAATAATTACACCTTCGGGAAGAAAGATCCACTGTAATGAGAAGACATGCTGTCAAAAAAAGGAAAACAGAAAGAAAAAAAATGATGAATCATTCAAACTTTTTTCCAATACAGCATTAACAAGGCTCTGCCATATGTTCAACTAGGTTAATTACATGTTGGTTTTCCAAGAATGTTCATAATTTATGCGCAGTTCAGTTTTATGAAAAAGAAAAAAAACACAACATAAAAAATACAGTGGGAGGATTCGAGTGGTCAAGCAGCCACTGCAACCACTAAACCACACAACACGGCCTGTGACTACTTGTTTGCTCCCACATGTTCCACTATTTCTCACGTTGTGCCCCAATGAGGGAGACATGCTGTGGTGGCTGCTTTGAGCAAACCTTAAAAAGAAAACCGTCAGAGAGGCCAAGCGCCATATTTTGGAACAGAAACGTCACACAAGGGTGGGCAAAATAGGGCTCATGTTTTTTAACAAGCTGTGTGAGCATTAGAATCGGCCTGCCCTTCAATTGTGAAAGCAACTGGCCTTCGAACATTGAACCACCAAAATTGTCAGAGTACCAAATATTTGCACAATTATGAACCTCAATGTAATTCATACAGCAGAAATGTCAAGCATAAAAATAAAAGCAATTAAAGCAAGTGAGCATATGAGTTTCCCTTAAAATCCACTCAGCAAAAAGCAGATTCAAATATTAAAAAGGAGGACTAAGGACCACTATTTGGCAATATTCCACCTCCAGCATATAAATAGGCCTTTTTCTTGTCAATAGCAAAGTTCAGGAAGGAAGTTGACTTATGTTTTTTTTATATATGTGTGTGTGTGTGTGTGTGTGTGTGTGTGTGTGTGTGTGTGTGTGTGTGTGTGTGCGCGCGCGCGCGTGTGTGTGTGTGCGTGTATGCGCGTGGTTGTGTGTGTGTGCGTGCGTGCGTGCAAGTCTGTGCGTGCGTCTGTGTGTGCACGTGTGTGCGTGTGTGTTTTTGCAGACCTGCGTGTGCGTGTGCGTGTGCGTGTATGTGCATGCGCGTGTGTGTGTGCGTGTGTGCGTGTGTGTGTGTGTGTGTGTGTGTGTGTGTGTGTGTGTGTGTGTGTGTGTGTGTGTGTGTGTGTGTGTGTGTGTGTGTGTGTGTGTGTGTGTGTGTGTGTCCGCATACTAACAGCCATTTTGATCATTCATTGAAAACAAACTTTAGGAATTTGTTGTGCCTTTTCTCCCACTTCCTGGCCTCCAGTGCATGTGCAGCCTCAGCGTTTGGGACATTCTCCTCCTTCCCCTATTTCTTCAATTCATTTCAGGCAGCACGGCAGGAAACGGAGGAACTGATCCAAGTTCAAAGTCAGGTCCGCCAACCCCTTTATAGAAGAAAGTCTCCCTTTCACTAGCCTGGCTTGCATTGGACAGACAAAGTGAGAAAAAGAATAAAAGAAGGAAAATTCCTACAAAAAGAATTGGCCGGGAGACAATTCCAACTAGTTTGCATGGAGTGTCACATTCTGACAGGTTTGAAAATGATAAATCACACATGATGAAGATGACCCCCCACATTTTAGGCCCCTAAGGTCTTCTAATGCTATGTGACAATATCAATATGTTGCCACACCGGGTAGGTGACTGGTGGGCTTGGCGTGACCTTGTGGATTCATAGATGTTTGAACTGTGACCCCCTTAAGACCACATACGCTGCCTTCTAGACTCTTCGCTGTAAAAGAGCCCGTTTGTCACAAAGGCACTTTTTTGAGTGGGGGGGGGGCAAGAAAGAAGAGTGGCCCAAGATGTATCCCCACTATACACCTACATTGTGCCCCTTATAAGACATCAGGTTGTGCAGATAAAATGAAATTATAAATTAGTCTTCAGCACAAACCAGGAATCACAAATTTGAAGCCGGAGAGTTAAAAATAAATTGCTTATTACTTTGCATGTTGAATATTTGATGGTACACAGTGATTGTGGTGGTTGTGAGGGGGAGGGGGGTTGCAATAATGCTCACGCCAAATGTTTATACGGCACTCATCATTTTCATTCCCATTTTTTACATGCCAAAATAGTGCCAAAAAGATGTGGATACTATGTCAAAGCAAAAAGAAAAACAAAAAGAAGACGAAAAAGAAAAAGAAAAAGAAAAACAAAAACTAAAACTACAACTAAAACTAAAACTAAAACTAAAACTAAAAACAATAACAAACAAACAAACAAACAAACAAACAAACAAACATTGATGAAAATACAAAACACATTTCTTCCAAAGCTTTTACTATACAAGGCATACAGAAAATTCCAAATATGATTACACACAAGTTATTCTATAGATCAGTTTATGAAGTAATTATACACATGAAAAGAATTTGAAAGGTGTTAAAGGATGTTTTTTTTTGCAATACAAAATGCATATTTTTGTTTGTGTGGGTGAGTGTTTCAGCTTTAGAATAGACTTCAAAAATATTTATAGATGTATTTTTCCTGCAAAGTTTCTCTCTCTCATTCTCGACGTGCACACGTTTTACATTTAGATGTCACCGTGGCCACTTGGAAAAACAGTTCATTTTAAACTCACCTCAACAAAGGACAACGATGCCAAAGAAGCCATTTAGGTGACTGATCCTCGTCCAACTGTCAAACGGGAACAAGTCAAAGTATATGTATGTACTGTGTGTGTGTGATCACTCTGTAATTCAGATCTGACGCACTACTGTGCGAGCAGACTCGATGTGTGAGCGGCTGCGCGGGTGCGTGTAACCACCCCATCCTGAAGCGGATGGCAAATAATAAATAGTTGACATGGGGAAACATACATACGCGCACACACACAACTGGAGTTGAAATAATATTTGTGCCTTGATTGAACAATGAAAAGAGGTAAACGTTGCCTTTTATTGCGCTATGTTAGAAAGGCAAATCCCAATACCATGGAATACACAGGCAAAACATATAACTTGTAAAAACAGATGCATACTGGGCTTTTTGCGTGTGTGCGAGCGTATGCAAGGAGAGAGAGGGAAATTACGTTGTCGTTCATGCAGACAAAGCGGGTTCGATTCCCGTACGGTCCCCAAAACCTCCGACAATCTACAAGTCACGATTGCAAAAAAAAACGGCGTGGGTTGTGTCCTAAGGGGCATTCGTCGTAGAAACTGCGAGAAAAATGATCTTGCCAGCGACTCGATGTAGCGACCCCTGATGGGACAAGCCTAATGTCGCATACAACGTTTAAAAGGAAGAACGGATTCCACATTTAATTAGTGGAACATTCAGCTGGACGGACAGACAGACAGACAGACGGACAGAGAGAGATAGATAGATAGATAGATAGATAGATAGATAGATAGATAGATAGATAGATAGATAGATAGATAGATAGATAGATAGATAGATAGATAGATAGATAGATAGATAGATAGACGACGCATTATTCCACTATGCATCCCCCAGCTGTTTATCCGTCAGGAGACCTCGCTGCTCTCGAAAGTGGTCTGAACCAGACCAATGTGCAACCTTCAACTTTGCGAGTCTCAACTTTTTGTAGTGCGGCGTGGGCGTCGTGCCGAGGAGCGGGAGTAGAATGGGGGTGCGGACCCCCGCTGGCCCCCTAGGCTGAACGGCAGCCAATCCCCTTTTCCGCTGGGCTGCCAGTCACCCAAATCCGTCCAATACCCGCAGTGGCATTTCTAAAGCGGGTCCCCCCACTGCGTGCTCCAACTGTTGTGTGTGTTCTGCCCATCGCTGGAGAACGCAGTAAAGGGGGGAAAGCAGAGTTCGACGCCGGACAAAAGAACTTCTAGAGCCCCCTATATCCATATTTCCATGCGTGTTGCATGAGGGCGCTCGCATGGAGTAGTCATGGAAGCCCTTTTGAGCAAAAGGAACCCCACATTAAGATTAGCGGATTTGGCAGTCACTCAAATCCTTCCTCACCAGAACATGACAGGCTTCCCGGGGCTAGGGGGGCATCACCCTCTCTCCCACCATGCCCACCTCCACCCCGGGGAGCTGGCCAACGACCCTGGCGTGGCACTCACACCATTCGGACCGGAGCACATGGCACAGACCAGTGCTCTCAAACTCAGCCCTTCGCAGCACATTCAGGGCCATCACGAAGCCCAGACCGCGGCTGCGGCGGCGGCGGCTGCGGCGGCGACCGCCGCCTCCTTCGCTCCGGCTCAGAGCACTGTGGGCTTCCCCGTGGCCCACCATCCCCACTCGGGTTACTCGAGCAGCAGGGACCTGATCCTCAGGAGAGAGCTCTCAGCCTCTGCCATGCACGCGCTCAGCGACCAGACCGCCGCCTCCCCCCACCACCACCACCACCACCACAGCGCGTTCATCTCCCCAACAGGTGCGTACGGCCACGCGGACAGCGGAACCCACTCTCTCTTCTCGGGGCATCACGAGCAAGCGTCACCGTGCTCGCACCCACATCACCACGCACTCAACGGGCAGATACGCTTGGGTCTACCGGGGGACCTCTTCGGTAGGTCGGATCACTTTGGGGCCCGGACGGATCACTACGGAGCCTCCACGCTGCAGAGCTACAACAACGTCAACGCGGCCCACGGCCCTGCGGGGGCCTTCCTGCGCTACATGCGGCAGCCCATCAAGCAGGAGCTCATCTGCAAATGGGTCGAGCCGGAGCTGCAAATTCCCAAGAAGCCCTGCTCCAAGACGTACAGCACCATGCACGAGCTGGTTAACCACGTCACGGTGGAGCACGTCGGTGGTCCCGAGCAGAGCTCCCACGTCTGCTTCTGGGAGGAATGCCCGCGGGAGGGGAAGGCATTCAAAGCCAAGTACAAACTTATCAACCACATCAGAGTGCACACTGGAGAGAAGCCCTTTCCGTGCCCCTTCCCGGGCTGTGGAAAAGTCTTCGCCCGCTCGGAGAACTTGAAGATCCACAAGAGGACACACACTGGTGAGTCGTACTAATACGCAACGAAAAATATAATCGGTGGGTGAAATTAGCGACGTGGCCGTGCGTAATGACGGGCAGCAGAACTGAAAACAACAAATTGTGTTGGGACTGGAACCACATCGTTGACTTAGACTTTATACAACGTAGCGAAACAGAAATCCCCCGCCCTAAGCATTTAACTATTTGGCGCTATCAATATCAATGCAATTTACGCATCTTTACGCATGCAATAGTTTTTGTCACAGGAGGTGATTTCGATGTTCGGGGGAGGTCTGTAAAATAGCACACAAAAAGTATACTTTTAAAACTTGGGTTGTAATATAAAAAAACAAAAAGGGTAAGAAGACACGTTTCCAACTGCGAACGGGGAATGACGTTCTTTAAGTGCTTAACACCCCAAACAAGTTTAAAAAAATATAATTTGTAATCCAAACACAAACCATTTTACTTAAAAAAGAGCTAATGTGTACGTGCAGGATGTTGTAAATGTAAAGCACATGTTTCCACGTCTGCATGCAGTTCCTCTGCAAAACAACTCGACTCCTCCGCCTCCTCCATTGCATGTAACCAAGTGGCCTGAAGGCATGTTACACGTGTTCACACTGTAAAACATTCATTACACGTGTGAGGGGGAAAGTCGGGGGTGGGTGCGTGCATACGTTCAAGATGTTTCGAAAACGAACTGAGTCTGTCCTCTAATTGCATCTCTGTTGTCATTTAGGTGAGAAGCCCTTCAAGTGTGAGTTTGAAGGCTGCGACCGGAAGTTCGCCAACAGCAGCGACCGGAAGAAACACTCGCACGTGCACACGTCCGACAAACCGTACTACTGCAAAGTGCGCGGGTGCGACAAGTCCTATACACACCCGAGCTCCCTGCGCAAACACATGAAGGTGCACTGCAAGAGCCCCCCGCCGCCGCCCAATAACACGACCACGTACATTCCTTCCTGCGCCACCAGCAACCTGCTCGTAGAGCCCATTTCCCCGCAGCGGAACCGCTCCGCCAGCCTCTCCCCGCAGGTGACCAACCTGAACGAGTGGTACGTATGCCAAGGCAGCGGAGGGGGTGTGCACCACCAACACCAGCAACACGATCGGCACTCCCCTTCCAGTGACGTGCCCACCTCAGAGTCAGAAGATGAGGACTTGTTTAGAAACGCCGACCCTCGGACAATGTTATAATGAACAACCTTCATTCCCAAAAATGAAAGCACTCAATCAAAATGGATGCAGTCAACAACCAGCTCCGTTGAAAGTCATGTTTTTCTTTATTGTCGGGTGATGCACATTTGAGCAATATTCAGATCCCACCAACAAGTATCCCGCCGTGTCGTCCAGGGTTGGGCCAACAATTTACTATCAGTGACCTTTTAAACGAAGTCCCCAAGGGCCCTACAAAATTCATGACATAATAGGATCAAACAAATGTTCATTATTGTCTCGAAGAAAACAATTCATTGGGCGCAGGTTTCTCACACGTGGTTTAGAATGGTAAACGAACTACGTTTACATTGTAAAGAGCTACCATCTGCATTAAAAAAACAGGAAAAAGGTACACGTTTTTTCTATCATAAATACTTTGAATGGTTCTCTTTGTGTTTTGGATGTGTATGTGTGTGTGTGTGTGTGTGTGTGTGTGTGTGTGTGTGTGTGTGTGTGTGTGTGTGTGTGTGTGTGTGTGTGTGTGTGTGTGTTTGGCGTAATATTTAAGAGTTATTTAAGTCGAATTTTTTTTTTGCAATGACAACTAAAGTCCCTCGAGACAATAAAATACACTGACAGGCTGGGTTGGATTTGTACATATGTGAGTTTACTCATATTTGTGAATGTTGTGGTTTTCATTGACACTAGAAAATAACGTTTTTTTGTATATTGTAATTTATTTGCTGGTTTCAATATTGTACTGAAATTAAGGAAACACCAAAGAAATAATGGTAAAAATAATGATGCCAGTTTTGGTGGTAGTAACCTGCCCATATTTTTTTTTATTTTTGTTGTATATTTATTTTTCAAATTTAATTTACAGATTTTTAATACACGTCTGTCCTGTAAAATGACTCACCTAGGCTGTGAAATGTGAAATGTTCCCCTTTTCTAAAAAATGTCTCGCATGCCTTTTTTATATATGTGATGTGTCTCGTTTGTTGAGGTGCATGGTGCCATTTGAACATGATGGATATTTTTAAAATAATGTGAAAAAGAGGATAAATGTTTTTTTTCAATTTGGATTTATAGCAACGACAAGAAAAGAAGAAAACATGAATAAATAACAATTCAAATGTTAATACTTGCTATTTTGTACATTACTATTGCACAGAATGGTGACAATTAAATTATGTTATGTAAATTTATAAGTGACATAATATTCATATCAAAATGATTCTCGTCTGTAATTCACACTACGTGATGGATGAAGACCTTGCGCCATTGTGCGGCAAAAGCTGGTGGAGAAAAATCCAACAATCAGAGCTCTGATTGTTGTTGTTCGATATTCCCCCGTATTGAAAATTGAAAAGGCCCAACGTGGCCCTCTATGCAGCGGCCTGGGTATGTGTGTGAGGCCCACGCAGAGCCTCAAAGGCCGCCATAGGAGGGATACGTTGTCGCTTGGAAAAAAGAACTGGGATGGGTTGGGGGTGTTAAAAAGTGCACACACGCCCAAATGTTACATGCGTGCACCGTTAAATTGAATGCATTTTCAGCAAAACAAAAGCAGTATCCTGAAGGCTCCCGAAATACAATTACCTGTCGACTGACAAATACACAGCCAAGATCAAATAATGACTGCTTATGGTTTTCCTTCAGTGTCAACAATATTTTGGCTGTAGATTAGACACATAAAAAAGACATACACCCAGCTCCACCCGGGTAGGCCCAAAGAGGAAAAAATAGAAAAATAAGTGCCGCAGACGTGCAGGTAATTTTTTTTAATAATGGCTTCTGTAACACAGAAACACAATGGGGGAGGGGATCATATTTTACAGTATAAAAAAATCATAAGGAACCAATGATGAATTTTTGCACTTCGATTCTGTATACAGTATTTGACGCCTGTCCTTTACTGCATTTGTAAAATGAAATCGTGATAACAACTATCACGACAATAGAACAATACACACTGTGAAATGTTACTGCCAATAGAAAAATAACATGCCTTACTGTGTGTTTGCGTGTGTGTGTCTTTGTGTGTGTGTGTACTCCATGAGTGACCCCTGCTGCATTTTTATTACATAATCATGCGTCATGCGTAATTTTAATAAAAGTGCAAAAACAATCTTAATATAATTAAAAAGTCGTGTGAATCATATGGCTTTCATTCGATTATCTAATGCCAACCATGTGAATTGTTACATAGAAGGGAAAACCATCACGGTCATTCTTTGCTAAAAATAAAAATATAATCGGTCGTGCATATGAGGTTTCTAATCAATTTATGTAACCAACATTGTGGTTGGTTTTCATACACTATCTTATTTTCATATCATTATTGTTTTAAGAATGTGGTCAAAATTGCACAGAAGAAAACAAAGTAAATAGACAATTTAAAAACCCGAAGTATTAGCTGCAAATTTCACTTCAATTTCTCAGTATTTTATACATGTTCTCTTTTATAGTGTTTCCTGTTGAAATTGACACCCACTCCTAAAGGCTTATCACTTTTTATTTATTTATTTTTTTTAACAAGGTGGCTTTTCCAATCAAGAAAATAAACAAATAGTTGCTATTACATGGTTTGTGGGGGTAGGGGGGCGTTAATAAAATAACACGGGGAAGGGTGGGGGAGAAGAAAACGAGGCGGCGGTCACCCTCGAGTGGCAAAAGCTTTGAAGTGGAACTTATTATCCCGGGAATACTTTTGGGGTTGTCCTAACGACGCGGCTGAATGGGAGAAGGCGCTCCTTTGTCAGCGATTTGTTCTCCTTTAGTGGGACGCCTGTGGAAATGTACTTACATGGGCCACCTTTACACGCCGCCTGCAAATCAGTAACCGGCCGAGTCAGACTTGCAGACGCCACTATTTGGACGAAAAGACAAAGCAAGGGACCCCCCCCTCAAAAAAAAAAAAAAAAAAAAAGAAAAAGAAACGATGCCCATTTTTTTCTCTCAAGGGAATGAATGGTATTAAATGCTGTCATAGATATGCGCGCAAAAAGCATACGGTATGTAAATGTCAGCAATTTTTTTTGAATGTGTCATTTTCATCCCACTTTAAAAAGTGTTTGCGTGCATATGCGCTGTTGGGGGATGGGGGTGGAGGAGGGGGAGGGGGGGATAAGCACCTGCGCACTCTGCTGGGGCACCTTGCAATGCAGCCTCCTGCTTTTAGGGCTGAGGTGAACATGAATACCAAACCTATTTTTACTACCTTTGTTTCGTGATAAATTCTCTTAACAACGCCTCCTGCCCAAAAACAAACTGTGGACCAAATTTTTAGGGCCCACGCTGGGTGGGAATCGTACAATTGGTAACACACGTTTCCTGGGGGATTGGCAAAATCAGCATATGTAAATCAGCATTTTTGGAACTTTAAAGTTACACGACAAAGCAGATTCAAAAATTGGATTCAAACAAATTTATTTCATGTGCATGCAAGGGCACTTATGGTGGGGCAAGGAAACTCATGGAAATGTTTCTCTTTATTTAGTATTAATTTTTCCCCTCTAAGACAGTGTCCTCACTTTACATCATACATTTTAAAGGAGTTTAATTTCCCATTTAAATGTGGTAGTCACATTGCATCAAGAGTTTTAAGCAGACAATTGAGGTATAGGTCCATTTGGCGCTGGGGGGGGGGGGGGGGGATACCTTGCATTGGTTGGCCTCCAACAAGGCAAAGAGGAAAACACTGCCAAAAAACAACTTTTCTTTAAAAGCACGATTGTTTGATTAAAAAAACATCGCTCTAACTGTGTGTGCAAGAACATCTTGCCATGGATGGCATTCTTTCTTTTCATTTATCAATTTATTTTTCTATCTGTGTTTTAAGGAGGGATGTCATGCTGCAAAAAAATGGGAGTGGTAGTTTTGGTGTAGTAAACAGTGTATGTGGATGATTGTAACAATTCATTTGAAGGGATAGGTCGTATTTTTCATGTACATTATCATCCAATATTGAGGGCTGGTGACATATTTTTAGTCAGTATGGCGAAAAAGGTAGGGTGCCGAACCAAACAAACGCCTGAGTGTCATGTACTCAGATCTCCTTTAAAGAGAGGCAATTTTTTTGGTTCACGCTGGGTCATCTTGTGAGAGGTGACCTCCAATTTTTGAGGGTGCTATGAAAAAGGGGGCATGCAGACAACCCTCTTCCCTAACCACTTTATCTAAGTCACATTATTTTACTCTGAAGTTATTTTATTCACCCCCCTCCGCCAGAAAAACAGTTTGTGTGTATTTTTAAGGGTGACATTTTTCTGTGTATTGGAGGCACGTGCCTGGAAAGGGTGGCTAGCTTTTTGTGTGGTGGGATAGAAGAGGGAATTAAGATTTGACCACATCACTTTCATGAAAAAAAGAAGATAAAAAGTTACATTGCATACATGCATGACTGAAACCTGGGAACGGAGGCCTTTTGGAGTGGTCACAAAAAGGGGCGACCACCTCTTCAAATACTGCATCTGGTTCTGGGAACTTTCTCTTTTGGGAAAATGAATAGTTTTTTGCTTCCACTTGGGGTCCAAGTAGGTCCATTGAGGGTGCATATGTTGGTCTTGTCATCTACATACACTCTAAACACGAAATAGTACTACTCACTCAAAGTCATTAAGGTCCGTAAACTCAAAAACTTTTGAGTTTTCTGAATGAGTGATGCCTTTTTAATTTGCAGTAAATCAATACTTATGAGTTAACGGCTGTCGTTTACTAATATATTTTAAGTAAATGGCAGGACGCTGCCATTTACCAAAAGTTTACTTGGTAACTTGTTGGGTTTTACAGTGTATGGTCTAGCTCAAAGGAGCTCTGCGTTCACCTCCAAGACCAAGAGGAGTGAGGAAGTTTAACATGTCACAATGTGCACTCCCAGGGGGGTCACTGGACTGACCTGGACCCTTCCAGGCTTTTCATTGCAACTTCATTAAAACAATTACTCAGTGAATACATCAGGATTTTTTAGGTGTGTGGGAATTTTTCACGTTGAGGAAGAAAGAAAATAAAAATAAACATATTTTCATTTCAAACATTTTTATCATTCTCAATTCCATTAAACACATAACTCATTTACTAGACATTTTATATGAACAATTACAACCAATCATTTTGAAACATGTTTTTTCTTTCCACCTCTATGTTGCAAAACCCGATTGGGAGCAGAAAATCAGAAACATCTTTTGGTGGGAGGAAGTAAAAATAAACAGCGGCAATGTGGCCGTACAAGTGATCACGCCCCTAAAAGTGGGACGTTTCTTGCAATTAAATGAAGTTCAGCTGTTTCTAACCTTTTTTTTCACCATTTTCTTACCTGAGGATTTACTTAGCGATGACACGGGCCTTATTTCTTGTGAAGTAACACAGCCCTAAATAATGATGCTTCCACTACAAGTTTACTATCAGCGTGGTGAGGTTCTTCTCATGATAAGCAGTTTTGTTTTGGTGACAAACTAATCAGCTGGAATCACAATCATACAGAGCACCTGGTTTCATCGGCGCATAACACATTCCCCACATATTCCCACATATTGGGAAGGTATCAAGTGCAATTCTGTGAGCATACCTCATAGCTCAGAGCAAATAAGTTGGAATATTGTTGTCACTTGTACTGCACAGATAGTATTTTACTGAAATTTGCGCAGCTCTTTGAATGTTTGCATCTTCAGCCCTTTTGTAAGGACAGTAGCGACTTGGTCATATCCCCTTTATGCCATTATTTCTCCACTTGATTACAGTCTGAACTGTGTTATTGGGTAGACATATATAATGCATTGGTAGTTTTGTAGAACACTCCTCCTGACCAGTACCTTTGAACAACAAGAGTCCACCAATGCTACGGAAGCTATGACTTGGGCTATCGAATGTGACAACAAAAATATTACAAATTCCTACCAAACGGCTTAACTTTATTTTAGGTTAATCGGATGCATGATCAAGAACATTATCAGACTTTACAGAACTTGCTGATGATCTGTTCATTTGAATCTGGTATGTTGGCGGTGGGAGACATCTAAAACTGACAAGGTAGGTGCTCTCGAGGATCACACATGGGCATCCTTGATCCAAACTATTTACTTTAATTTTAATTCATCTACTAGATCTAACAACTCATCTACAACTGATTGCAGAACACACCAAAACATATCTATGCATCTTTTCCAGTGGGCATTAAAATGCACATGAGAGTAAAATGATGTTTTCATTGTCTTGATTAATATTTTGGATTTTGTGTTTGTTTGTAACTGGAAAGACAACGAATCGATCCATGACTCTTCAAAGTAAACTGTACAATAAATACATTTATTGTCATATTTTTTTCTAAATCCTGATTTTGCAGTTGTACACTATTATCGGCACTAAGACAATATATCATATCTGGTGGCTGGCTAACATAACATCTGCGGGGGTAGAACTTGGTCCCGGTCCAACAGGCTCCATCCCAAGGACTGGGAGCGACTCCAAGCCAGTAGGTAAGCAGAGAGCAAGGTCATCCACAGACGACGCACTTCCTGGTCACCTCTCCTTCTGCACCTCGCCGCCGCCGGCCACAAAGTCGCTAGGAAAAGGCAGATAGGCGTGAGCGAGCCTAGCCCTGTGGCTTCTCGCTGAATGACCAGCTTTCCCTAAAAGCCTCTAAATGCAGGATGTAGGCTTCAGCGTACTTGGAAAGAAACAGAACATGGACAGGTGGAAAGAGATGGAGGTGGGGGGGGGGGGGGGGGGGGGGGGGGGGGGGGGGGGGGGGGGGGCAGAAGGAAAGACAACCAGATGGACTGCTTATGGGATGGACACTCTAGATTTGTGCCCAGGGATGGGAATGGACAGTACAAGGAGCAGCTTATTCGCTGGAGTGTGAACAATATCCTGTGGTGGCCCTTTCAAAATAAGCCTCTTCCCTTGAAGCGTAATGCATATCACCTCACTATGCATGAGTCAGAAACTACACATGAAGAAAACAGATGGATGAAAGAGCCTGAAGAAGCCAGTTTGGATTTAAGGTGAAGTCGGTCAAGAAGTTGAACAGAAACAAGGCAAAGGAAAAAGTAACCAAGATTTGAGGCATCCTTGCAATAGCTATACGTAATTTGTTTCCCGCCACAAAGACCAAAATTCTTCTTTTTTTTTATTGTGCACAAAGCATGATATTAAGTTACACGCAGCCTAAAAAATGTCACACTGTTTAGCGAAGCAAATATGTTCCCGTTTTAAGGTGCTCATCTTTTTATCATTTCATATCAAGTGTAGTAAACCGGGAGCAGGCAGACATATTTTGGGGAACTGAGGTAGTGCTCCTGGATCTCATTTTATGTAGACGTCCACTAAAGATGACAGCAGGTCATTTCCACACAACCGACTGTACTTTTTGCATGAGTGAATTACTAGCATCAAAACGTGTGTCAACTTGACAATTCAGTAAAAGGCAAACTTATTTGTCTGTGTTTAGCAGGTGAACAGACATTTGAAAATATGATGTGGCTTTTCTGCTCTTCTCTTTTAGTTTGAGTTGCAACCCCGTGAAATTTAAAAAGACACCACCACCAATCTATCCGGGCAAGGAAGACAGTGGAACAGCAACATTTGGCGGATTACAAAGAAAATCCGGCAATCTCACACTCCTACTCAAGTAATATGTACAGTATAATATTTTATGTTTAATAGGATGATGGGGAAAAAAGGAAAAAATGAGTGCCAATTGTCTCCAATTAACCCAAAGCATTATAATCACTCACTTCACAAATATATTTGCCATGGTACAGCATAACAAAATTTGATTGGAATTACAACACGGTTAGAGAGTTAGGGGTACTCTTCATAGCATTCAGTGACAAAAAGTACAATGAGGGAGCATGTGTATACATTTTTGACCCATTACCTTGCAAAATATCCCTCAGAACAAGTAAATATCCCTCAGAACAAGTCTAATGCCCCACTACATTTCCACGCAGTCCCAGATTAGTGTCATAGAGCGGTGCTAACATGAGAAGGAGGCATTCAATGCATCTCATTTGCCCAAAATTAGGTCAGCATTTGGACATGATATGAGGAATGGAGGGAGCTGATGTTCATGATCATAGAGAAGCCAATTATGCCAATTATTATTTCATCGGAAGTCCAGCACGGACCAACTTCAGCCTCACTATTGGAGCTTTCATCCATTGGAGTGAACCAATGCACCCACACAGAAAAAAAAACAAAAAAACAAAAACAAAAACAATAACTAATCAGTAAATAAAGAAATCATTCGGTGTGAAAGCATTGCATGACCCCTCAACCATGACAAGGCCGAGACGTCCCTTGGACTTTGGCGGCTCCAGACACATCACAGACGGAGCAGACTGAAACGGCTTGGCTTTGGCAATGACTGATATGGGCTTGGTTGGTAAGAAGAAAATGTGCTGTCTTGATGTCTGCAGCCCGGCTCGGATAAGCCAGATAGGAAGCACAAATGGCTGGATAGGCAATGAGATTGAGATACGGGGGTCTCCATTTGACCCATGTCTTCAAAGAGACCGAATGAGGCCCCAGAAGAGGTTTAGGACAGAAATGATTGAATGCCAAGATGACCTATAGTGTCTGCAAAATATAATCTTAACACCGCCTATTTGTTTTGATTGGTCTACTTTGATAAAAAGCCACCCTTCAAGTTTACGGAGCGCTCTTCTATAACATATATAATATATCCCACAGGACACTTCGCTCTGCATTGTCCTACTCACAAGAGTAATTGTGTCATTAGGATGACTCGAGCAGGGGGCAGAAACCTTTTGGGCTTCTGCAGACATATTTGGTAGCAAACGACAGTATCGCTTGCAGAAGATGTCATGTCAGATCCATCTTAGTGACAAACAGATTGGTACTCACTGCCCTACGATTCCCCAGTTTGGAACGACACCAAAATCTACACACTGTCAGAAGCCACTTTCACACAGAGATCCTGAAAAATGGCCATATCACAGCTGCGGATTGCTGCTCTGACGGCGACGATTGCTTTTGTGACAACAGGGTGGGTGAAGTGCATGTTGGGTGTTAAACTACACATACCTGTGCCAGCACAACGTAAGTCCCTGACTGACAGGTAGCGGGCAACATCTTACTACCTCTGAAGCCAGAGAATTTAATTTGTCAATTTTATCACCCAATTCTATTGAAAGTAAGCCTGTAAAAAGCTGGGTGACAAAGAAATTGGTTATGACGCATTTACCGAAACTCCATGAGAAGGTGGAAAATTGATAGGTTTACTTTTTCCAGCCCATCCTCCTACATACAACAATTCAGTGTTGGTACTGTAAACAAAGAACACAGGAAAAAAGCTATGAGCAAGTCCTGGGTTTTTAAAGTTAAAGGAAGAAGAAAGACCAGGTTGACTTTGCTTTCCACCCAACATTCAAAGTCTGTCCTGTCAGCGTACATGTATGTATGTATGTGTGTGTGTGTGTGTGTGTGTGTGTGTGTGTGTGTGTGCGTGTTCTTGTTTGCGCGCCCCGGTGGGGACATCAACCTGACTGAAAGCAGCCCGGTGGGGACTCATGTACCAGTGGGGACCTAAAATGAGGTCCCCATGGGCAAATTGCTCTGAGAGACTTCAAAATGAGGTCCCCACGGGAAAATTACTCTGAGAGACTTCTGGAAAGGATACCCCCAAGCAGGACAGCATCAGCATGGTGTGGGACTTGCAACAAAAAATAGTCTCCTACTAAAACTCCCAGAATCACCGATTGGCATAAGCGAAAGGCTTATGTCACTTAGGATCCCTCTGGTTAATAAAAGATACACCACCCTTCTTAGTGCGTATGCACCTACCCTACCATCAAAGGAAGACGCTAAGGACAGCTTCTATAAGGCATTAGATGAGGTCCTCCGCAGCATACCTAAAGAGGATAAGATCTTCTTGCTGGGCGATTTTAACGCAAGAGTGGGGAAGGACAACAAGGTGTGGAGTGGGGTGATTGCTGGGCATGGCATCGGGCATGTCAATGCAAATAGCCTACGGCTGCTAAGTCTTTGTGCTGAGCATGACTTATCCATCACAAACACCATCTTCCAACTGAAAAACAAGCACAAAGCATCCTGGATGCACCCACGCTCTAAACATTGGCACCTGATTGATTACACCAATGTGAGACGCTCAGACATAAGAGACGTCTTGCTCACTCGTGCAATGGCAGGAGCTGAGTGCTGGACTGACCACACGACTCATGATGACCAGGCTTCGAGTGCAAGTACGCCCTGCTATTTGTCTCCAGAGGTCAGGCAAGAAGAGGCTGGACTGCAGCCGGCTAGCAGAGCCTATGGCTCGGGACAAACTCCGTCTCTCTCTTTCCGAAAACCTGGAAGACATTGAGCCTATCCTGCTGGGAGAGGACTTCATTAATGTAAAATGGTCCACTATCAGCTCCAGGCTCTATGAGGCAGCATCCAAATCCATCGGATATAAGCGCAGAAAGCACCAGGACTGGTTTGATGACAACACAGACACATTAACCTCGATGCTCAAAAACATGCACACAGCACAAATTGCTGTACTCAACAACCCCACATCAACTGCGGTCCGGCAGCAATGGCAGAAACTACGTGCCCTGCAGAATGAGTGGTGGACATCGAAGGCGGCTGAAATAATATCCCAGGCCAATAAAAACGATATGCACAACTTCTATGATGCAGTAAAAGTCATCTATGGCCCAAGAAACTGCGCTGTCTCCCCTCTGAAGTCTAGTGACGGTACAACCCTCATAAAAGACCAGAAGCTCATCATCAAAAGATGGGCAGAACACTTTGAATGTTTACTCAACCAGCCTTCCCCAACAGACCCTTTAGTTGTAGAGGAGCTCCCTGATCGCCCGGCTATCCAAGACCTTGACCTTCCATCAACCTTTGGAGAGGTTAAGAGTGCTTTAAAATCTCTGAAAAGCAACAAAAGCCCTGGTCCTGACAGTATCACGGCTGAGATCAACAGCCGTGGCATCTCACTTCTGGTAGTTGCTGGTAAAGTCCTGGCTAAAGTGATGCTACATAGATTGATAAACTGCATCACAGAAAATCTGCTGCCAGAATCCCAGTGTGGTTTCAGGAAGAACAGGAGCACCGTACACATGGACTTCACAGCTCATCAGCTTCAGGAGAAGTGTAGGGAACAGCACCAGAACCTCTTTGTTGCTTTTATTGATCTGTCAAAGGCCTTTGACACGGTCAACAGGGACCTTCTCTGAAATATTCTCCTGAAGTTTGGATGCCCACAGAAATTTGTCAACATCCTTAGCCAATTTTACAATGGGATGACATCACGTGCGACTATCGGTGGCCATGAATCACAACCCTTCAAGGTGCAGACTGGTGTACGCCAGGGATGTGTCCTCGCACCAGTCCTGTTCAACATCTTCGTCCTGTGTGTGACACTGTTGCTCCATGAGAGGATCGAGAAGAACAGTGGGGTTACCATAGATTTCCGGCTTGATGGAAATCTATTCAACATCAGGAGGCTCCAAGCAGTCACGAAAGTAAGATCAGAGCAAGTCATCAAACTCCAATATGCAGATGACAGAAGCACTACAAGCTAGTCTCTCAGCTGCTGCAGATGCCTATGGTAGACTGGGCATTTCTGTCAATGTGGAAAAGACTGAGGTAATCTGTCAGTGGGCATCCATTCCTCCAGTTCATCCACGAACATTCACCATCTCCAATAAGCCATTAGCAATAGTGGACTCTTTCAAATACCTGGGCAGCTTTCTCTCTGACGACTGCAGCATCGACAGAGAGATACAAAACCGGATCAAACAGGCATCAGCATCTTTTGGCAGACTTAGGGGGAGAGTCTTTCAAAACAAAGATCTCAAACACCACACCAAGTCTGCAGTTTATCGGGCTGTTGTTGTGTCAACCCTCGCCTACAGCTGCGAAGCATGGACCCTGTACAGTCACAAACTCAGGATGCTTGAGGCCTTCCACATCAAGTGCCTACAATGCATCATTGGGCTATCCTGGAGAGACAGAGTCCCCCACACTAAAATACTCTGCAAAACCAACTGCAACAGTGTGGAAGCTACAGTCACTCAGAACCAACTTCGCTGGCTAGGCCATGTGATCAGGATGCCAGAAGAGCGCTTGCCACGTAATGTGCTTTATGGCAGCTCCATCTCGGCTGTCGCCTGGCAGGAGGCCCCAAAAAACGCTATAAAGACCAGGTGAAGACTGCAATGAAAAAATGCGACCTGAACCCGATCGACCCAGCTGGAGGATATTGCAGCTCAATACGCCATCTGGCGGCAGCTCCTCCAACAAGGCATACAGAAACTTGAGGAAGATTGAGGTGATCGACGGATCAGGAAACGTCAAAGGAGACATCATGCCAGTGCCATACCCACAACCCCAGTCAACGTCTTCACCTGCTCTGCCTGCAGCAAGAAGTGTGGATCACGGATCGAGCTATCCAGTCACATGAAATTGTCCCACAAGAAGAAGTAGAGCTGGATTGTCATCATCGGACACGATGGACAACCTTAAACAAGTAAGACATTGTAGCAATAGAGGAATGAGCACGCCCGCCAAAACATATTTATATGTGAAAATACGTATAAGTAACACGAGACCTACAAATGGTGCGTTGCATATAGCATTCGATGTCACGGCCTTATGCCAACAACGTGGCACACTAGTATCGAGAGCATCCAGTATATTTCGTTCAGATAATGATGAAACTACGGTGACATAGATTGGTCTCATAAATCGTATTTTCGAGACTGTTGTCACCACCTTCACCATGGTTCATGGGCCAGTGCAGCCAGCAATACTCGATGATTTGTATAAAATTGAATTAAATTGATACATACAGCTAATACTGCAGCCCCTATTCTATTGTAAACGCAAAAACACATGTGCAGCGATGCATTTGGGCCGCCCCATTTACGCATTTAGACAGCCGGTGGAGCAACTTTGTAACTCCACTGCGCCAGCACCGGCGCGCGTCTATTACGATTGGCCTCATATGCGCCTCATATGACATACTTCTTTAAAAATGGCTAAAGAAACAAATTTAGTTAAACAGCAATTGAAAACTATTCGTTTTGCTTGAGAGGTTTTAACTTTCGTCGTGATTCGCTGGAAACTGCTGAGATAATATAATCGAATAATCATTTACCCATGATACATTGCAGTATTTACATCGAATGACATCGACATAAATGGTTGCATTATGGAGCGAGAGAACAGGAGTAAAACCCTAATAGATATTAAACACAAGCATATTTTCATTTTTTTAAGAAGCAACGGAGTGACAATTCGTTTCAGCAAACTGCTGTTAACGATTCGAATTTAGTGGATAAGGGACATTATTTCAGAGCTGTTGCAGCACATTGGAAATCTTCCAAGCAAAGAAATTTAAGTAGACACTAATGAGAAATATTGTGCTAAGTCTGTTCTCTTTGTCATCTCTGTCCCGTAGCATATCAAAATAGCACATCATTTATTGTGTAATCGTTGTACTAAGTTCATCCTGTCTACTTGATATCTAATTTTAAGCAGATTCTTTTCTTACAGACAGTGTCGGCGTTCCACACCGACACTGTCTGTAAGTAAAGAATCTGCTTAAAATTATAAATCATTTATTGTGTAGTAATTTAAGAAAATAGAAATAGTTTGTTTATTTTATGTATGAATAAATTATTTGACTTGAATTAAAATTATTTGTATATCAGAAATATAGATAGATAATGATGTTTTTTTATTTGCATTTTAGAAATAACATGCTCCAGTGAATGTATTTTGGTTTATTCCAGTTTTGGATACTTGGGCAATCTAGTTAAATCTGGCCCCATCCATTTTAGACTTTGGCCCCTTTTCAGACACAACCCTTTTTTAATTTCCCAGATGCATCCTTCCATGTGTTCAAAATATACAGATTGATCCAAACAGCCAGAGACAGGAATAAAAGTGGCAGCAATTGTAATCTCAGAATTTGAAAATGTTTTAAGGCTATTTATTGGAATTCTTGTCAGAAATAAAGACATTGATCATTTAGTTCTTTGCATTGAATAGAGCAGATCAAGCCATTAACCAATATTGGCGGTTATGGCAAAAAAAAAAAAAAAAAAAAAAAACATGCAACAGTATTTCCAAAAGTGCCACAAATGACAATCAATAAATAAAAAGAAATAACATGATTAACATCTCAAAATGTAATTTTTGTTTTTGCAGGATCAAAGTCGTTGGATGAGATATGACATGGAGAGATCTGGAGAGACTCAACCACAAATGTCAACCAAGGTATAAGGACAGAATTGACTGAATGCAACTTTCGCTGAACTATAGTCTGCCACAAATTTAACTTTATCAACACTGTTTAAAAAAACTTACGACTTCAGGTATAGTGTCAAATCCTTAGATTTCAGCCACCTGCACATTGTGACACATAATATCTGAAGAGAGTAACCCATTTATGCAGTAACCAAACATTCTTTCATTGGCAGTTGATTTGATGGTTTTTTGTTTGTTTTTCAGATAAATGACAAAGAGAGTTCCAATGATGACAACAGCCATGACCACACTTCTAGTGATGTTGGTCATAGTGCAAGTGTCTCTGAGCTCCAAGGCCGGTCAGTATCATCATAAGAATCTATTGTGCTTAATCTATTGCAAATTCCCCCATTGTGGGACTATTAAAGGCTTTCTGATTCTATTAATCATAGATATGGGGAAAAACATATTTTTTGAAAACCTGGATTTAACATTTCTTGGTATGTTTTGAATAACTATTAGATTCTTATTCACCCTCATATTATTATGAGAATAATAAAGGATACCATGAAATCACTGGACGGTATCATACATACATACAGTGAGAGGGGGAAAATGCTTTTCAAGAGTAATTAAAGCAACACTTCATAAGCTGCATCGCTTATGGTCCAACTAGCATCTCTTCAAAACAATTGACTTCCTCTTACAATGTCTAAGACGAGAATGAGCATGCTGAAGGTCAAAATTTCCACCAGAGAGATCTTTTGAAATTGTTTATTTCAATGTTTCAACTGTTCTATAGCAAGTCGCAAAAGTGTGTAGCAAATAAACTGCTATTTATATTTGTATATGTATATATGTATATATGTATCTTCTCTTCTTTTGGGCTTTTCCCGTCAAGGGTCGCCACAGTGAATCAGTCCTCCATCTTCAGAGGTTTGATTCGCATGTTTGTTTTGGCCAAGCTTTTACATCGGATGGCCTTCCTGACACAACCCTCTGTATTTATCCGGGCTTGGGACCGGCACAATAAGACACTGGCTTGTGTCCCCTTGTGGCTACAGAACAAGCAATTCGATGAGCTTAATAAAGATGAAGATGCTCGATAAAAAGGCAATGACAGCAAGGATAATAGTCGGCAATAACAAAGGGAGAAAATCAATGTGTTTTGGCAATGAATTACACGATTGAAATTATAACGCAGCATTTTTTTAATCAATCTTTTTCATCAGTCAATTTCAACTACAGTGTTAATTAACCCCTTAGAGCAAGCAATTAACCCCTCAGAGCAAGCAATTTTAACCTCATTGTCGTCAAATGAGTGGTTGCTAGCTTTTAGGTGCAAATGTACTGCCGATTGAGGCCCACTTGTATTATCCCTGCAGATGAAGGGAACTCCGGTGGGCAACTGGTTAGTCTATAGACGTCTTGGTGCAGAGGTGCAGGGTTCGAGTCCAGCTCTGGGCTTCCAGTGTGAGTCTTGTGATTTCTAATCCATATTGTGATGAACAAGAGGCATTTTGCAGGGATAATACAAGTGGGTCTCAATCGGCAGTACATTTGCACCTAAAAGCCAGCAACCACTCATTTGACGACAATGAGGTTAAAATCTTAGCGAAAGAACATAGATGGTTTGAAAGGGGGGTAAAAGAAGCAATTCTTATAAAACAACTAAATCCTTCTTTAAACCGGTCTGGTGGGGTGAGGTTCAATTTGGATCGTTCATACAATAGCCTGCTTAGGCAAAACAGGTTAGGCAACATTCGTTATGCTGATGAGGTGATACCGGTGGGAGTGGGGCAAATAGGCCAGTCGTTAGTCAGGAATGTAGGAACAATCAGTGGGGCAACAGGGAGGGGTCCTCTGCTCCCCACAACCTGAGAGTAGTTACCTATCATAGCTGTGTCCGGCGCCGCCATGCCTGGACATTAGGGATATATAAATAGGGCCGATACGACCAGTCAGACTTTAGTTCGCTGACGAAGCCTCTTGGATAGGAGGCGAAACGTCCGAAACCTTCAAAATTGTACAGATGACGGCTGAAGAAACCTTCTCATCGATGGACCACTCCTGTACGACTGAGAGCTTACACAGACGTCTCGTAATAAGCAGTATTATCAATATAAACGATATCGATATAATGAGACTTTGTTTTTTTCATGTTTGAAATTGAAAAACTTTTGCACACCATGTCCCCACCACGTAGCAAAAACGTGTATGCGTGTGTGTGTGCATGTGTATGTATGTATGTGTGTGTGTGTGTGTGTGTGTGTGCGTGTGTGTGTGTGTGTGTGTGTGTGTGTGTGTGTGTGTGTGTGTGTGTGTGTGTGTGTGTGTGTGTGTGTGTGTGTGTGTGAAGGATGGGGCGGGGTGGTTGCTGTGGGGGAAGATACGAGGCCAGGGGTCTTCAACCTCTGTCTTAAGGTCTGCCTGTTTTCTAGCTCTCCCATGTGGCTTCAGAGCTGGTTGATGAGCTCATTTTTGGAGCCAAGAGCGCTGAAAAACAAGCAGGACAGTAGCCCTCCAGGCCTGGAGTTGGACATGCCTGTGTCAGGTGATATTGAAAACCCAGAATCAACTGTTATTTCAAACTCCCCAACACTGGCGGAGTTTGAAGAAACAACAACACGGAGGAAAAGCAATGAAAATTATGATTTATGATCTGTGTAAAAGTGTTTTTTGATACAGATTTGATTGGTGCAGTTGTAAAGCGGTTCACCTAACCTTAGGTGCCAACGCTCACAGAATAACAATCACAACACATCTCAAATCCCCATCCCTGGATGGTCGGACTGAGGCATGAAATCTAGAAGTAAAGACTGACAGCAACCGTCATTTTAAAGTCATATCACCTGTGTCAAGTCTGAGAACCGTTTAGCACCAGTCATGTCATTTTCATTCACAAAGAATGACAACAGTGGAAGAAGGCGTGTAAAAGAGTCGCTTCCACTGGCTGTGTTAGTGGGGCTACCGTTACAATTGTTACAATAGCTTCGAAGATGAAACTATCTGACTGATGAATACTGTGGATTGGATCTCATTAGATTGTATGGTATAACCCAAACTCACTCTTTATCATTATGTGCCCGCTGAGAAACAATTCAAAACAAATAAAGTGATTCTTGTCTTGCTGCATAGTGTGAACGCGACCCCAAAGGGCAAGTGGCACTTGATTAACCCCAACCCTTTCCTCCATTTACAGGACTTGTTCTTTAACCCCCGACTTTCTCATATATGGGGGATTAATGTCTATTACTTGTCACTTTACAAAACCTACAATACAAGCTCTTATCTCTGGCTGGATGCACTTGGCACTATTGTTCACATGCATACAGAGGAACACAATACATTTGCTGGTTTTCTAACGAGTAATTGTAATACAATTTACCCACGGAACCAGTGCAAAGTGAATGGATGTGTTAGTAGGACAGTCTTAATTTGCAAAAATTATGATAACATGTAAATTGTCGTGTTTGAAGTCACATTTGAACGTTAAAAACTGTTTATCTTTATTTCAAAGCATTGAACTCCTCTTTATGTTGACAAAAAAAGTTAAGCGGTAAATTTGGTTTGTCTGCTTGGTAACCTGGTCCATTTCTCACTACTGGCTACTTCATAGCGATATTTCATAGTACAAATGGCTGATACGAAATTGTTTTGTTTATTGTTTTTTATTGTTTTAGCTTTATTTGCTTTTGAGCTGCTAAAAAACGGAGGTACTCTAAAAAAAATCCCATGACATGAATTGACTAGATTTTTGTAACCCTAGATTATTGCTGAATGTCTACACTAGTATACATAACATATTGACTAAAGAAAAACGAAAACTGAAATTGTCCTAATATTTTTGTTAAAGACGGCATGGCTTTTCCGACAAATCAACAACGCTTAAGCCAGTTAAGTGGGCATTGAATACAAAGTGATTATTTCATGCTCCTCATTCAAAGAAACTAATAACTGTCACCATCCTTGAATAAACCTTCCCCCTCCTCCTATTTCATTGAAAAGCCAAATTAACATGCTGCCTTGGAGTGTGATGAGCACGCCTGAAAAAAAAAAAAAAAAAAAAGAGGAGAGGGTGTCGGGGGCATGATCATACAAAGCTTGAGGACCAATCAGGGCTTTTCTTTCACTGGTGGTTCGTGGCTGGGATTAAGAGACAGAGCTCTTGACTCCTTCCTTTCACGCTGGAGCACAAGAGTGCTTGTCAGCGACTTGGGTGAAGAGAGAGCAGAACAATACCCAATGCAGGGTTATCGTCTTTTTAATTGGATTAACCAAGACTCGTGTTCGAGTCCGGAGCATGACCAACACATTGCCATTCACTCTGCCCACATCTGATATGCTACATTAAACTATTCAAAACAAAACCCAAACACCTAAAACAAGAAAGACATGAAGGCAAAGCAAGGTAAGGCTCGTGGGCCATCTGTGGTGGATTTTGGGCCATCTGTATTGAGTTACAGCATTTGATCTGGGATGCCAAGCCAATCTGAAAAAAAAGTAAACATCACGATGCTCATCATATATAATTTTTGTTCATGGCTTTTCTTTTCTGAGGAATTTGGAAGACTTTAGAACAGGGGTCGGGAACCTATTTTATATATGCACATTCTAAAACAGTCAATGTTTTTTATTATCCACTCATTCTAAGTGGTCTCAGTCCAAGTTTAGTATTGGATTGGATTTGCCTTTATTAGTCTCCCAGTGGAGAAATTTGCATTTCACAGCAGCAAAATTATGAAAAAAATGAAAGTAGAAAAGCAAAATACAGGACCTGCTGGAGAGGCAGCCACTCTCGCGGCGCCGTCTTGAAGTCAATAGTACAAAAAAAAAAAAACGAAACAAATAACATGACAACACAAAGACACAGAGAGACATCCATTCTTAAGCACTTTCTCTACTTTTACTCTTTGGCATTCGACTCAGCATGATTCCAACTTGATCTTGGTTTTATTTTCGGATGCTTTCTACTATCTTTGTCAGTGCTTTATTACCTGGATATGATAGTGTTGGATCAAAGTTGTTGTTCTTCTCCTGGATCATGTTCTTCGCTTGTGTTGGTCGAAATAGTCAACCAGCAGTAATCAAAATGATGAACAGAAAGATTATTTAGTCTTGGAACGGCACCGAGAATGCTCTTCACCGGAGAGAGAGGGAGAGGCCAGTGGTGGGAAAAGCGCGTCTGCTCTCCTCCACAGATGTTATTTATACAGATGAGCGGGAATGACCTCATTTCAAAAGGAGCTGTGACTTAAAGCGTGGAACATTAGACTGAAATATTGAAATAAGAATGGTTGACTAACAGATATAGCTATATTTTACGTTTTAAGACCCGCGCTGAATATTCCGGAAGTGTTGTTTTTGAGTTGGTGACGAGTCTGTACGTGACGTCACTGAAGGAACGCCCCTGACCGAAAAAAAGGACACATTGTAGCAGTCCTTCCATCACGTCAATACATTTTGCTGTACTTGTTTGGTCTGAAAACATCATGTGTCACCAAATAGGGCCAGAAGAGGGCGACCAAGCTCCATGTAATGAATTTATCAGCCTGTGCAAACGGGCTGATTAATTCCTCACACGGAGCTTGGTCGCCATTTTCTGCCTGTTTTTTTTGGTGATACATTTCCCCCCAATGTTGCCTCAAAATGGCACGAAATAAATTCTTTAATCGATTGCAAACGTATATTCTTTCTTCTTCAGAACTATTTGAATCATATTCATAACTGAATGTGTAACAAGAAAGCATATTTTCCGAATCTGAAGCCATTGTTTTAATTCTCCAGCAATGCAAGACGTCTTGGCGTGACGTCACGAACTGGGGGCGGGACTTTCTGAAAATGCCCAATTCGCAGCTCATTTCTTTGCAGATTTTGGACACTTTAAGTCATTTTTGTTGGTGTTTTGCATTTGAATAAAAATATCATACTGTGTGTTTTGGGTATTTTAGATGCCATAAAACGTTTTTCTGATGTCAGTTAGGAATCAAAAAAGTGACGTCGGTTGTCCTTTAAATGTAGTGTGTGCAAAACTCATAGCACAGTTTGAACGCTACAACCCAATTTATTAACTGTCTTTCAAATATGAAAAATAGCCCATATCAGTTAATACATTTGTCTGAAGGAATATGCAAGAGATGTCATTTACAAACTATTTTGCAGATACGAGGTGTCAAGTTTTGCGAGGTGGTGATGGCGGGTGCGGATCCCAAAAAGCAGGCAGGAGGGAGCAGGAGATTGTGTTTGACAAATTGTATTAAAATAAAGTCAGCAGGAACAAAATCTAAAACATCAAAATCATCTGAATGGAAAAAAAGTACAAAGTATCAATAGAAAACCAAGATTAAAAGTCCGCCAAGGTTAAAAAAAAAAAACACATGCACAGCATACAATGCATGCGATTGCAGACAAAGCACGCAACAAACAATGAACCGACACCGGATGGTCGTGCCGTTTGTCCTTTTAAGTGTCACTGACTAAAACGACCAGCACCTGCGAGGCTGCAGGCAGGGCTAGCGTCGCTACCCATTGGTCCCCAACCAGATCATGACAGTACCCACCCTTCAAGGGGCTGCTTCCAGAAGTCCCAACAGTCTCTCAAACGGTCCACTCGCCAGGGAACAATGGCGGAGACGTCAACCGCTGCCTCTCCAGCAAACGACGGGCGGCGGCCTGATGAGAACGGGACTCGGCCTGGGGTGGACGAAGACCGGCACGGATCGTCGTGGGCGTGAGTGCGATCCCTCTCGCACGTTCACGCGACGACGCATGGCTCAACGCGGACGTCGAACTGCCAGGCGCAGAGTGGCACCCCGGACAGCCGTATGGGACCAGGTCTCGGCCGGACGCCGACGTGGGCGTGAACTGCCCGGCACCGGGGAAGCGAAACCAGTCCTGAGCCGCTCCGGGATCCAGCGGTGAGTGGGGTCTCGGACTGACAGTGACATGGACGTTGCACGGCTCGTCGTGGATGCGACTCAATTCGTCATGCACGACGACAGCGTGGCTGAACGTGGGCGTGCACTGCCATACACCCAGTGTCACCCTGGACGGCCACCTGGAAGGAGGTCACGGCCGGACGTTGACGTGGACATTACGGCTCGTCGAGTGATGCAATTCAAACTCGACGAGGCGTGGGCTAACGTGGACGTAGCATTGCCAGGCACAGGGTGGAAATGAGACGTGTCCGTTGTACCTGCGGGATCCGATGGTTGGTCGGTTCATTCTGTCAAGTTTTGCGAGGTGGTGATGGCGGGTGCAGATCCCAAAAAGCAGGCAGGAGGGAGCAGAAGGTTGTGTTTGACAAATTGTATTAAAATAAAGTCAGCAGGAACAAAATCTAAAACATCAAAATCATCTGAATGGAAAAAAATACAAAGTATCAAAAGAAAACCAAGATTAAAAGTCCGCCAAGGTTAAAAAAACACATGCACAGCATACAATGCATGCGATTGCAGACAAAGCACGCAACAAACAATGAACCGACACCGGATGGTCGTGCCGGTTGCCCTTTTAAGTGTCACTGATTAAAACGACCAGCGCCTGCGAGGCTGCAGGCAGAGTTGACGTCGCTACTCATTGGTCGCCAATCCGAACGTGGCAGTCCGTCACTGATCGGGACGACCATCACCTGGGCAGGTGCAGGCGGGGCCGACAGTGCCCCCCGTTGGTCGCCAACCAGATCATGACACCAGGAGGAGGAAATGTAAATAGATTAGAATAACATATGCACTGTGATTTATCAAGATTGCTTCTGTTTTTAGTAAGTTTCAATCGAAGGTGCAAAGTTAAAGAAATCAACATTTATTGAAGAATGGAATCACTTTCAACATTCAAAACATTATTACACAACGAAATACTCAAGCTCAATAAAATCTATTAGTGTTAAACTCCGCAAAATCATGGATGGATTGTCCTGACCGCGCGCTCTACAAACTCCCCACAGACGGCATCGCGTTCACGTGCAAATAGTACACATGTATCGTTGCAAAGAACACAGACATAGGCTGTATTAAATATACTACCTGCAGCTGAAATCTGCATACTCGGCACGGCAGCCAATCAGAAGCCTGTTTCGTGTGATTTGGACTTTACCGAGCATTATAAGGTCGTGCATTTGCATATCAGCCCCAGGAGAAAGATTCAAAAGAAGCTAACAACATTTATGACGCTACAAAACGTAAATGTACATTATACCGTGACTGTAAAGTGTACTTGAGAGTTTCGAAAGGCGCTTAGTGGCATTTAGCAGACAACGCAACGCAAAGATTGCATTGTGCACCAGTGAAAGAACAAACGTAAACTGTAGCATAATTTTCAGCTAGGGATATTTACCGTAAATTAAGCAAGGTATCATTTGTGGTCAGTACATTTTTTTGGTGGAGCCTGATTGATGGTATATATTAACCTTCCAGTCTACACTCTGCTTTTGAACTATCAAAGTTGAAACAAGTCCAAATTTCACTGTTTTCTATCCATTTTCTCATCATTTCACTTCACTCAGCCTCATCAGCAGGAAGGCTGTTTGTACACCTGCTTTGAAAGAGAAGCTTATTTTCACTTTGCATCAATCGGAATTTTGACTGTAAAAAAATAATGTGCTTGGTGCCCACCAGAATCTGACATAATTTATTTAATGAAGGCAGCAATAGCATTGATTTGCATATTATGCTCGTAGAAAAAACAACAACATTGCCATGTTTTAAAAAACTGACAGACTCTTTAGCGTTTTAAAATATTCAACACTTTTTCCCTGAAATTAAATTTGTTTTCCATTTTCTATTGTTGATTTGGATTAACTATGTCACAATAATCAGGAAACAAAGGTGGAATTTACCTCAATGCTATTTTGAAAACTGACATTATACTTTTCGAAGGTGATTAATGAGGACTGATAAATCACTTTTGATTTTCCAACAGAGCTTTCTCGATAACATAGATAGACTAACATAGATAGACTAATAGACTAGGCATTTGGTGTTTGAGTTTAAATCACATTTGTCTAAAGTACCTGCCCAGATCTTGTTTTGTGCTAAAATCATTCATGCAAGGTCAGGCTCAGAAACACCAATGTCACCCTGTTAAGAATTTAGTTGGAAATCATACAAAAAAATTAAACACCATTCCACTTGAAATGGAACCTCCCCACCCCAAACTCACTTTTCAAAAATTATACCGTAAATGTCATCTGTCTCAAATTACATTATTGAGACATTATGCAAAACATTGAAACGTTAATCCTGATTGATCAGGTCACATTTATTTTGACCCGTATGTACAACAGTATTCAGCTGCAATTAACTGCTCATATATTGTCATGAGAAGCCTATTAAAACATCAAGCAATTATTTGGGAGAATCCCCATGGTGGGTGGAATTTGAATAAAAGCACACACATTTGCCTGCCACACGGGCCCCATTAAGATTAATGGAGAAATATGTAAAACGCGACGTTTTAATTCTCCTCCGACGATATTTTGCATAAATGCAAGCTCTGGTTTACGCCGCCCCCTCGGCTCGTCATTTGTGAAAGCAATCTCAAGCAACGCTTCACCAAACGACGCTCGCAGACTAATTGATTCCCGCCGCAGTTTGGAATAGCTTCTAATCGTGTTAATTGTAATTTACTCTCTCAGTCTGTCTCTCGGGGAAACACAGACGACACGAGTTTAAATAAAGCCGCCGAGAGGGATGGGAGATCATATCAGTTCCACGCATAATAGACACGTCACGTAGCATTACACAGTACAGAGACCCACACAGGGATCCGTCTAATCTACAGAGATGTCACTGGACTTTCGTTTTTGTGGAGTGAAACTCCGAATAAAAATGGTGTGACATGAACACTAAAGTTTCCCACCTCATCCCTTTGGGGTGGAGGAGGGGTTACTGAAGTCGTTTATTCCAACATTCCTGCCTACAACTCCTTCCTTCCTCTCGGCATAGGACACCTGTTGATAACTTGCATGTTGAGTAGAAATTCACTCATAACAAAAAATGACTCCAGATTATACTCACAGTCGAGTGCAACTGAAAAGAAGGTTACAAACTAAACTAATGAATAAAAAAATACTTTACTTTGCATTCATTCTCTCCGCCCCCCCTCCCCCCCAAAAATATTTTTGCAGATCTAAGTGTTATTTGCACTTGAGGAGACCTTGCAAAATGTCATTTTTTTACTGAAATTGAGACTGGAAAAGTACTTTAAGGAATTCACACACACACGCGCGACCACGCACACACACGCACGCACACACCACACACACAAGCACGCACACATGCATACGCACGCGCGCGCGCGACTACACGCACCACACACACGCATACGCACGCACGCACACGCGCCACACGCGCACACACACATACACACACGCATACGCACGCACGCACGCACACGCACACACGCGCGCACGCACGCACGCACACACGCGCGCAGACAAAACGAAACCAATTACTACTCCAACTACCTTTGTCCACACGGACATTTCCAAACAGCTCAACTCCACCGTAATGAACTCAGTAGGAGGGAGAGGGGTAGAGGAAAAACATTCCACAAATATGACAGCTAAAGTGAATTCTTGCTTTTTCTGGCATGTGAGTTGAAATTCCAACAAGCAAATGATTTAGTTTGACATTCCACTAAAGAAAATAGGGCTTGTATTATTTTCCGGTCAAGGTGCCCCAAAACTGAGCATTCTGTACCGCATCTCAACAATGATTTCAGAAAAAAGTGCAAATCATTTAAATAACAAAATCATCACATTTTGCCTCAAAGAAGAATTAAGGAAAATAGGGAAAATATTTGCTATGGTGAATTTAAATATTGATGCTACTATAAGTTTATCAAGTCCTGACATGCAAGAAATGTTGACAGTACAATGTCATAGTTATTAATCTAAGAATATGTAAAGTGATTCTGATTATATCAAGAAAACCTTTAGAAAATGTTTCAATCAGCTCTCAAATTAAACTATTGTGAGCTGTCTCTGTTTTCATTGATATGACGGTCCAAACAAACGTAGCATTAGTCATACACAACATTTATAATGAATAGGAAATCGCACGAGTCTTGAAGAAATATTTTTATCTCTAAAATCATCTTCAAAATGAGTATTGAATAGTTTATCTGCAAGTCATACAACCTATATATATATTATATGTTTTTACTTTTTTTCTATAAACAGTGCTGAAATGTTATGTTTAATTGGTTTACTTTTTTTCTATAAACAGTTCTGAAACAAAAAGTCAACACATTTGGAGAACGAGTCATATTTTAACAATGGCTTCACCTCTTGTCTAGTGGTCATGTATTGTGAACTGGTGAACGACTAAAATCCCTCACAATTTGTGTCTCCACATTTTCCTCACTGGAACTGTTGTGCATGTGTGCGGATTCACTTAATGAAAGCCATAAATAGGAGCAGCAGTTTTGTCTGGCGACCTTTGAAAGGGTCGTGAAAACAAACAAACAAATGCTGGTGAATAGAAGACAGCAAAAAGTGAAGCGTGAGTGGGGAGGAATAATGTGGCCGAATGCCAAACAGACAGCTTACTGTGGGGCCTTTGGCCTGGCCGCTGTCCGGTCTTTTTTTTTTTTTTTCATCCGGTCCCATCCTGGCGCAGAAGCGGCCCTGTCTGCAGACACAATACATCATACAGTGGCAAGAAAGCGAGGGGAAGATGAGTGGATGAGGTGGGGTGTAAAGCGAGCTTTTCATTGCCATGGTCACCAACATGAAGCACACGAACACCCCCCCTCAATTATCCTCTGGAGAAGACAAAAGCTATGATGGGCTGTGTTGGGGCAACAGCGCTCCTTGAGCACCGTAGTTTGCCTGCAATTCCACGCAGATGTATTGTAGCATGATAGTTGGACAAACAAAATCACTGGGGACCCAAATACTGCAAGAGGCGCCTATTTGGAATAAAGTGGCTTCACCTAAAATGAGAGAAAAGGCAGCTTTTATTATATTTGGTCACAGTTAGACCCGCAGGCTGCCCACGCAAGGAACTGTGTGACTTTGGCTCAGGGGACCCACACAAAGATGCTAACTGGTGAGTTCACATTGTTCCGTGTTCATGATACGGCTCTGAATAAGGTGAGTGGGTGGGTGGAGTATTGGGGGGGGGGGGGGGGGGGTTAACGCTGAATGGGTCTCCCGCAAATCAAAATAGTGTTTGTTTACCCTTTTCGCCCAGCAGCTCCAACCATCAAGATGCTTTCATGATGACCTTGAGCAGAGTGAAGGAGTCAGCACGTGACGATGGAAAGATGGCGCCCCTCCACGAGAAGCCCCTCGGGGACCAGGTTGTGCTAAAGTATAATGGCTCATACTTTTTTACGCCCACCAACCTCAAAAAATAAAACTGAATTGAAACAAAACTGTTCTCTTATAGTGTCGGGCAAAGTCCAGTTCCTGCCTGGCCCCCAGGGTCCTACAGCTCTTTGTATTTGGTTCCTGGCAACCACATTATTTCCGTGGCATGGCCTCAGAGACCGTGACGATGTTCTGTGCTTGCTTCAGCAACGGCATGTCAATCATGCTACCGTGGAACGTGAACGCACCCTGGAAAGGTAAAAGAAATAAAACAAATAAAAACAAAAAGGTATGATAAACCTTGATGTAGTGAGCATGAGATGATTACAGTAAAATAATGAGTCTCCTCTTCTTTTCCTTTCGGCTTTTCCCTTCAAGGGGTCGCCACAGCAAATCAGTGGCCTCCATCTTTAGAGGTTTGATCCGCATGTTTGTTTTGGCCAAGCTTTTACGTCGGATGCCCTTCCTGACACAACCATCTGTATTTATTGGGACCGGCACAAGAAGACATATGTCCCTTTGTGGCTACAGAACAAGCAACTCGCTCAGTAAAAGGCTCCCAAACACACAGTAAAATAATAACTTTATTTGAGAATTATTTTAAATAATCAATGGCATCCAACAAAGTTGGATGCCAATGGCACACATTTTAATTTGCAGGAAAGTGATATTTTTGAAAGAAAACAAATGTGGGTGTGGCAGTGGCGTGACTGGCTAAACAAACACATTTTGGAAAAAAAATAATCAAAAGCTGGAAGCCCTTGTCATACCCTGTCAGACAAAAAATAACTAAGTTCTCTCAATGTCTTGCAGGTACACACGCAGACATAGTCACCTATAAAAATGAATGGGCAAGCCTATATGAATCCCCGGGGCCATGCAGGCTAAGAGCCATCCTGGTGGGCAGCGAGAGAAAGAAAGCGAGAGAGCTAGAGTAATGGGAAGATTCTGCATTACCACAGCAGATAGCCTACCGAGCTGGACACATAGGATCCAACCATGCACTAAATTAGGAACAATAATATTGTACACTTAATTGGCCCAAGGACTTCCCCCCCATTAACTCCGCCTCTTCCTATACTGTCTCTGAGAGTCACCCAAGGGTGTACATTTCGCATTATGGCGAGCTATGGAGGTGTGCGAGAGAGAGAACATAGAAAGGCATACTTGTGTCACACTTGTATTTGTATGCCCCTTCATTTATGAATGTTTAATTTGCTTATCGCTTTGGAGAGAGCATTTAAATTACTGCGTTTAGGAGTTCAACTGAGCTTTAAATGAGGTTTGCAGCTTCAGTGACTTAATGTACGTGTTGGCCCAAAGGGAGATGGGGGAAGATAAGCATATTGGCTTTTTTCCGCTAATCCATTGGAAAAGTAGACACATTTGCTACAGTTATGTTGATGAAGAATAAATAAACCTGGCAAAAAAAAAAAAAAAAAAAAAAAAAAAAAAAAAAGTTACCTTTCCTTCTTTCTGGTGTAGCTCGAATGCAGCGATGAGCTCTTTAGCCCAATGGACCCTCTGCTGACTGGGAGAAAATTCTTCTTGCACGGCCTGGACCTGCCCCGGGTGGATCACCTGCTTACCTAAATGGAAAGGAAAAAAGAACAGCATTTTACATTTTCAGAAACTTCCTTACACTTGTCGATATTATTAAACACACTTGTACAATTGAAAACAAAATCAAGCTTGATTTGGGTTACACATAAAATATGTTTGAATAAAAAATGTCTGGTAATAATTCTGACAAGAATATTAATTTATTTAATATTTTAAAGAGGGAATAAAGACATCAAGGGATATTTCTGTTTTAGTCAAGAAATGTCAAAATCAGTTGACCTTTTATCTTGAAAATAAAGACGTCTGGAAAAAAATTACAATTCCTGGTGAGTTGCCTCGTTTGTGTGGTGGAACGAGGCAACTTAGCCCCCCCAAAATAATAGCGACAACATACGGAGAGAATCATTTGGCTGGCAAAGGAAAAGTTAATTGTGTGCATTTATAGTCAAGGCGTCTGAGGAGGACCAGCACCAGACCCCGGAGGACTGTGCGCATCATTAACGAGAGCACCCCACCGCCCTACGCTTACAGCCAAACACTTTACAGAAGCACAATGCGTGCATTTAAAACAACCGAGGCAGCAGAAAATTTGACATCGGGAGCTGGTGTCTGTTTTTTTCTGTCCTTACTCTTCAATAAGCTCAATTATAATATATTTGAGTGTGTTTCTGCAGAAAGGCTGTGTGCAACGAGGTGTCACATTAATTCACGCATCATTTCCCTCTCATGAAAGTGCAGCATGAAGATAAATATTACACTGAGAGCACTTATCGCTTCCAGATACCCATTAATTTAGTGTAGTTTGAAATCATTTGTTTTTCAATAAATTTCCAAAAGAGGCGTAGCCGAGAAAATAATAGTGTGTTACAGAAACCAGGGAGGGGAAATTTGAGAAGCATGCATTTTTAAAGATTGCACGCTTCTCTGTTTTAGATGACAGTGAAGACGCGCATATTATACTCACACCTGAATAATACAATGATGGACAAAAGAATGTGATTGTTAATTTACAAGGTGAAATTCCTTATTCTTGAATGTAATTTCAAATCACATTCCTCTACTATTCCACAATACAAAACCGGCAGATATTCTTTGCAGTACTATTAATATGACAAATATAATTATCCCTCATCTTCATGGATTCAACATTCCAGACACTTGCCACAATAAGTGAAATTTGAGATGTAGAAATAGCCTTTTTAAAATATGATTTTGAAATATTTACAACACTTATTTTTTTATATATGGTCTTGAAACACAATTCTTCTTCTTTCCTTTCGGCTTTTCCCTTCAAGGGTTGCCACAGCGAATCAATGTCATCCATCTATCCCGGTTTTGTGTCCTTCATGTCCACTTTGACCACATCCATAAACCTCCTCTTCGGTCTTCCTCTTGAAACACAATAAAATCAGTAAAACGTACAAAATAAAATTACATACAATAAGAATGAAAACTGGATTTCTCCACGGTGAAACAAACAAAGGTTAATGTAATCTAATCTAATTTAAAAATAGTATAAAAACAATAAGGATGATAGTGAAAAAGGAACCATTTTTTTATAGCACGACTTTGGTTGTTGAAATGTATTATTTCATATGAAAATACTTTTTTCCTTATCTCCCAAAAATGAGAGAATCGGAAATTTTGGTGACAACAACATTCAGCTCATAGACTAATTTAATAAAAACTTACACATTAAAACAAAAAGCAACATTTTAGTTTGCTCTCATGACACTAAAACTTGATTCTTTTGAAAGTAGAAGCACACTTTAGTTGTCACTTTATTTTCCATCTACAATGATCAATGCGTGCAACTTCTCGTAATACTCCAACTAAACATGGTAAACATGCAACTTATTTTGGACACGACAACAACTGGATTTGAAAACACTCTTTTCGAGTTTATCTGAATTCAACAATTTAAATAATTAACAACGCCTGTTCGTCAGATTGATTAAAATGAAAGTCCCAGCATATTGAAATTTTTCACAAGAAATAAAAAATCTGGCTGAAAACACCCAGACAACCCTCTCTCAATATTTGCTATACCCCCGGTTAAACGCGGGAAACGCCGCAGATGTAATCCAGTGTACATTCTCAGATCAGACTTGTCTTGATAAGTTAACGCCGGTTATGAAATGTCTGGTGGAGGACGACAAATCCCCCTGAAAAAAAGGTGGGCCAAGCTGAAGGAAGCAAACCAAGCAGGAGTGAATGGCGCAGAGGGTGGAGCAGAGGGGCCCACTCCCAACATTCAAGCTGCCTTCACCCTAGTTAACCCACACAAATACACTTTTGTAATGTATCACACTCTTTCACACACACGCACACACACACACACACACACACACACACACACACACACACACACACACACACACACACACACACACACACACACACACACACACACACGCACGCACGCACGCACGCACGCACACACACACACACACACACACACACACACACACACATTTGGCTGTTAAATGTCTTTTGACATTATTAATAAGACTAAAAAACCCGTCAACGCCTTTTCCGCGACAAGACATTTACTTTAAAAACACTCATTTCAGGTTTGCCTCTGCAGTATGTGAAGACTACTGGGTGAAAGCCACTCTGTGCATGAGTGTATGTGCACGCATGTTCAGCTGAGGGAGGAACCATATTCGCACAAGTTTTGAAATGAGCTTATAAATAAAATGTATTATTATTATTATTATTATTATTATTATTATTATTATTAGTAGTAGTAGTAGTAGTAGTAGTAGTAGTAGTAGTAGTAGTAGTACTCGTTGGATGGCCAAGGAGTAATTTAAGAAGGAGTGTCAATGAAAATGAAGAATTACAATAACAAGAGGGTTGACAAATAATTTGTCATGTAAAGTTATTTTTTTCCCCGAAGATAAGAATATCGGTGTCAAATTGTAACTTGCTCTAATAAACTATTCTAAAAAATATATATATATATATATATATATTTTTTTTTTGTACAATGACAACTTTATTCTTAACTACTCTTGAAGAGTTGTTACTAACCTCTCACGATCATCAAAACTCATTTTATTATCGAGTGGCTTCATGAGATTCCAAATGATCTCCAGAAGACTTTTACGATTGGCGCGACATGCTCAGTTATCACCATGCTCAGTGTTTTTCAGTTCATTACTGTTTTTTGATGGCATGGTGTATTTAATGAAAATATGTAGTATCGTTCCGACTACCAGTTCTTTGTACAACTTTGATTCTGCCGATGCCATTGGACTGGAATAGTCATAAACAGATATTGGTAAAAATAGTTTTGTTGATGTAAGGACTATTGTTGTAAAATACAGTTTTCTTGCAACACATCAACTGTATTGTTGCAAAATCCTAACCTTTCAAAAAAAGCTAGAAACTTATTCTTTCAGAGTGATAACTGTTTCTTCATGCATTCTCACAAAACTGCACCACATTTTTACATTACATGACAATTTTTGGTAAAGCTTTGCCTTTCAAATCAATGTTTCTGATGGTAATGAGTTCACGTTACAACAATTGTACGCTCAGGAAATCGTGACTTTTGTTATGTTATAACAAATACTTCTAATTCTTGTAAAATGTATGTTGACTTCATAAACATCACCTAAAAATTATTCTTGCATTTTTTTTATTATTCATAGATCCTTATAATATTATAATATTATAATATTATATATTATATTATAAAATATAATATATAATATCAAATATAATAATATTATAAATCATATATTATAAAATAATATATTATAAATATACTATAAATAATTACACTTATAAAAACAAGGGTTGTGGGCATGCCCACACATATTCAACCTAATTTTAAGTTGGTGATGTAAAAATTGAATACTAAATTTCAAATAAAATTCAATAACAAAATGACATTTTGAAGAATATAGGTGACCTTTTCCATATAAAATCCTTCACCATTGCTACTTCATTTCTTTCATTTGTATGGCCCTATAAGAAATTTAGACACCAGGAGGAAGCTCGGTACACATGTGAGAATTATGTGTCAGGCTTGCCTGGTTGTGTGTCCACAATTAATGAAAAAAAAATGTGTTTTTGCTATTCGGAGCAAGTGTAAAATGCAAATATGTGGCAACCAGTGTGAATTGTTGAATTAAGGCGTATGTTTTTAGAATGCACCTATTTTGGGTTGCCAGTGTTGCGTTAGAGAGTACAGATGTATGTATGGTTGTGACAGCATAGACGATGGGAATCAGGTACCCTCAGTTTCAAACTGATTGCCAGCAAGCCCAACTCAGTGCTCCCCGCCCACACACACTTCCTCCCAAAATGAATCATGCATGCCCAGCGGCCAATCGCGGGCTGCCATGTGGTGTAGTCACTTCATTGGTCGATGCCTATTTGGCAAAAACGCTCTCACGCAAGTGATGGGCAGCGAATTTTGTCAACTCAACCAGGCAAAAATAATGTCTTGACTAGAGATCAGAGAGATGCGAAACATGGTGCTTCACAGTAAATACACTTTGAAATGAAAGTAGCGGTATAAATTCAATTCCTCACCAATTACAGGATTTGGGGGTCAGAGCATTCTTCTGTGCTCTGTGTACATGGTGGTGTAGATTACACAATGATCAATAAGGTACTGTTTGTGCCAGCTTTTGGCTGCAAAGCTTGGCTGTTTAAGGACGAGAAATGGCTTACAAACCAAACGTGTAGCTACAGTTTTGTACATTTTGAACTTTAACATGCATGAATCAGTCAAGTAAGACTGGTGTTTCATCAAGTATAAATACATCCTGTAGTGAGCGGAAACATATTGAAAAGTAATTAATTGATAAGTATGTTTGTCAATTAAAAACGTAAATATTGACAGTATAAAAACATTTAATCCAATAAAAAAATAGCAGTTGCAATGCAAGCTGAGAAAACAATATATTATCTTCTCTCAAAAAGAGAATAACTTTCTATTTTAATTGACACAGCCAGAGCGTTATTAATTTAACAGCGTGTTCATTATCATGGTTGGCAGTTTATTTTATCACAATATCTGGAGCGCTTTATATTTTTGGGATGGCACTAATAAATAATTGCAGTAACAGCTCTCAGTGTGATCTACAGTAATGTGGTGTAATAATCTCTCTGTCGGTGAAAACTAAGCATGAATATGTTCATTGTGAAGACTGAGTATTTGGATAAGATCTTAATAGATTGTGCATGCCTAATGAAGTGGCTGTTCAGTGTATCTTGTTCAATAGTCCCTAAGGAGAGAAAACACCAGAATAGATATGTACTACAGGAAGGGTGGGGAGTATGATTGGAATATCCCTGAATGTGGACTGTCCTGTCGGTGTGTGTTGAATGAGCGCACACGTGATCAAGGTGGTTGCTTGGCTACAGACCCGCAGAGTGCCCAGTTAACCGTCTCCGCTTTTTGCTGATAGCTCACTTTAATCACACCTGCATTTTTCACCAACACGTGCAATGAAATTTTAGAGCATCAAACAACCTCGCAGCTTGGTTGTTCATGATTAGAAATAAAAGACAAAAGTAAAACAAAGGCTATTTATTCCCATTTGCAGTACAGATTTAGTGTATGCTATCAGTCTATGGAAATGTTTTGAACAGCAAAAATATTCACCACCCCTCAATGAGTCAATAGTATTGGAAATGGTAATAAATATACATTAATTTTCGAGTTTTTTTGCCAAGCCTCATATTATCCACATTAAAGTTTAATCCACCCCTTGTGGTCAAACACAATATTGAATTGGAAAACAACTATAAAAAGATAATTAGAATAAAATGCTGGAAAGTGAAGGGACTGACATTTCCAAGATTGGAAAAGTGAGCATATCTTTAACTGCATTCCTTTTTTTAAATAAGAAGACACATTGTTGGAATTTAATTTTTTAGGGGCTGGTATCGTCTGCAATGTCATGTTCCCATTACAAAACAAAAAGACTGAATTGTACAACAGCATGAACTTTACCTGTGAAGCCCATGAGAGCTCCCTCCCGGGCCTGCTGCCTAAGCCCCTCCACGTCTTTGTAGTCGATGTATACCAGATCGATCGCCTGCAGCCCGAAAGCCTTGGCGGTGGTGACCACTTTCTGCCTGGCATACAGCAGCTCCTTGGCATCCTTGGTCCGTGTGGCCCCTTTGGGAAAACACACAGAGCACATGGGTCACGTGTCAAGGTGTGAAAAGGAGCCGAGCTAATGCGAAAGGAAGCCAAGGGGTGTACAGGAAGTGAGGAGAGCGAAGGACGACGAGTGAGGAAGTCTGGAACATATACGGTATCGCCAGAAACAAATGCTGCTCTCATGCAGGGGTGCATGACAGGAAAGTAAACAAACCTCTTTTAGCTTTTCGAAAATACAGGGATCAATGTAGTATATCTTACACTGCAAAAGCAACAATATTACACACTTTTCTTAAGTTTGATACAGTGCATTTGTACACCAGTAAACTACTATCCCAACACATACACACAATTATTGTTAATTTAAATTAGAATACTTGTCAAGGCAGAATTTTATATGAGCATCTTGAATTGGATTGTATTTACTAAGCAACAACAGTCAGCATGGTGGGAAAAAAAACAGTCAGCTTCCAGTCGCAGTTGGGACCAAGTCAAAATGGAGTGGGCTTTAGGCAAAGGGAGTGAGGAAGGAGTCATATTTGGTGAGTAAATTGACTTGCTGACAGCTGTTGCATCTGAATAAGAATCACAATCAGAATCCTCTTTATTGGATTGGATTGGATTGGATTGGATTGGATTTGCCTTTATTAGTCTCACAGTGGAGAAATTTACATTTATTATTATTATGATTATTGCTAAGTATGTAGAGCACACAAGGAATTTGTCTCCGGTAGAACATGCTGCACTAGTATCATCATAAGGAAAATGGAGGCACTGTAAAGTTCTATTTGGGTTACTGTTTAGAGAGTTAATGGCTTGGAGAAAGAAGCCGTTTAAATGTCTGCTGGATTTGGTGCGCATGGATCGGTAGAGCATGCCTGAGGGGAGTAGCTGGAAAAGGTAGGGTGCGGAGGGTCCAGTAGGATTTTCCGCGCCCTTGTTTGGATTCTTGGAGTGTGCAAGTCCTCGAGAGTGGGTAGGGCGGTGCCAATGATTTTTTCCGCCATCCTAACTGTCAGTTGAAGTCGGATTTTTGTGGCGGCCCCGAACCAAACGGGGCCAAAAAAGCTAGATAGCATTGAGCAGCCAATGTATAAACACAATCACCGGTCACAAGATTTATAAGCGGTGTTCAAACTTGGTGATTACACCACATTTGCTTAGAGCAGACAGGAGGTGGGGCTGGGTCTGAACCTAGCTTAAGGACCTTGTATCTACCATCTTGTGAACTCTACCACAGACGTAATGCTTTACGGCAGGTTCTACCCAGGCATATTTGAGGGACCAGACAGAAATGTTGAGAGGGCATCACATGACGGCACATTTTTGTTTTGTTTTACGATTTGGAATCATTGTTTCATGTCACTAACAGATTACTTGCTATGCAACATCTTTCACCGCTTGACAACATGTCAAACATTACTAACACACCCGGGGGTACATTGCATAATGGCTATTATTGACAGGGTGCACATTCGGTGCTCTGCAAAAGTATTAGCCCCCTTTTAACTTGTTGATCTTTAGCCACATTTCAATTTTCAAAAACAGATATACAATAAAATGTGATGTTTTGTTGGGGGCGAAGAGTCAACAAAATGTGTGACACAATCCTGAAGTGAATACAATCTATGCAATTGTAAACATTTTTGTTCTTTTTTTAAAAATAATGAGTGATTGTAGGAGTGTTTTACACAGGACGTGTGTGCATCCTCATCGTTACAATGTGCCTATATTATGTACCTACCTATGTACTTAACTCTTGTCTATCCGCCACCCGTTCGCCGGCATCTATACTTCCATCCGGGAAATAATCCCAGCTGTCAGTCACAACACACTACACTTTTGCTTGTTGGTCTTATTTTGAAATTCAAATGCCATTGCACAAATTACATGTACAGGCTGAAAGTACATTGATACTATTGACAACAGTTGTCAAATGTTGAATAAGAAATGTCTTATTGGTCATTAAAAGCTTTTGCAGAATGTCAACAGTTTTGTGGCTTGATTGTGGTTCCAATCAATTATGTGAATGTTGGTTTGATATGGCAATAATTGACAAAAAAACAGGCATCTATTTACATGTCTCACATGCAATGATGGTTGCACCTGTAATGACTGCAATTAAAACAAAAAAATGCGTGATAGGTACCTATACTGGCGCAGAAGTCATCAGAACCGAACACCACACCATCATGATGGAGGCTCGTCTCAGATGCAAGTCGACGGATTTCCTCGCATACCGCCTGGAGAGAAGCAAGGCAGGTGCGTTACAGGCGGCCAGTTAGTGGGCGAAACGGCGGCATCAATCTTAAATCTAATTATACCCAAGTATTTCAACTTCAAACAGTCACGGTTTGTGATCTGTCTTCAAAAAGAACACAAAAAGTGCTCATTACAAAAGTTCATTCCCTCTTAATAAATATGATGATGAACGCAAAGCTTTTCCCTCACTTTGACTCTCTATCAGTGAGTACAAACATGAAGGGACAGTGCCAGGACGTCTCCCTTTTTAAGTTTTGAAAATTCTCAAGATAGTGAGAAATGCTTTGAGACAAATCATCAGATTTTTTTTTCTTATTCATTTGCTCTTCTAAATGATGTAAAACATCAGAATGAGGAGATGGATGCGAATGTCATTTCACCATGGGAAAAATTAACAATTGTAAGTTAAAAAATACAATTTTGTATGCAGACACACACGCGCACACACACGCACACACACACACACACGCACGCACGCACGCACGCACGCACGCACGCACGCACGCACACACACACACACACACACACACACACACACACACACACACTGTGATGGAACAATATGTGGCCTCTCTTAACTTCTGGTTCCATGTCAGTGACATATTGACCTAAAAATGTAAAGGCAGCAGAGGTCAAGAAGATAATGCTGTAGTCTGCATTCAATCCCAAACAAGCAATTTTTTTGGGATGATGATACTAGTGCAGCGTGTTCGACCGGAAACAAATTCCTTGTGTGCTCGACATACTTGACAATAAAGATGATTCTGATTCTGATTATATGGCAAGATAGGAAGAATGAGGCAAAGTGAAATAATTTTGTTTTTTCCTCCGACATTCCCAAAATAACCACGGTGTTTTATTTGAACACCTTAGAATATCCCGAGATGGGACTGTGAGCGGGAATAGTGCACCATTTAGGGTCACTACGGTCCAATTGCTACCATTTGTACCTGTATCTCCCAATTTGTTTGAGGTTTAGTTTGAAAAGCTTTCTGATCTTAAAAAAAAAAACAATACACACAATGATAAAAAAACAATAGAAAATACAAATCATTTATTTAAAAAATTTGTAAGGGTTTAATTCTAATTGTAGAGAAAAAATAACACCTTTTAAAATGTATTTCAGGGGGGGGTTGGAGGATGGGCTCTAGTCATTTTTAATTTACCTTAAAGTTGAGCAGACCCACAGCCGTTTCCACAAAGGTCACCAGGCGAATAGGGCCCGTCAGCGGCCGTCCTTTCAAGCTGCGCTGAAACCTGTCAACGAACTGAAGAACACAGGCAGTGCAACTCATTAGCTCGTTGTTTGCGCACACAGGAAAACAACATGGCACCGTGCAGTTACAATGTATTAATTTTGTTTATACGGTAGACATACATCAGGCATTTTGTATCCTCTGCAGATTTTAGCATGAATGATCACATCAACCCCTTCCCTCCTTTTGATGATTCACAAATTTATTTGTAAAATATGCTTAAGTGAATAAATTAAAAGACGCGCCTTGCTCCGCAGGGCTGTAAAGTTGCTGCTCCTCACCGTGCAGCTGCCACCCTAAGTGCACTTACCACTGCATTATTAGCCCACTCTAAAGAGCTCACACAGCGCTATTGTGGGATAATTAATTCAAGGGGTTAAAAAAAGCTGAAAAAGAAAATGGAATAGAAATATTTGACTATCAGGAAGCGATATGACAGCTTTGAACATTTGTCACAGAGTAAAAATAGAGAAGGCAAGCCCACAATTTGGATATGCATCTGGATACACCGTGACATGCAACGTTCTCTTAGTAGCCATTACACGAGAAAACACGGCTGACGGTTCAAACGCCAAAGAAGCAGACAGAATGAAATATTTTACATGATCACCAGGGAATATTTCTTCATTTTTGTGTGAAGTCTTCAAAAACGCTGCACGGCGACAGAGACTTGGCGTGCTCATGTAAATACACACAGCGTTTGCATACACTTCAAGGTGAGAAGGAACAAGATTTTAAGTCTTTGAAACGCACACACACGTGCACACAAACATGCACGTGTGCACAGGCACGCGCACACACGCACACACACACACACACACACACACACACACACACACACACACACACACACACACACACACACACACACACACACACACACACACACACACACACACACACACACACACACACACACACACACACACACACACACACACACACACACACACACACACACACACACACACACACACACACACACACACACACACACACACAAACACACACGCACACACACACACAGGCACACACATCTATCGATGAAAGTAGGTCCACTGGAGCAACAACGCGTCACTTCTGCCAGGGTCTTTTTTTCTCCCCTTGTTAATATGCGAGCTCACCTAGGCAGATCTTAAAACAGAAGTTTAATTCTTTTAAAGACCAAAGCGTTCCAATTTTTTTCCAGCAGACCAGTTCACAGCAAGCATTGTGACTGCCGGTGGGATAGGCCAAATTCCAAAATCTATCATCTGGAAACACACAAACGGCCCCTCCTTCCATCAGATATTTCTTTTCAAAGCCAGTACCCCCCTTTACTTTGGAAACCGGAGAAAACTTTGCATCCCCTCACCTTTTTCCATATTAATCTCAGGTAGGCGAACCAAAACCTACCCCCTTACTTGCTAGTCTAAAAGAACGAGACCTGTATTGAAGGATTTCCAAAATAGGCCAATTTTAATCATCTTTCCATTCAACCACAGCCAGGATAAATCATATCTGAAGAGATTTGCATAAATACAAACCCATCAAAGACTTTTCATCTTCAAAAGGGTCTTTTTTTCTTTCCAAGACCCCAGCAGGCTTTGTACTGTAATCATCTGAGGTCACAACCCGGTGGGAGCCTGGCTGCCATAGCAACGTGAACGCTGGGGGCTTAGTTGGGCATGGGACGGGTGGAGGGGACGTGAGTGGGGGCTGCGTCTGAGAGTGTGAAAAGAGGGTGTAAGATAAATCTATATTTGTGACAGAAGAAACAAGATAGATAGATGTCGGCCATTGTCGGGAAATGGTGATGATATCACACAACAGACAATGTTTGAGAGAGAGAAAAAAAACACTTCTTTTAAGGGCCTCCAAGTGTTTCTGATTGCATGTTTTCGTCCCCATATTCTCGTCTTCAGCTATTATGCACTTGGAGAGGCTGATTTACAGGCCACAAGAGGGGCTTTCATTGTACTTCTCTTGTGTACAGCGGCCATTAGATGTCAATGGCTTTCACAACTAAGGGTCTTTAATTGAGACTCAATTGGGCTAGGTTTAAAAAAAAATCTATATAGATTTTTCTTTCAAAAGGGGGCATAACGCCTCTACCAAGTAGGCCTTCGGACAATTCAGAAAAAAAATCAAGAGAAAGGAAGCGATAGCGGGACAAGTTTCAATTAATTTTGCTTCAAAAGGAGGCCAGATTAAATGTTTCCTGCCTGCTGAAGTGTTCATTTCACAGAGGGGAAGCGGAGAAAGGGATAAGGGGAGGTTACGGGAGGAGGAGGAGCAGGACGGGGGCGCCATTCTTTTTGCTACACCAAATAGTGTGGCGGGGCAAAGAATGCCGCACGGCTCTGAATCTGTGTGAGAATTGTCCTTCGGACAAAAAAAGAGGGTTGTTTTGTGGGAAGGAGGCACGGGGGGGTTACGCCTGTTACAGCCCAATAAGGCCCATCAGTCACAAAAGAGGTTGCAGGGTGCGGTTGAGAGGGGGTAGGACCCCGCTAAAGATTTTCCACACAAAAAGAAACAAGCGAGTCCATCTTTTAGCAACAAATCAGTCTGGAGGTTCCTGGGCTCATATCATTTTTTTTTAAGGAGGGGGGAGGAGAAAAATAAACAAGTTAGGGAGGGGGACATGGGGAGGGAGGGGATTTACTGCGCCTGTCTTACAAGAGTGGAAAGAATCAGACACATGCTCGCAACATAAGACGCCTCAATGCGCACAGAGAAGCAGCTGAAAAGGCCAAAGAGACCACAATGGAAGAAAGAAGAGTATGGTGATAAAATAGGATGCATCCCAATGACGCGTGTATGTACCGGCTGAAGTAGAAACAATAAAGTTAAAACACAATTCATGTTGGTAAACAGGTCACTTCTGTTCTCATTGCACAAACCAAACAATCGCTTGCTGTTTTCTTAAAAGATTTTTGGGCAAAATATACAACAAATAAATAAAAGACATGAACAAGATTGAAACGGGCCATTTGTCTTTTGAAAAAGCCAAGCTTTTACGTCGGATGCCCTTTCTGACACAACCCTCTGTATTTCTCCCGGCTTGGGACCGGCACAAGAAGACATTGGCTTATGTCCCCTTGTGGCTACAGAACAAGCAACTCTATGAACTTAATAGAGATGAAGATGCTAAGTAAATGGCTCCCAAACACAAAATGGTCATCGGCACAGCAACATTCAAAAAAGCATTATTCTTATAATTATTATATTTGCACTGACAAAAGACATGATATTTCTACTGTATTACTAATTTTTTGCCAAGTAGATTATTCTCCAAAAGACACGGCATGCAGAATTCTTAGAGTTCAAGATTTCAAGAGACAAACTTAAAAAATGAAAACTGATGTGTGTGTAAAATAAAGAAACAAAAAAAACATGCATTATTATTCTTATTATTCTTATCTGTGTTAAAAATACGTTTGGGAATACATTTAGCTAGCTCTGTTTAAAACCTGCTGTTGAAAATACCGGGGCGACAGAGTGTTTTTTTGTATCCAATTTTCCTTTCCCTAGGGATGTTTTTCATCTACAGTAAAGTCTCGTTATATCGATATCGGATATATCGATAGTCCCGGTTATATCGATACTATTTCTATGCACGCACGGAGAAAATTACATGCAAACAGGGTCGGATATATCGATAGTCCCGGTTATATCGATATTTTTTCGGACTCCCTTGAATATCGATATAACGAGACTTTACTGTATTTGCACATGGGCAACTTGTACATTTGATGATATTGAATATTTTTGGTTGCTGGGAAACGTCTGTGAGACACTTGAGTCCAGTTGTTGGCATAAACAAGATGCTTCCCAACAAAAAGTTAAAAAAAGGAGAAGAATACTAAAATTAAAGTGTAAGTCAATGAGACTGTATGTGTGTGTGCATGTGTATGTGCGCGTGTGTGTGTGTGTGTGTGTGTGTGTGTGTGTGTGTGTGTGTGTGTGAGAGTGTGTGTGTGTGTGTGTGTGTGTGTGTGTGTGTGTGTGTGTGTGTTGGGTTGCAAATAACCACTGTAATAGGTTCATGTGTGCCGAAAAAAAAGCTGGGTTACCATACGAATCTACAGGTTTCATTTCACTCAGAATAATAATTTAAATAATCCATAATGGTGAAAACTAATATTTTTTCCAACTCAAATATTTGGCTATGTAAACGTGATAGAGATACGGTACCTCCATTGAATAGGACATTGGGGTGTGTTGTGTGCATTCTTCATCTGCAAAGACTCTTTAGGTTTGATTGAATACATTTTTAGCCACATGTTCCGGCGACAAAATAGTCTTATGTGAGTTAAGGCGCAGTTATGGGCTCCATTAAGCTTATGAAGCAAATCCACACAAATGTCTGCCTCTTGAGCAGCAGCCAAGAAAAACACTGGGGTCCATCCATGATCTTGCCACAGGGATCAATTCCCACTTTTACCATGAAATGGAAAAGCATGTTATGATTGCTTTGAAGATTCCTGTAGTTTCCTCTTACTTGTAAGGATAATACTACCTTGCATAGACCCAAAGGGTCCGGGAAGAAAAGTTGCAGGATTTTTTAAGTTATGTTCTTTGTTTTAGTGAAGTAGGTCACATGTTGTCTCACATCGTAAACCTATTTCATAATTTGACCACATTTTAAAGATGGATTATCTATAAATAAACACACAATTTTTTGCTATTGTTATTTTGTGGGGGAGGATCATTAGTCCCTGCTAATCCTGAACTATTTTTTTTCCACATCGGAAAGAAAAATGCCTGTGGGTTGTGCCAAAACAGTTGCCTGGGTGGACGTCTTTTGACAGCAAACTAGTTTTGCCCTCCTGGTTGGTTATGTGTCCCTGAGACAGAAATTAATTAATTATAAGGCAAAATATGGAAGAAACAAGAATCCATTCATGAGTCAGAATGCATATTTAAAAACTCAGCAACGCAGAATCATACAATTACCATAGATGCTAAGTACAAATAAATTTTGAAATATGTAAACAAAAATAATAAGTCAGGAAAAAAATACATTTAGGAAGATGCTCCAGGGCACAACAATTTAAGAACTTACCCATTGAATTTCTTGAGTATCCTCCACTTTGGGCAGCATGAGGGCAAGAGGTAGAACCTCAGCCTGTAGGACAACTTGTAGGTCAGCCTCAGCTAAACCACTGGACACAGAGTTGACCCTCACACACTTTTCGGTCCGGCCCAGGTTCAATTCAGCCAACATCCTGGGAATGTTTTCCCTGGCATCTGTCTGCAACAGTGGGGAAAAAGTTCATCAAGACATGTGGAGTTGTAATCAATAAAACAAGTCGAGGAGCAACAACTGCACATTGATGCACAAAACAACAGAACACATTGTACTTTGTTCTTTTAAAGAAAATATTCCGTAAAAACAAAGTAGGAAGGAAGGTGAGGACGTTCAATGGAAGGAATTCAAAATCAAACCGACGACTTGCAGTTCCAAACTCTACCAGTACCAAAACATATGCCACTATATTTAAAACAGATGCCCAGGAATAGAAAAAAAAATGGTGTTGGAATGACGGGAATGACGTCCTGTTACTGAGAGGAGCGAGGTTTCTCGCTGTGGGAAAAATGTGGTCCGAGCTAAACAACATAAGGAAACGGAAGCTTATAAGTTGTCAGGTTTGATCAGAGACTCGGGCTGTTGATGGATACTTTTGGGTTTGCGAACATGCTTTTCATTGTATGAGGCGTACATTTTTACTTTAAAATGAGTCCAGCTCAAATGAAATAGAATGAGCAAAATATTTATATTTTGTGATCATGGAAAAGTTAGCTCAATCAGGTACGGCCCATATCGCTACAAAACAATGACAGAAACAGTCAACAGACGTGAAGGGTAAAAGGTTCACCAGCTTTATTTTATAATGTGTCGACTATGAAACTTGGGGGGATGCACAAGCAGAACCATTTGGCTGAAGTTAATTTGTTTAAAGGGATTTTTTTGTTTTCTTTTCTGCAATATATTAATGCTTGCTTCATTTCAACAAGTAATTGAGGGATCACTATTAAATTGTTAAAAATAAAACATTTGAAGAACAAATTGCAGTAAACAGTCAATAGAATGCAATTATCAAGTCCGTCCTGCTGATAAAACAAGGTATGAGAAACTCTGGTTCCAGATATGAACTACTCCATTACAGAGCTCCAGTTGATATTATTAACAACCTTCTAGAAGCAATCAAAGTTACTTTATGGTTTTGAAGTATGCAGTATTAGAAAAAAAACATACTGTAATTTAAATTAGTCAATATTGGTCTATGGCCATCTATGGCTGGTCTCAACAATATGGTGACAAATATGGTGATCTTCGAAAATGTGAATGCACCATTTTATTGTCGTGCTCATGAGCCAGTGATTGTGGGCTTCATCTTTGTAATTTAAAACAGAAAGGGTTATTTACAAGGCCATCATTCACGTTTCATAAAGCTTCGAGACCACCTGCTGCATGTGACAAACGTGTAAAACTGATTCAAGAGAATTATCGTCTAACATTGATCACTGGACCAAATCAACTGCCACCTACAAATCAAATGGCCTAGAGAAATGATTGTTGGATCAAACAGACTGCATGAGGAGAGTTGAATGGTTTCACCGTAATGAGAAACTGAATCAAAATCATTACTGACCTTCGCTGACTGCAGAATATAGTATGCCGTTGTTGAGATGATGGCAAGAAATGTTCAAGAAGATGGTTAGCTCACTTTTCCCTACTCTTTTTTATCTTTATTTATTATTTTTTTTAGCATCCATAAAGAACAGCATGTTAATCTACAAGACACCTTGACCCCGACTGGATGTGCTACTCAAGACTTGAATAAAACCCTTTGGAAAAGAATGATTTTTACATTAATGGACAGCCGTCCAATAAGTTGCTTCAAAGCTTTCTCCCCTTATCACCTGGTGCCCCACGGAGCGCTCTCCCCAATATCAGCTCCATCTCCTCTTTGATTCCCTCCATCATCTTCATCATTAGAAGCTGACATGCGGAGAAGGCAGGTGGGCAACTCATCAGCCAGTGAAGGCAGGGTCTCTGAACGTGAGAGAACAAGCAGCTCCTTAACGTTTATCCTGAAACTCGGGATCCCGCCGAGTCCAGTGTGCAATAGACTCGGCATGGTTACCGCCTTGTTGACATCACATCCGACGAGAAAAGTTAAAAAAGAAGGAACTTCTCCCTTTCTCTACACACTATGGGGAATTTCTACCATTTGGAGGAACTAATTTTCTCCCACAGCCTACATCTAAGTCTGACCAAAAATGGCCAATGTTAATTTCAAGATGTTCCAAAACAGAGGCTCTGTAACAGTCAACTTCAAAGTCTTGCAGGTATTTCCAACAACAAACAATACTGGTACCCCTAAATTATCATGGTCAGTTTTTATAGTTTGAATCATTGCAGTACAGTGATTCCTCTTTATATCGCACTTCATTGATCACAGTTTCATGACATTACATTTTTTTTCTTCTGAAAACTACTATGCAGAAATAAATGTCGAATGACTCAGAGGTTTTGTACATGACTGTATGCATGATTGGTTCCTGGCACGACGTTGACCAATGACAGCATGAGTGGATTGATCCAGTGAGCTGATTGGCTGCATGTCGGGCAGGCTTCTCTGCAGCACCGGAGCGCCGCAGGGAACAGTCCTGGCTCCATTCCTCTTCACCCTCTACACCTCGGACTTCAATTACAACACCCCAACCTGCCACCTTCAGAGGTTCTCTGACGACTCAGCTATTGTCGGCCTCATTACAGAGGGAGACGATAGGGAGTACAGGGGACTGACAAAGGACTTTGTGGACTGGTGCCAGCAGAATGACCTCCAGATCAACACCGGGAAAACCAAGGAGCTGGTGGTGGACTTCTGCAGGAAACAATCCTCACCTGCACCATTGAACATCCAGGGTTCGGACATTGAGAGGGTGACCTCCTACAAGTACCTGGGTGTTACTCTCAAGAATAAACTGGACTGGACAACAAACACGGATGCCCTAATCAAAAAGGGACAGAGTCGCCTCTTCCTCCTCAGGAAACTGAGGTCTTTTGGAGTTCAGGGGTCACTCCTAAAGACTTTCTATGACTCTGTGGTGGCATCAGCCATCCACTATGGCATTGTCTGCTGGTCAGGCAGCATCACCACCCGGGACAGAAAAAGACTGGAGCGCTTTGTCAAGCGGGCCAGTTCTGTCGTGGGCTGCTCGCTGGACTCTCTAGAGGAGGTGGGCAACAGACGGACGCTAGCTAAACTAAAAGCTATGACGGACAGCTCCTCCCACCCCCTCCTGCCCATCCTGACAGCTCTGGGTAGCTCCTTTAGCCAGAGACTATTACACCCGCGCTGCAAGAAGGAGAGGTACCGTCGCTCGTTCCTACCGACTGCTGTCAGGCTTCACAATTCTCAATGACCACATGTGAAAAAAAAAAAAAAAAAAAAAAAAAAAAAAACTGGACACTTGTAAATATGGGTTGTTGCAATATATCTAAATGCATTTCTTGATTCTGCACTATGTACAGTCTTGTTTATAGAATGGTTTTTGCACATCTACATTTGCACAGTATACAGTTGACATTTTTATTTTGTTATGCTTAGAATATCTTGTTTTCTATCCTTTCACTCCCACCCCAACCCCATCCCTCTACAATTGCTGCTGTGGACTGCAAATTTCCCCATTGCGGGACGAATAAAGGTATTCTGATTCTGATTCTGATGTCTGTGCAGGCCCACACAGCACCTTTCCTTTATGTCTCGCCACGCTATTGAGTCTCTGATCAGTGTCTTGACATGCTGTTGAATCTCTGATTGTTGGCCTGCCTATCTCTGAGATACTCTTTTCTGTTTTGTTTGCTAAATGTGTGGCAAAGAAGGAAGGAGGGAGGGATGGAGATAGAGAGAGAACGCAAGAGCAAAGTTGTCTCTCACTTTGACCGTGGATGGTTGTCCGTCTAAAGTGAAACTCATCTACAATAAAACCCACATGAGCGAAAATACCCCATAGTATGACAAAATCATACATTAAAGCCATTCCCACTTTTCTGTGTCCCACCCTCAGAAAAAAAATCCCAGTGTGGCGTAAAACAAAATACTTTACTGTGCCATTACCTTGCAACGAGATTCACTACAAAAGTCTGAACAGTCTACAGCACACCGATTTACACATGCACAATAGTACAGGAAATATCTGATATAGTTAGTTTCAGATACAGCATGAATGTTGCTAAAATGGTTACAAAATGGACCTTTGCAGACCAAGGAGTGAAGACAAGAAAATCCATAACATTTGAAGAATGGATATAAGTAATAAAGATGAAAGGTGGAGGAAGCAAAGTAAAAGACATGAAAGAAATTGATGTAAGTGAAAATGAACGCAGATCATACATTTTACAATGTCTTCCCCTTTTTATCCTTTCCATACAGGCCAGTTGAAGTGTCAATAAGTGAATGCTCATATTTATGCATTATTGGAATAAAAATCGTGTACACATACGTGTGTGTGTGTGTGTGTGTGTGTGTGTGTGTGTGTGTGTGTGTGTGTGTGTGTGTGTGTGCGTGTGTGTGTGTGTGTGTGTCTGTGTGTGTGTGTGTGTGTTTACATCTGAGATAAAATTAGATATTGTGAAAAGTCCCCAGTTGTGAACAAAAAATGTTGCTCCAAACTTGGTTTCATTATATGTTATATATAGGAGTTTCACTGTATGTGTGTCCTGGGATTTGCTGGCCACTAGTTCAGGGTGTGCCCCAATTTCTGCCTGAAGACTGCTGAGTTAGACTCCAGCACGCTCACAACGCTTGTGAGGATGAGCGGATTAGAAAATGGATGGATGTATTTTGCATTACCGCTTTCCTACCAATGCAGTCGTTAGCTCTTCAGTTTCTAATCATTTGCAAACCCTACATTTGTCTCGATGAGTTTGTTAGTGTTTGTCTTCACGCTTCATGACCTGTTTTCCCTGTTAGGCAGGTGCGCTCATTTCCAAACAAGCAATTGTGTGATCACAGAGGTCACAGGTTCATTATCGTTCATTTGCTTACTTGGTCTGCTTTTGCATAATTATCGAGTTTTGAAAACACATTTATTCTCGGGACACTCATTTGTGATTGTGGAGAGGAATACTCTCAAGGTAAAATAATGTGCGATAGTAAGGATGATCTTATGTTATCTAATGTGAATTCTACACTACTAGCTTGTCATGAATTATCAGTGTACATCATCTACACTTTCACGTCGATGATGATGGGGGGGGGGGGGGTGCTTTTAATATATTATCATATTTTAATATATTATTATATTATATTATATTTCCACGTGGCTTGTAGCGGTTTGCTTGTAGCTTTTGCTTTATTGAATAAAACAAACGTTTGATTTGAAAAAAATATTGTGTATTTTTTTTCTTGAAGAAGTTGTCGGCCACCGGGGCCGAGACGTTTTGAAAGTTATACGCCCGACGTAAAAGTACGCCCCGGGCCTCCGGGCAGACATTATTTCAAACACTGCTATTTAAGCATGCAATTAAGTGGATGAACAAAATTTGCATTCGCAGGCCACAGAAAATCATGCAACAGACAAGACCTGACCCTCAGGACTGAAACTTTACACCTGTGCACTAAAATATCAACATGGTGGAAGCACAACTGAGCCAAGTAGTGGGAATTTAGAAACCGCACTACTAGAATTGTTGGGTTAAAATTTAACCCAACAAGTCTCCTTGTTGCAACGCAGCTGATTCAAATGAGCAGGTTCAATGTAAGGCTTCCACGGAGCTTGGTGATTATCTGATCATTTGAATCAGGTGTATTGGAACAGGGAGACTTGGAAAACATGCAGGAGGGTGGCCCTCCAGGACCAGGAGTGCCCACCCCTGGGTTGAATGAACCCCATAGTTGTGCCATAGAATTTTGATTTTAAATATATATTGCAAATGATTCTGAGGGGCTGCCCGGTGGAAAGTGGTTAGCATGTCAACCTCACAGTGCAGAGGTTTTGCTTTCAATCCCCACTGTGGCTTCCCTGTGTTTGAATGTTATCCCCCGGGTTGAATCAGGATAAGCCTGCATTTCGGCCATGCCTTATGTGAATTGTGCACAACAAAAGATACTTCTATGTTAAAGCACTCTCACAGTAATTGACTATCAAGGACCCTAAATTATGATAAATATATGAAAATAGCCAACCAAACTAACTTAAAGGACAATCGACGCCTACGGACATGTGGCCATAATTTGTAAAATCACTTCAAATGACTTCTACTGAGCGTATTTTACAAAGATTCCACCGCATATAGCTATATTTTACGTTTTAAGACGTGCGCTGAATATTCAGGAAGTCTTATTTTCGAACTGATGACAATCCCCACGTGACGTCACGTTTGGAACGCCCCTGACCGATAAAGCGACACAATGCATTTTGCGGTACTTTGTTTGGTCTGAAAACTTCATGTTGATCCATGTTGATGGCGAAATTAGAAGGAAAACACATAAATAATGCGATGGTGAATCGTTGTGTGTTGCACCAAGACAACTATTTGATATTCGCTGACAAAAAAATCCCAGCAGACAAATCAGCCAATTTTCAACAGAGCTTGGGCACCATCTTCTGCATTTCTGGGACGCTACATTGGAGTTGTAACGGCTCAAATTGATATGGGAGGACTTCTTTAATCGATTTCAAATATTTATGCTTTTGTCTTCAGAACTATTTGCATCATATTCATAACTGGATGAGTAACAAGAAAGCATCTTCTTCGAATCTGAAGCCATTGTTTTGTTTCTAGAGCAAGGCAAAACGTCCTGGCGTGACGTCACGAACACGGGACCTTCTGAAACTCGGCATCTCCGAGGTCATTTTGAAGTAGTTTTGGGGCACTTTAACTCATTTTTATTGCCGTTTTGCATTTCACTAAAAATATCAGCCTGCATGATTTTGGTATTTTATATGCTATAAAACGTTTTTCTGATGTCAGTTAGGAAACAAAAAAATGGTGTCGGTTGTCCTTTAAGGTTCCTTATGATCAGGCCAAGAATGGATCAATTACGTGATGGGAAGGCTCACTGCCTCGTTATGAAACTTGGCAGAGTAGCTGAAATTTTCCTTGTGAATTTTTGGTGACAAGCAGATGTTTAAACGTGTGGAGGTCAAGATATCCACATCCATAAAACGATAAATATGAAATATTCAGTATTCATGGGCCAACAGACTGAATCAATATCTCCCAGCAGCTTGTCGAGAGTTTAGTCATTCGAGACCACTTCAAGGCAGAGCAGATCTTTCAGTGTCCATAGGAATAACACACCAACACTCAACCGAGGTCATGTAGCAGTTGACAGTTGGCTGCATAATTTATGTAAAATTGAAAATCTCTGGGGTCGGACGCCGGTTCATGCGTAGGCCATAGCTCATATCATGACTGCACCGCCAACAGTGAAAAGGTAATAGTGCGTAATAACATCATGCATTGAACATCTAATCTCCGCTCAGCTGCATGCACAACGACGCAGGTCTTTCTCTGCTTCGCTGGTTTATAGGAAGAACAGCGGTCGGAAAAACATCAGTTTGATGATTCATATGCATCAGTGAAAATGTTAAGCCCAGTGACCACCAGGCAGTACTGTTAGATACACATTCTTTTAAAGGACAACCGACGTCTCCGGACAAGTTGTGTCCATAATTTGTAAAATGGCTTCAAATGACTTCTATTGAGCGTATTTTACAAATATTCCACTAAATGTAGCTATACTTTACGTCTTAAGACTCGCGTTGAATATTCAGGAAGTCTTGTTTTTGAGTTGGTGACAAGTCCGTACGTGACGTCACTGAAGGAACGCCCCTGACCGAAAAAAAGACACATTGTAGCAGTCCTTCCATCACGTCAATGTATTTTGCTGTACTTGTTTGGTCTGAAAACCTCGTGTTGCACCCAAAAGCCATCAGAAGAGGGCGACCAAGGTCCATATAAGGAATTTATCAGCCTGTGGAAACGCAATACACTGTCATGTCTACAAGAGGTCCCCATTTTTTGCCTCCTTTTTGGTGATCAATTTCGCCCCAATGTTGCCTCAAAATGGCATGGAATGAATTATTTAATCGATTGCAAACATGTATGCTTTCCTCTTCAGAACTATTTGAATCATATTCATAACTGGATGTGTAACAAGAAAGCATATTCTCTGAATCTGAAGCCATTGTTTTGATTCTCCAGCAATGCAAGACGTCTTGGCGTGACATCACAAACTGGGGGCGGGACTTTCTGAAAATGCCCAATTCGCAGCTCAATTTTTTTGCAGATTTCGGACACTTTAAGTCATTTTTATTGGTGTTTTGCATTTGAATAAACATATCATACTGCATGTTTTGGGTATTTTAGACGCTATAAAATGTTTTTCTGATGTCAGTTAGGAAACAAAAAAGTGACGTCGGTTGTCCTTTAAATCAGAATCAGAAAACCTTTATTGGTCCCACAATGGGGAAATTTGCAGTCCACAGCAGCAATTGAAAAGGGATGGGGTTGGGGTGGGGGTGAAAGGATAGAAAACAAGATATTCTAAGCATAACAAACTAAAAATGTCAACTGTATACTGTGCAAATGTAAATGTGCAAAACTGTTCCATAAAAAAAACTGTTCATAGTGCAAGAATAAGAAATGCATTTTGATATATTGCATCAACCCATATTTACAAGTGTCCAGTTTTTTTTTGTGTTTTTTTTCACACGTGATCATTGAGAAAAAAAATAAAGTCCACATTGCCAAAGACCAGCACATTCAATTTGTGGTTATTTCTTTTTGAATCGTGATTCGTGTGATCACATCATAATAGGGATCTGGCTTTGAATGCCCATTGGAGCATGCACAGAGTTTATGTTGCCTCTGCTCATTCTAAACTGACAGAACATTTTTGATTTCTTCGATGAAGTGGCGACCCGCCCAGGGTGTAGCTCAATTTCTGCCCAATGTCAGCTGGGATGAGCCCCAGTTGTGGTCATACTGAAAAAGAGTTGGACTGATTCTGTGATACTTGTGAGCTAGTTATGTGTGTGTGTGTGTGTGTGCGTGCGTGCGTGTGTGTGTGCGTGTGTGTGTGTGTGTGTGTGTGTGTGTGTGTGTGTGTGTGTGTGTGTGTGTGTGTGTATACTGTATATCGGTGGTGGGGGTGTTGCCGAGAGGTTGATACGTAGACTTCAAATGCATAGGTCTTGGGTTACGGCCTCCGTGTGCCTGTGTACAGAATGAATGCTCTCCCCGGGGTATTGTCGTTTTTCTCTGTGTCCTCTGGTTTGCTCCCACATTCCAAAAACACTCATAGCAGTCTAAATGAACACTTCAAATTCACCCTAGGTGTGCGTGTGAACGTGAATGGTTGTTTGTTTCGGTGTGTCCTGACTGGCTACCATTCAGGGTGTCCCCTGCCCACTGCCCGAAGAAAAATGAGATAGGCTCCAGACCCAAGTGAGGAATAAGCAGTTCAGAAGATGAAAGAATATACAGTATACTGTACAGGGCAAACGATGGCTCTTGGGCCACAGCCGTTGATGTTTCTAATCTGCACTGCTGAACCTCGTTACAAAAGTGTCCAAATAATAAAGAAAAAATAAGACTCCATCACTGCATGATCTTTGTCGTCTAATATCTGATGTCCCACAAGGTGGCGCATGATATGCATATATACAGTGACTTGATTTTGCAAGGAGCAATCTGTTTCTTAGCTCTAACCACCCACAGTGTATAGTTGGTCCCCGAAAAATAGTTGAAAATGAGTGTTGAGTAATAATTCATGATTCTGACAGTGCTTAGTCAAGGAATTACATGGAAGACTACGTTTTACTTTTAGTTGAGTCATATTTCCTTAAATTAACAATACTCTTACTTGATTAAGATTTTTAGGGTCTGTCCCCTCCTCTCCTCAAAAATTTGAGGGAACACCTATTAAGAGCTAATGGTATTTTTATGAAAGGTAGTGGCATTGAAATTCGCTTTCATTTATTTCATTTGAAGACCATCTAAAACAGGGGTGCTCATTACGTCGATCGCAATCTACCAGTCGATCGCGGAGGTAGTACTGGTCGATCGCAGCATGACAGCAAAAAAAAACATTTGTCAGCCTATCAAACGTCCCGTCACTTGATTGACATACAGGCCAACCATTCACATGACAACTGAATTTTTACCTTTAGGTCGCCGTGCATGCGTAAACAACGGCGCTAAACGCAGCAAAATTTACAAGCTAGTCAGCGAATTACCTCCGATTTTCACTCACTCACTCACTCACTCACTCACTCACTCACTCACTCACTCACTCACTCACTCACTCACTCACTCACTCACTCATCCCATGGCCTAGAAGGCCGTAGGGGTGCCATGATGGACATCTGGGCAGTCAGAGATCTCCAGCGCTCTCGGTCTTCAGCAGTTCGTAGCAGGGTGTGGAAGCTGCAGCCTGTCCATTCCTTAATGTTGTCCATCCAGCACTTCCTCTGTCTTCCTCTTCTCTGCTTCCCTTCCACTGTCCCCTCCAGGATGTTTTGGATAGTGAGGTATGCCTTATAACGTGGCCAAACCAGGCCATTTTACGACGTTTCACCATTGAGAGTACAGGCTCTTGTTCTCCAGAAAGGGTGGTGACTAGCTGTCTGACGTAGTCATTTGTCCGGTGTTCCCTGTAAGATATATTGAGCATCCTTCTGTAGCTCTTACGCTCAAATGCCTTGATCCTGTGCTCCGTGTCTGCTGTAAGTGTCCAGCTCTCACAGCCGTATAACAAGGTGGAGAGTACTAGACACTTGTACAGCCTGACCTTCACTGCAAAGTCGATGGTATTGCTTCTACAAATTCTGGCCAGTCTTGTCATGGCTGATGTTGCTATTGCAATTCGTGATTTAATCTCCTTTGTGGAGCTGCCATCCTCACTCACAAAGGACCCAAGGTATTTGAAATCCTTCACTACTTCTAGGGTTTGCCCGTTCATTGTGATTTTTGGTGGTGTTTTATTGTAGCTATTGACCAGCATCTTGCTTTTCTCTGGGCTTATTTGCATACCGTAACCCCTCGCCACCTTTTCCAGTCTGGTGGAAAGCTCCTGGAGTTCGGCTTCGCTTTTTCCCATCAGATCTATGTCATCAGCGAACCGGAGGTTACAGATGGGTCTTCCTCCGATGGATATGGAGGTGTGAAACTCTTCCAGGGTGTCATCCATGATGTTTTCCAGAAAGATGTTGAATAGGACGGGGGACAGAAGACAGCCTTGACGGACACCGATAGATGTTTTGAAAAGTTCCCCCATGGTGTTGTTCATGAGAACTGCACTGCTTGAGTTGATGTAGAGTGACTGAATGACCTGGATGAGATTCTTGTTGAAGTTGTAGTTTCGAAGCACCTGCCACATCCCCTCATGGCACACCCTGTCAAAGGCTTTTTTAAAGTCGATGAAGTTGTGGAACAGGTCATGTTGATGCTGGAGGTGTTTCTCGATAAGTAATCTGATGTTAAAAATCTGCTCTGTGGTACTCCTTTTTGGTCAGAATCCTGCTTGCTCATCTGCGATAATTTCCTCTGCCCTACTCTTTAGTCTGTTCAGGATGATCCTTAGCAGCACTTTGCTTGCGTGGCAGATCAGGCTGATGGTCCTGTAGTTCTGACACTGCCTTGAGTTCCCCTTCTTAGGGATAGGGATAACCAGAGATTGTGTCCATTTTTGGGGCCATTGCTTGTTTCTCCAAATATTCTGACAGATGTGTGTGAGTGCTTTAATTGTCTCGTGTCCTCCATGTTTCCAAAGTTCAGCCGGGATGTTGTCGATGCCAGGTGACTTGCCGATCTTCAGGTTCCTTACTACCTCCTCCACTTCTGCCTGGAGTATCGGCACATCGTCATCTTCGCTGGTGACCTTTGCGGCGTCAGTGGTTACGTTCTGGTTGGGTTTTATTTTGAGGTTGTAGAGTTCCTGGCAGTACTCTGTCCATCTTCTGATTACTGCTGTCTTTTCGGTTAGCAATGCACCGTCCCCATCTTCTATTATTGTTGCAGTATGTTGCTGTGTCTTTGTCAAAGCCTTCAATGTGGCGTATGCTGCTTTACTGTTGCCCTGTCGTATACTTGTGTCTATTTTTTCACACTGCTCTGTGATCCACTTCTCCTTTGTTTTCCTCATCCTCTTCCTAATATATTTGTTCACCATAGTGTGCTGTTTCGCAGCCTCTGGGTCATCCTTCTTGGTCATTTTTAGTGTCCTTCTGTGGTCACACAGATTAAGGATGTCATCTGTGACCCACGGTTTCTTCTTCTTCCTATACTTCCCTAATACCTCAGATTTTAAGCCCTTGCTAAAACATATGGTGATCAAAATGAGTGAGAAACCTGGATAAAGTAAGGGGGTAAAACATATTACTTTCATAAGGAATGGGAAAATGTGGAGCGGCATTTTAGGACTGTTCATGGAAAATACGACATTGACTTCCCACCGAAAAGCCAGCTGAGAAAGAGAACAGTGGGCAAACTAAAATCCCAGTTGTCCGGACAGCAGTCATTTTTCACTCAACATACTTCAAAAGCGAAAGCCGGCAACCGAAGCATCGTTCCAGATGAGTCCTTCCAAGACGGAGAGATGGTAAAAGAAGCATTCGTTGAAGCAGCTGACTCCTTGTTCAGACACTTTAAAAATAAGGCAGAGATATTATCTTTAATCAAAGCTCTGCAGCTGTCTGCGCTGTGAAGCCATGGCTGAGGATTTAACCCAGCAAACGTGGAAAGACATCGGACATTGTGAGTGTTCTCACTGCTGAAGTCCAGGGCTCATGGGCAGTTCTGTAACTTACTCACACAGGAAAAGTACCCCAACATGAGGAAATGTGCTACCTCCTTGACTGCATTATTCGGCTCCACTGATTTATGTGAGTCAGCCTTTTCCTACATGAAGATCATTAAGTCCAAATACCGTTCCACCATGATTGATGAACATTTGGAAATGTGCTTGAGGCTGGCTGTCAGCAGCTACTGTACGGACTATGAATCCCTGGCTGATTCAATTCAGTGCAAGTCATCAAAGTAAAGTCAGGTAATTACAAAAAAATGTTAATAGTTATTTATTATGTTATGTATATGTAGTTATTATGTGTGTTGTGCAATATTGGCTTATTCAGTTATGCAAGGTACATCAACATACATTGTACATACAACGATGAGAAGGTTTCTTCAGCCGTCATCTGTACAAATTTGAGAACTAAATTAAGAACCATCACAGACGTATTGTACATACAAAGAATCCTTAAAACATTTGAAAATAATTATGTTTTGCATTTTTGTCGTGGGTAGATCATTTTGACTTGGTAGTTTTTATAAGTAGCTCGTATGCTGTTTCTTCGGTAACCATGCTGGTAGTGGGCTTTCTAAGACTCCACACAATGTGGGAAAAGAATGACAGAGGAAAAGTATACTTGCATATAAGTTGTTCAGGTCAAATAGTCTTTGCGTCCATATCTGGTAAATGTGTCTCTATTCATATTCATGTGGGTGTGCGTATATCTACCTCTGCAGGCTCAAGAGAGTGAGTGAGGTGCTTAACCCTCCCTCCCACCATGTCTGACGAGCCACCGTGCCATCTGGAGAGGAAATCGAGTGTGAAGTACAGTATAGTTTGGGAGCAAGCTCCGTAGCAGTGGCTCAGCAGTTAGTTCATTAGTTCCAAATTTCCATGGATTAGGACAGAATCTCGAAGGCGGGGTTCCAGGGGGTGGAGGATGGAGTGACCCATGTGGGGAAAGGAGACAGAGAGACACACGCCGGGGAGGGGAAAAGTGGACCATAGGGCAACCAACAGACCAGGAGGGAACCATCTTAAGGCCGAGGAACCAGCAGCGGCAGGAAGAGTACAAGAGGGGGCCAGAAAAGATGGTGTGAAAAAGATGACGAAAGAAGACAGGTGTAGCCGTCAGTTCCGCTCCAGGGTTTCAACTCCCCCTCTTCCTCCACCCTACTGATCATACGGATATGATGATATGTGTATGAGTATTAGAGCAGTCAGCCTTATCGTCCCTCCCACCTTTCCCCTACGGGTCCATGCCCACAGTTAGCAAGCACACCATGGCTTTGACCTCGTTGGTCCATCTCTTATCCCCACTTTCAAAGCACCGGGCACCAAGTTGGAGGGTGGACACTTTGGGAGACAAGGTGGCAAGCGTATAATGTGGTCGTTCTGCAGGTTTGAAAGTTGAAGGTGACAGAATAATATAAAACATACATTTACGAGAAAAGAAACAAACAAAAATGTCATGTTTTGCAAACAGAAAAATAATTGTGGGGGAAAAAAACAGTTCTTTTGAACTGCAAGCAGTTTGCAATGTCATTTGAGAAAAAAAAACTAGCAATTGTACCAATGGCTTCATTTAATTATCCCAAATAATATTTTGAAAGACTTATTTAGGTTGGTTATAAATGCGCACACACACACACATGCACAGACACACACACACGCACACACAGATCCAAACGAATACACACAGACACACAAACACACGCACACGCACACACACACACACACACACACACACACACACACACACACACACACACACACACACACACACACACACACACACACTCCCACAAATAGCTCTGCTTGTGATGATAAACACCGACCAAACAAAAACAATGAGAGAATACTGTAGCACGTTACCATCACAGACAGCCATTATTCGACAAAATGTCAAATGTGTCTTTTTTTAAACTACTGTGGGTGACACTCATATTATACGATGGTTTCTTTTACATGAAAGCAGTTGGTTGTAAGGATGCTCTTTTGGGTGGATTTATATAGAGGACCAACGAACCAGGGAATTCCTCATTGAGCCTGAATTGCTGCATTCCTTTGGTCCAAAACTGTGACATCATCACAGGGTCATGGCACCGAGCTGTCAGTCACACAGACCGTCATTTTATTGTCTTGGTCTAAGTACAGGAACGGCCGGCAGCCATATGATGCATCTTTATTATCACAAATTATAGACCTTTGTTAGCTCACTTTTTTGGGTATTTGTTTTGTACCCATTCACCAATCACAATTTTAGTGAGAGTTCAAGAGGGCCAATGGGGAGGTGGCATGGGCGGGAAGAGAATGCCTTTAAGCTGCTGCATCTCCTGCTTTCCCATTGCTTGTACAGTGGGATGTGGTCACCTCGTTTTAAAGGAGGCCTTGGAGCGGAGCAACGCTGCCTTTACAGCACTAAAATAGGGAGAATTTTGCTTGTTTTAAATGTGTTACTGAGGCACTATACCTTTAAGTGCCCTTGTGAGTTTTGAAATGCGTTTAGAAATTAGATGTATTATTATTGTTATTGTAAAGGCATTAAATGTGAAACGACCTGTCAGCCGAATACAGTGATACCTCAGCTCACGAACATAATTGGTTCCACAGAAAATGTGTGTGAGGCGAAAAGTTTGTCTTCCGAACATTTATTTGCCATAAGAAACCATTAACATGAGAATAATCTATTCCTAGGTCCCCATGAAACATAATTTTCTACTAAATAAGCCTTAAAACTACACAAAATATACCTTATTTCATGTATGATCAATGTGCTATTGTATTATAATTAAAGAAATAAACTGTACTGGATAATAAAGTTGTTTTATTTACCTTTGTGATGGTAGTTGATTACTTTATGGAATGGATGACGAACTTCCAGGTTGCCTCTATATCAGACATGGGCAAACTACTGCCCGCGGGCCAGATATTACCCGTTAGGTTTTTTAATCCGACCCGCCAAACTTGTGAAAATTATAGTAAAAACAGTGTCTGAAACTCATGCCAATAGTATGAGCGAAATAGTATGTAAAAGCCATATCTTGCATAATCCTTGAGACAAATTTATTAACTGATAAGGGCTATTTTTCACATTTGAAAGACTTGGTTGTAGTGTTGTTACTGTGCTATGAGGTTTGCACACACTACATTTAATGCTTTAGTATATCCGGCCCAAACACTCCCTCCAAATACTCCTGGCCCGGCCCCTCTGTCAAATTTTAGAACCCATTGTGGCCCACAAGTCCAAAAGTTTGCCCACCCCTGCTCGAGATGATATCCGAGTGAAGTTGCCGTGCTTTCTCAGCGATAATACCCAAACTCACACTGTCGTTAATCCACATTAACAGAAGTTTTTCAAACTCTCCTATTGCCAGAGACCGTTGGTTCGACAACACAGAAACACCTTTTGCCACACACGCACCCTTAATAGCTTCCTTGTTCTTAAGGATGGTAGCAATGGTCGACTTAGCGTACTGGTACTGGGATGCTAAGTCACACAAATGCACACCTCATTTGTGTTTTTCGATGATCTCCTTCTGCTCGACCGTCATTTTCTTTAGTGTCTTCTTCTGCTTAACACGAGACTGTGGTGGGGTCTTTTTCGGTCCCGTAATAGCAAAAGTACACTCGATAACAAACCACGTCCGCACTCAAAGAAAAGGGTTGACGAAAACTAGTCCGCAAGCCACCATGGCGCTGTTCGACCGTGTGGTTCGGTTCGTCCGCTGAAAACTAGTTTGTTAGCTGTGACCATATGCTTGCGAATTTAATGTTCGTGAGGCGAAAAGTTCGTGAGCTGAAACGTTCGTCAGAAGTGGCATCACTGTAATTCTAATTCAGGTAAAAAGCAAAGCCACTACGTAGACCTATTGTGTGCATAATACTGATATTTTTGGTTATTTTATTGAGGATCAATGCACGTAGATAACGTGAGAAAAAGTAGACTTTAAAAATGATCAATCAATAAAAAATAATGGTCTATTTTGGACAAATTTCCAAGATATGCATCAACACTTTAATTTATTTTCCTTGTCTCATGCGCCGCCCTTTCACGCTCAATACATTTTAAACATATTTTTACAGTAAAATGGAATGCATCTTTTCATTTGGAGGAATGTAGACATGTCAGCTTGCCCCCCCTCCTCCACCTCCCAAAACTTTTTTGTGTTAAAAAGGTAACATTTGAGGTTCTGTGTCTTCACTGGACACTGATGACATGTAAATACCTGCTTACTGATATTCATTCATCCATATTCTCAAACAAGACAGACATTTGTCAAGTTGTTGTTATAATGCAACTGTTCTGTAATGCAAACACACTTTGATGTTGCAATTCCTATACAGTATTATTGAGTTTCACCAAACTCTAATATCCATGACATACAGCACAGATGAAATTACTGTCCTCTCGGACCCAGCGTGCAAGGCACTTATAATGATTTAAACAAACATAATAACCACGAAAACGACAATTTGCCAGTAGCGGGGAGCCGCTGTGTGTTCACGCGCCGCCATCTTGGGGAATAAAATAAAATAAAATAAAATAAAATAAAATGACAACACAAAGACACAGAGAGTCATTCATTCTTCAGGACATTCTGTACCAATGTTATATGGAGCCCAAAATAAATCTGTGGTATTGAGGAAAGCAATCTGGTTAAAAAAATGTCCAAGAAGAAACGCCAACGCTGATACCCGTTTTAAAAACAAAGATTGGAACCAAGATGGTCGTGCAAACGGAGAGCTGGAGGAAGCACTTGAATAGGAGATTACTTGGAACTAATAGGGAGGCCTCTCATGCTGTAAGCATTCTGAAATTACTCAGCCAGCCCATCAGCTATTGGGTGCACCCTCTGACCTCACCACAACTGCACTCTCAATGTTTTATTTTTTTTCAATTTGAGAGCATGTCGCAATGGAGAGCACACCCAGCTTGGCACAACACAGCGTTCCATGCCCACCAACATTTCGCACATACACAATGAATGGAGTCACCGGAACATAGTGGACTTTTAAGTGCAGCAACAACAGGTCTTAACGCTACCACATAAGAAAATACACATTTTAAGTCTGATTCGTTTTGTGTTTTTTGCAAAACAAATACAATTCTCTTTTCAACACCTCTGCGTCAAAGTACAGTGAGACCTCAACTTACGAAATTAATTGGTTCCCAGACAGAGTGTGTAACGCGAAAAGTGTGTATCTCAAAAAAAGATTTCCCATAGGAAACCATTAAAATGGGAATAATCCGTTCCCAGGTTTCCACAAAATATACTTTTCAACTAAATAAGCCTTAAAACTACACACAGCATACCTTATTATATGTATAATAAATGTGCTAGTGTATTGTAATGAAATAAATACACTGCATTGTATCATAAAGTCACTTTATTTACATTTGTGATGGTCATTGATGGCTTGATGGAATGGCGTTGGAGGTCGAAGGTCAAAGGGAATTGCTGTTTGGAAAGAGATGCACATTGCATGAGGACTGTAATTAAAGAAATAAACTGTGCTGTAAAATAATGTTTTATTTACCTTTTTGATGGTCGCTGATGGCTTATGGAAGGAGAGTCACCTTCCATAAGGACTTTTGGTAACTTAACCTCTGGTGTGGCTTCTCTTCTTTTTTCTTTGGAAACGCCTCATCATTTTTGCTGATTAAAAACCTCTTAAATGACACCCTTTGCTTTCTGACTTGTAAGGTCTTACGAAGCGGAGGCATCACATTATCGTTCATCATGTTGATGATTGTCATAGCCACAGTCTTTTCTGGATGGAACTGTTCGGTAAAAGCCTGTACATCATTCCACTTTGCCAACATTGCCTTTATGAGCTCACTTGATGCTGCAGCCATCTCCTCCTCGTCGCCCTCAAATGTTCTCGAACCACCTGTTACTGGCTTTAAAATCCTCAATAAGCACCGAACTTCCAGATTGGCGCATGGCAATATCGGTGTGAATTAGCCGTGCTTTCTCGCATAAAATAGCTTTACTCACGCAGTCGCCGGATAGCTGCTTTTAGTTAATCCAAATTAACAGAATTTTTTCTACTTCTTCGCTTGCCCAAGACCGTCGCTTTGAGAGCACGAAAACACCTTTTGCAGCAGACACACTTTTGATGGCTTCTCTGTTCCGGAGAATGGTAGCAATGGTTGACTTAGCATAGCCGTGCTCGGCCACTAAATCACACAAATGCACACCTCGTTCGTGTTTTTCAATTATCTCCTTCTTCTCAGCGACTGTGATTTTATTTAGTGTCTTCTTGGGCTGAACACGAGCCTGTGGTGTTTTTTTTCCGGTCCCATCATAGTAAAATTATCAGCAAAAAGCTCCAAGTAGGCGATCGACGTGTGCATTCAATGAGAGGGGGTGTGGAAAGTAGCGCCGGCTGGAGCGCTGTTCGGTCGTGTGCTTCCGCCGAAGATCACTCCGCCAGATCTGAAGGTCGTGTGCTTAGGTGTTCTTCCGCCGAAGATTACTCCACCAGCCGTGGTGGGTGTGTATTATGAAAATAGTGCTTATTATAAGGTTTAATTTTCATAAATTTGACATTCGTAAGACGAAAAGTTCGTAAGATAAGGTGTTCGTAAGTTGAGGTCTCACTGTAGTCCATTTATCGTGACTATAGGGGTGTACACACCGCAAACTTTACTCTGGTGAAGCACTGGGGCTGCTCCCCGTAGAGCGTCCACATGTAGTGAGTTGGATTGGACTATCCTCTGAAAACAATTTTAAACCCTACTCAGGAGGTGGTTTAAAAATTTACTCTGGAGTACTACCACTACAGGGGTAGACTCGCCTCATAGGAAAAGACTTGATTACATAGAATATTTTGTGCTCTGTGTATTTCAGCCATCTTTCCTTTCTGTCTCTCATTCTTTTACGATCTAATAGAACACAGTTGATCAAGTAAATCATAGGTGTTGAAGTAAACCATGGTTCTTCAATATGTCACAAACAGAGCGGTGAAAAAAAGTACACTTTACGCAGGTTTTATTTCGATATTATTACTATTGTATTTTTGGGCCGCATAAACTGCTATATGAACAAAAGTGGAGCTGCAACATCATTAAAACGCTTCTCTTTAGTAAGCAGCTTCATACGTCTGAATGCTTCACAAAATCACTGGTGTAAGATACAGTAAAGTCTCGTTATATCAATATCGGTTATATTGATAATACTCCTTATTACGATACTATTTTCATTTCCCGGCAAATTTCTAGTCTTTTTATGTATAATTAGTTCCGTTTAGTACGATACATGGTTATTATGATAATCCGGTTACTATGGTGCTCTTTTTCATCTCCCGCCGGCCATTTTGCTATGTTTATATCGATACAAAAGCAGTTTAAGGTGAATCGATATTTGCTTTGGGGTTTCTAAACAGTACCACCATTAACGAAATCTGTATCAGTGGTATCAGCTGGTCACGTATCTTGCACAGTGTAGCAGACGCCATTTTCTACCATAATACAGACGGCATACGAAGCGCTGGACTTCGGACCTGGATCAAAGAGGATGAAAACGTCACAATACTGTAGTCTTCTTATACAGAATATAGTTGTTTGACACCAATTTCAACCATGGGGAAACGAATTGTGATATCCGAACAACGTACAAGGCAATCGGGGCTGTGGGGAACAATCTAATAATCAATTCCTTCATCGCGAAATAGTTCGACGTGCCGCAGAACTCTTCATCAACGGAAGTAATGTAAACGTTGCGTTTTCGTTTTCCATACATGTATTTAATTGTGTTGTATTCAGATATCGTTATCGCTTGCAATAATGACTGCTTTTCATATGTTTGTACATGCTGGCGTTCGTGGTTTCGCTAGCGTGTACAATGTCAACAATGTCGAGTGATACTCAGACTCACGATTGCAAGAGTGCGTAAAAAAATAATAAATGATGTTTTTATTTAACGCATACGTTTATTTTTCACTTCACTACAGTACAAAAGCATGCTAGATACGCAATCCATGAAGCCAATAAGAAAATTACATGCCATATCAAAGATCCCCAATTTATTGCCCCCGCTTCATGCAGTACGGCACAGGATCGGACATATAGATAGTACGGTTATATCAACATTTTTTCGGACTCCCAAGAATATCGATATAACGAGACTTTACTGTATGTCGCCAAAGAAATACATCAAGTGCAGCACCGATGCAAATGTGTGCCTTAAAAAAAATAAACAATCAGAACATCAGAACATCAGAATCATCTTTATTGCCAAGTATGTAGAACACACAAGGAATTTGTTTCCGGTAGAACACGCTGCACTAGTATCGTCGTCAAAAAAAAAAAACTGCTAAGTGGCACTATACAGTTCCATTTTGGCTACTGTTGAGAGTTCAAAGAGTTCAAAGAGTTAATGGCTTCGGGGAAGAAGCTGTTTAAATGTCTGCTGGATTTGGTGCGCATGGATCGGTAGCGCCTGCAGTGTGCAAGTCCTCGAGAGTGGGTAGGGTGGTGCCAATGATTTTTTCCGCCGTCCTAACTGTCCGTTGAAGTCGGATTTTGTCCATTTTTGTGGCGGCCCCTAACCAAACGGTGATGGAAGAACACAGGATGGATTCGATGACAGCCGTGTAGAAATGTTGCAGCACCTCCTGTGGCAGGCCATGCTTCTTTAGCAGCCTCAGGAAGTACATTCTCTGTTGGGCCTTTTTCAGGATAGAGTTGGTGTTGACCTCCCACTTCATGTCCTGGGAGACTGTGATTCCCAGGAACTTGAAGGTCTCAACGGTTGACACAAGGCAGTTGGATAGTGTGAGGGGTAGCTGTGGTGATGGATGTTTCCTGAAGTCCACGATCATCTCAACTGTCTTGAGCGTGTTCTGCTCCAGGTTGTGACGGCTGCACCAGAGCTCCAGCTGCTCCACTTGTTGTCGGTACGCAGACTCGTCGCCGTCTTTGATGAGACCGATGACCGTGGTGTCATCTGCGAACTTTATGAATTTGACAGCTGGGTGCGTTGAGGTGCAGTCGTTCGTGTAGAGAGAGAAAAGCAATGGAGAGAGGACGCTTCCCTGCGGGGCTCCAGTGCTCGTGGTTCGTGTTGTGGATGATATATTTCCCAGTCTGAACTGTTGTGTCCGTCCTGTCAGGAAGCTGAGGGTCCACTGGCAGATCGTGGGGGACACACCAAGCTGGAGAAGTTTGGGGATGAGGAGTTCTGGGATGATGTTGACCGCAGAGCCTACCACTGACACTACCCATGGAGGTGCCAGTGGTAGTATTAGAATCGTGGCAGAGGCAGGGTGATGATTTTACGTCAAGCTCTTTGCGCATTGTGTTGAGCCTGGCACATAATATTTATTAAATAACATTCACTTTCCCACTCTTTTGAATTTAATGTTTCTCTTGTACAGCACACCAGATGCTGGTGCTGATGTTGTTAAACACGATAGATTGATTTTAGTGTAAAACTCAGTTCTCCTGTTAGACCTTTGATGCTTTAATTAAAAATGAAATAAGGAAATTTAGAATCACGACCTTTTTGTTAAGAGCAACACCATCCTCGCAGTCCAGGACAGCGCAGTCAACATCCAGTGTGGCCAGTTTCCCCAACTTTCGTTCATCATTGCCGGGGCAGTAGAGCACGGCTCGGCGGGGTACATAGGGCAGCGAAGCACCTGCAGGGTTATGGTGGTAACGCCATCCCGAGGTACAGAACCTAAGCCAGACACCCTTCCTGTTAACAGCAATAGATATGCAGAACATAAACACATAAATACACATTCATTCACATAGGTGTGACATAAATTGGAAGACCTTATATACAGTATGAATGCAGGGTCGAGGACATTGAATAATTTAAGGGTATTGGTGTATTCATCTTCAAAATATATACAGTTTTAAAGGTTCACGCGGTGACTATAGTGAAAGTCTGCAAATGTTAGTTTTTGTTTTGGGTCCTCTTTACCCTTCCGCTGTTAATTTAAGTCTTGGGGATACATGTGATGACCTGGGCTTTAGTTTTCTTTTGTTGAAGACAAACTCAACCACTCAGCCACACATATGCTAATGTGTTCGCACTGCTAAATGTCTTGGAGGTGGGGGTTGCGGTTTTACACAGTGAACGAATTCACTGTAAACCCGAAGAGTACTACTGACTCAAAGTCATTGAGGTCAGTCAACTCAAAAGCCGATTTTTTGTTTCAAAAACTCTAACGTTTTGAGTTTTTGAATGAGTCCTGCGTTTTTAATTTGCAGTAGAGCAATACTTTTGAGTTCACGGCAGGGGGCTGCGTGATGACGTCACTGCGTGCTCTCATTGGACGCCATTTGAATTCTCAACGGCTGAATCTGGCAGAGACTGACGGATTATTTATTTTAAATTAGGGTGGAAAGACAAACAATCGTATTTAATATACTATATATGTATATTACAAGGACCCAGTGTGTCAATGCTGTAGTCGCTCCACAGGAAAGGAATATTTTGAAAAGTCTGTTTGGGGCTCTTGCCGCCTTTGCTGCGAGCAAAGATGCTAGTTTGTGGTGCTTGCGACTGAGGACTTCTCCTAATGTTACGAGCTCTTCTGTGGTAAGTAGGAATTTTTATTAAACGTCTCTTGTTTGTGGAAAGACACAGCAGTATTATTAACAGAATTGTACCGCACAGGTTTGTTTGGGCGGTGGTGGAGTAACAACTATCACGAGGTGATAAAAAGTTACATTTGTATCGGCGAAGATGAGAATAATCGTCAAATGGGTGTTAAATTAAGTTTTATATGAAATTCAAAAGTTATAAGGGTCACCCGAAATCCGCCACACAGATACTGCAATGCCAGCAGGTTGGTGCTTTGAGTTAACTTTGTTTTAAACGGCAGCACAATAAGTCATGCTAATTCAACGTGAAACAGTTGTGCTGCCGTTTTAAGAAGGCACTAAGTAAATATAATGCTAGCCAAATGAAATATCACTCTGTACAATTGGTGTAGTTTTAAATGGTCATTCATGTGTAAACATAAAACTTTATAAGTGTATTTTTGAAACTGCAAACACCTGCAAACATCATTTTTCAAACTGCAAACACCTGAATGGCTTGATGGCATCATTTAATCTGGTAAATTAGATTATTTATTCAATTTAAAAAGTAAACATGGATCATGGTGTCTTATTAAATTAAATGATTACATTTGTTGTCTGTTTTTTCTATTCAACCTTTTAGCCCCAGGGTGGAAATTGAGTAACACCGCCATTATCTAAGGTATGTTTACATTTTTATTAATGCTACATGATTAATTACCCAAATCATATTAAAAATAATACATGTATGTATTTTTTTATATTGAACAGAATTTTACCTAAACTTAATTCTCCATAGGTCTCCATAGGCCACTGTCTTGGGCTTGAGATGCTGAAGACAAGTACTGCAATGTTAAGCTCCTGTCGCTTTCCCCAAATTAAAACATGGCTTTTATCTCCTCTTGCTTCTGATAAAAGAACCGCATGATATACACGAGACGCAGTCTGGCCCTTCGTGATCTCCATGCATACCTACGAGAAGAGGACTCACAGTTCTTCAAAACATGCAATGTATGTGTTGCCTGACTTAACACAAATGTCTATTGATGTATTTTGCAGTGGGAAGAGGATCCAGACATTGAAAACATTCCTGTCCCACTTCTCTCCGTGACAACTGACATCTTGTTTAACCCCAACAGAATTTCTGTTGTGATAGAAGATGGCATTGTGAGATGTCTCCCCAGATTGGCTGATACACACCTCCTCTTGTTTGGTTTAATGTATGCACTGCATTTAGATTCTCCAAAAAAATTAATCCACACATTCACCTTCATTCAGAAAATACTGCTGTGTCTTGATGATTACAGACCACTCAAACCATGGCTGCTAAGTTTGAAAAATGCTTTGTTCCGCAATATTGAAGGCCTCCAATATTACGGAACAAAGCAACACTGGATAAGTAATTTCATAGTTTTACTCTGCTTTGTATACCTAAACATTGATGTACTGTTTGTGACTGATTTTCTATTCATAATTTGATGTGTAAACCTGGATTTCACCAAAATGTCTTTTTTTTTCATTTCATGAATACTGTTTGTTTTTAGTAAGTTTTACTTTGATTTGCACCTTATAACGAGTACATTGAAATGTATTCTCTTGTATTTATTCAAGTATATGCTTGTCAGATAATTTATTTTTTAACAGAACAGCAGAGTATAATTTGTTGTTTTTTTATGTTTTGTTTTGTTATGTTGTGTTTATTTCACCTTTTATCACGATGTTGTGTTAATTACTAAAAAAGAACTGTTCAGAGGTTTATTTGTTGTTTTGGTACGTGGGCATGCTGTGCATTTGATACTGTTATCATGAATTTCTTAAAGGTTGTTTTAAACCTTAAAATGTGCACTAAACCAGACATGTGAGGTGGGTTTTTGTTTTTAGACATAGAAGGCAAATGTAAGTACAGTATACATGAATATATTTTTTTCATGGAACATTATAAATTTGAGTTGGTTACACTTAAATATGAAACCTAATTTTAACTTAAAAATTAAGACAACAAGAAAACATTAGAGTAAACTGAAAGTACATCTTTTAAGTTCATTCAAACTCATAACATTTATGTCCAAACAAACTCATAACATTTAAATTCAGTCAAACTCAGAAAATTTTGAGTAAACTGTACTCAAAAATTTTGACGTAATCAGTTGCCATAAAAATTTTGAGTATTTTCAACTTTTTTTTACAGTGTTGAGTGCAGATCTCTGGCAAGCCCAGTTTTGATAAAAACAGCAAAGATGTACAGTATTTTTAACTGCACAATGATCAAAATAACTGTCGGTACCATTTTTCTTGCGGCTGGAAGAGATTAACATTTCCATTCATTTCAATAGGAAACAACCGGTTTGTGAAAGTTTCCATTTGAGAATGTGGTCAGGGAATAGATTCAATTTGTCCTTTGAGGATCCACTGTACAGTTTTTAAATGATCGGACAAGTTTTTAAATGATCGGACAATATTAATCTGCTGCTAAATCTCACGAACAAAGATCATTTTGTTGTATCAGTGCCCTTTTGTGAGATGGCTACAAAAGGAGGATGAAGGGCTTTACAAAATGAGCGGAATTATTCTGTTTTTCACTTGTCTTTTTCTTTATAAAAAGGAGAGGGAATCACTTCAATTGCCACTTAATCCTGTCAACAATGCTTCTACATGCCCTCCAGTCAGTATTCGCTCTAATCTTCTTGTGATTTGGAGATCCACTAATTTAGGGTAACTCTTGCATACATGACATAAGCACTTTGATTGAATAGCATTTAACCGAGCAAAACAGAAAAAGTGACAAAAGGGTGGATTTGTAGATTGTAAGAGGCAAAAAAAAATAGAGGGGAAACTCCAATGTTGCCTGGCACGAGAGGATCATTGGGGTTAGGCATCAGCAAAAACAACTGTGTACTATATTGGTAGTTGTTCAACCACATAAAAGCTTAAATTGGCTTCAATAAACAATTGCTAAATTGAGGTTCCATCATACCTCAAAAGTTGTGTGAAGTCACTTAACCGTTTTTTTACACTCCTTGACAATTCGTTGAAACATAATAAATGGTTTGGAAAAAAAAAGATCTACTAAACAATGATCCTCAGTTCCACACAATGACTTTAAAAATGAAGTCAGTTTTCTTTTAGGTTTCAACAATTGTGGTTGGTATACATTTACACTTGTAAGACAAGTCCTGCATCATTTTATTTTTTTGTTTTGAACAACCTCCAATAAACATTGTCTTCAAAATATTCCAAATATACTTTTAGTTAAACAAGCATAAGACTGGTTGACAAATTCTTCAGACTTGTAAATTAAAAATAGTCGCCAGCATGACATATGGGATTATATTAGCAATGCATTTCCTTTCCTGTCATGTTTCCAGTTTTTACATGAAAAGTTATGATAGCACAGGGATTCTTGGGTATGTAAGCATCTGTTAATTGGTGAGACATGGCCACAGCAACTGTGCTTACTGGTCTGTGATCAGAAGTGAGTGTGTGTTAGGGGGTTTATATGGTGCTGGTCCTCATTAGCAAGAAGGGCGGTGGTGGCCATGGCAGCACACAGCGGCCAAATGGCAATGAAAACAAGACCAGGACCTGAAATCGGGGCTCTTTTTTTGTTACAAGGGTGAAATTAGTGTATATCTTTTGGAAACATTGTGTTCATCTATCTTGTTAAGTGGCTAAGGGGAACAAATCAGAACAGCAGCAACACATGGCCAGAACCAGAAAAACAACATTAAAGATATAATTAATATTCCATGGCATGCTGAATCTGCCCCAATAACTTACAATTTTATGTCGCTTTTGCTTTTAATGTGTCACGCTTGTGTTGAATTAATTAGCCTGCGGCAGTTGATTCATTACCACAATGTGATGATAAGCATTTCCTGTAACTCTACAGGCCTCCAACTGGTAGCATAATGGCCTAATTCGGGTGGTAATATTCATTGTACCACATGAATGATAGCAGATAACAAGAGGCCACACTCCAAACAGAGAATGACAACAGCCATGCATTCAATATGTAGATTCTCACAATTACTTCCAACACGGAAGGTGAAGGTAGATGCTGAGTGGTAAATGTACAAAATTAAAAATTTGGGTTTCTTCTCCCCCAGTTATCATTGAGTGATGCATATGCAAACTACAGTCTAATGTCACTGGTTCTAAAGACTGTAAACTAAATTGCGTGGAGAGGAAATCATGTGTCAAAGATTTAATCAGTTTAAATCAGTTTAAATAAATGTGTTTTTCATTTGGCAGCCTATCCTTTGGATGTACAAATGAAAAACAAAGTAATGTAGTTTATTCAATACATTGTAAGAATGATAATTGTAAACAGCAGTACATTGGGAAAACTAAAAACATTCTCAAAAAAAAGACTATCAACATCGCAGCGATAATACTAGTGGGGCTCAATCGGCAGTACATATGCACCTAAAAGCTAGCAACCACTCATTTGACGACAATGAGGTTAAAATCTAAGCGAAAGAACATAGATGCTTTGAAAGGGGAGTAAAAGAAGCGATTTTCATAAAACAACTAAATCCTTCATTAAACCGGTTTGGTGGGGTGAGGTTCAATTTGGATCGTTCATACAATAGCCTGCTTAGGCAACATAGGTTAGGCAACATTCGTAATGCTGATGAGGCCAGTCGTTAGTCAGGAATGTAGGAACGCCGCCGTGGGGCCGCAGGGAGTGGTCTTGTGCTCCCCCCAACCTGAGAGTAGGAACCTATCATAGCAGTGTCCGGCGCCGCTATGTCTGGACATTAGGGATATGTATATAGGGCCGATACTACCAGTAAGACTTTAGTTCGCTGAAGAAGCATCTTGGATAAGAAGCGAAACGTCCGACACCTTCAAAAAAAGTACAGATGACGGCTGAAGAAACCTTTTCATCGATGGACCACTCCTCTACGACTAGAGCTTACACAGACAAATAAATACTTTTGACTTTCGCCTCATTTGTAATCCAACATTATTTTATTTGCGCCAAGAGTACATGTAATTTTAAAATATTACTTCGGGTCTGAAAAAAAATCTAAATAAGGTATGCGCCTGAAAATGGGAAATGGGCTTTTTACTAGTCCTGTAGGTACTCAAAGCATTTTACCACCGATTCTTATTTACTCACTGATGATAGTGGGATTTCACGATCTCGCTCATGGACACTTCAACATGGTCAGGATCGGACCTACAACTTTAGTCTAGGTGACGACAACCGTACCGCTTTGCCATTCAATATAATATGTTATTAATCTGATGTTATAACATAACATAACATAACATAACATAACATAACATAACATAACATAACATAACATAACATAACATAACATAACATATGCATACAACAATCTCTGTGATGAGGCTAAGGAAAATGTTGGCGGCTACCTCAAGAAGTGGATTCACTGCATGACTGTCCCTTGGTCAGAAACATAATTATCAGTCAGCAACACCTGAGTTAGTAAAATGATCGTAACACTACGGGGGTGTTCACGCAGCACACATTTGCATTGTGTGACTGATGTTATTTATTGCGATATTTTTTAACCCTGGTGTAAATTTTGTGGATCGTTTATACATATTAAGCATCTTATTAAATAGAAACTGATTAACCCTTGTACACCTTGCTTGCATTCACACAACAGTTCTATGGTCATGTAATATGATAGTAATAAATCAGAAATAAAATATGCATGGTGGATTTGTCAGTTGTTTCAGTACTATATTTTGTATGGAATGTATGTTTAAGTCAAACACAGTTTAAGTGTAAAACACAGACGCTCTAAAAATTGTAAAATACTACAACGACATATATCCTTGGGTCTTCAGTAAGCTATGACTGAAGCTGCTGCCACATAATTACTGATTTATGTGCCAGAATCCATTGCTTTTAGTTATGCATCGCCATTTGCCCCTTCTGAGATCCTCAACTAGGAAGAGGGATTTCCTCCCCACCCACATACACTATGCAGCCAAACGTAAGCGAGCTCGGCGGATCGGGGCCTGAACTCGTTGGCAACACTTCAGCATAGCTGGGAGCAGTGATTGGTCAGCATTAGTCTTTAGCATTAGCATTATCCAGCTTTTGAAACTTCTCATGTGTCTGTGTACGTTCCTGTGCGTGAAGCACAGTACGCAGCCAATCGCAAGCGAATAACTACAATGTAGTCCAAACTAGTTTGACAGCCTTGCCGTAGAGAGAGAGAGAGAGAGAGAGAGAGAGAGAGAGAGAGAGAGAGAGAGAGAGAGAGAGAGAGAGAGAGAGAGAGAGAGAGAGAGAGAGAGAGAGAGAGGATAATGGAAGTATTATAACTAGCATTTACTTTGGAGTAAATTTTTAAACCATCTCGTGAGCAGGGTTAATTTTGCTCTGGTTTAGGCTGTTTTCAGGTGCTACATGGAATACCTTTGTAGATGTGAACACTCTACGGGGGCAGGCCTACACACCAGAGTAAAATTGGCCGTTTGAATAACAAGAACACACAGAACTTCTAACTTGTGCAGAAAGCCGTGGAGAAATGAAAGTCCATTGCAAGTGTTTTCTGTAATCTGCAATTATTGGAGACAAGTGTAAATTGTTGATTATCTTATCTTGAAGCAAATGAGGCATTTAAGTGCAATACTTCACAGAACTTGGCGGACATCACATTGAGGCTCATTCTCAACTTGTTTGCAGGTGATATTAGCAACATGGATATGAGCTCAAAATGTATTTTTAATGTTCTCTAATTAAAAATATTCTCAAAATAATGGGTTCATCGACTGTTATGCACAGTTAATAAATAGGAGGGAATCAAATGCAAGGCTGTCGTGTAATGGTTACAGGTCTGTCGGGAGCAGCTGTAATCATGCCAACAGAGGAAGGAAGTGTATGTTGAGCATATGTTCAGAAAATGCAAGAAAAAAACAGGTATGAGTTTGGCAGTTTATCAAATATAGATTGAGTTGAAATGCTTCATATACTTTCAACTTCTCTCCTTTTTGTTCAAGTTGCTCTTTCAATCGTGTACACCACACAATGATTGTATGTGCCACGTTCATTCTCTCATCAAAAGTAAAGTATGTCTTGCGATTTTGCTGAATAACCAATCAGGTATAATGAAGTACATGTCGTGCTTTGCAGCAAGACAAAAAAATCAGAAATGACAGACTTTCATCGTCTTGATCGTCAAGCATCTTAGAAACATGACCGATCATGAATGCATGAGCTGTGATGCTTCCAAACAACAAAATCAGCTACAAGGCACGACATTTGACTGCAAAATATCTGTTAATTAAAAAATAAGGATACATTTGTGTGATCTGACATTGGTGTTAAGGTGCCAACCCTTAGGACAGACATTCCGGAAACATATTGTATTAGATCATCTATTGCAACAATAATGTTGATCTGAAAATACTGATAGTCATCATGAACTATATCATCCCCAACTCCCCGATCCACCGTGTCCTCGTCCCTCCCTTTCGGGACTCATTAGTTTGGGTTTTATGGCTTAATCTACACAGTGAGGATGAAGTCATGGCAGTTATCTTGGGCAGCCAATGCATGTTCTACCTGTAATCCTTCTCAAAGACCCCCAGCTTTTCTCAAAGCCCGCAAATCTGCGCACAATGCTTTTTATGCAAGGTCTACACTGCAATGCCAGGGGGCCGACTTTGGACTTGTGTCATCCTGCCTGTATACAACGACTTTAATCCCGTTCTTCCTTTGACGGATGGAGACATCTTTATCGGGGTCTCCAGAAAGGCAAACGTTTGAAGGAAAAGGACATGAGCACTATAGTAAACAAGAGTAGCAATATGGCCGGCGGCAAGCTGTCACTATTTTGTCAAAAGCCATTCTTTGTCTAAATTAGTAGTCACTCACCAACAAGCATGTATAGCAAAATATTGAGGATTATATTTATTTTTCGGATATGAAAGGAAACCCACCAAAATGGAATAAATACATTCTGGCAGATTGCTAATGAAAAATGTATCAATTATTCATTACAATAGACAATTTGAAAAACTCACATTATTGTGTTTGTGACAACTGTATGAAACGCTGTTTCTCATGGGTAACATATATTAGGGACCATTCACATTGCATTGTTTTTCATCTACTTTATAGAACATTTGTCACATCACATTACATTGCCCCATTTTTGATGGGAAAACAATGACCACATTTATATTTTCTGCATTAAAAGACCTCAAATTTGTTCTCCCATGCTTCTTATTGGACAGCAAATAAAACATGTTTATTGACAGTGCAGAGTAAAACACTTTTGTTGACAGAATCAATGAATTTATCATTAAAAGTCAATTGAGAGGGAGTCTTAAAAGAGGTCAAATAAGTTGTCCCATTTGAGGAGAACATAAGGGGGTTAGCTTTTAACTTAGCATTTTTATTGACTCTGACAAAACAAAATGAGTGGCTTCTGTAGGATTGTGCCCTCTGCATTGGCCATGCAGGCCTTCTGAGGTCCATTGTACTACTTTGAAGGGATTGAAAGGAAACCCCACTGGTGAAAATGCAGTGGAACAGCCCCACAACAGGCCACACCGGTTCTCTTATGCATGAAAGGGAGCCATATAAAAGGCAAGATGGACTTCTGAGGTAACAGCAAAAACAAAGGCAACAAAAGTGCTGATCATGAGGGGATGACACGGCTTGTCTCAGCAGAAGGAGTCCAAAGAAAGGGCGGTAGGACAATAGCACTCCTGGCTGATGACACGTTGAATAATTGAAAAATCCACAGAAGTATCTTTTCAATTCACTAAACCCACAATCGCTGGCAGAGTGGCGGCCGGACCCTGGTCGGACTGAAAGGGGGAGTAAGGGGGAGGCTGGAACAACCGCAACAGCCTTTTCTCCCTTTAGGTTGTGTCAAATGACATGGCGATGGCAGAGGCACACAAGGGTGATGCTTTAGTAAGGATACACCAAAACTAAATCGAAATGTGGGGACTTCCGCTCCCGCAGCTTCCCCTTCTTTTTTAATCTGCTGGCCGTCAGATCCATTTCTGTGTGTGCCACAAAACATAAAAAAAAAACACAAAGCAGTAATTATGCTGCTGACCTAACGCCATGGGAACTGTCAGACAAACAAAAACATGTTTGCAATCACTGAACATGCCTCCATGTTTTGTGATCAACTCTGTTGGCTGTTAGAAAAAGCAGATTTGGACTTTATGTTCCCACGGGCTGAATATCCCAAAACTTTTAACGTGGGAATAAAGAAAGAAAAAGCAAAATAACAACAAAACTCAATTCTTCACGTGTTATACAATATCAGCAGTGAACACGCTCACTTAGGACTATTTTTTAAAACAACATTTTGGAAATTATCTCTCTGCCACATACAAGATACTATAAAATGTGTTTGAAAAAATGAATTGATTGTCTCACAGACTTCCAAAGGAGGGGGCAAACAAAACACAAAAAAACAACTTGTTCATTCGTTTATACGACTTATATTTTGAAATCAGTCATGTTATTGTTTCTAGCCAAAGCTCAGAAATGCTGGCCGGTGAAAATGATTTCTCATCGCAACAAATATGATGTCCATGCTGTCCTCTAATTATATGTTTAGATGTTAAAACCGTAACTATGTTTTGGAGGCCATGACCTGACGTGTCTTCACGTGCAAAGTTTTACATATATAAATACATATTGTTTTGAAAACAATCGTGTGATTCTTCCAATTTTCAAAAAACAATTCTAGTCTAAAATATGCTTTTGGTAAAGGAACAAGCACTTATGTGTATATTTTAACTGATACACAAAGCACAATATTTTCCATTTTTGTGTCACCACCCATGAATGGGGAGTACATTCTGATACAAAATATTAAAAAAAAAAACTAAAATGATAGAATTGTATTAAAGCGCTCAGGACTTAATATACCTCGCGTAACCTGTGTGTAATAATGAATTACCATTTCCAGATATTGAGCAACCAATTTAATTTACACTCAGTTGTTCGTGTTGTTTGGTACAGTAATGCATTTTAGTTTTGGCTTAGCTACTTGCTGAACAGTGCAACCACAGGTGAGGTAACTCCTGCGTGATAGCCCGAGAACAGACTGCTCACTGTTTTTCAGACCTACCCATGGAGCCTTTCACTGGGTACCCCCTTGCCTGATTAATGAATCAATGTGGTAATTGATTAGTGAAGAGGAGGTGGAAATAAGTACACGGGTCATACCCCCGCACTGCCCAAGCCCCAAACAAAAGGGGGGACGTAAAATAAAATGTTGTAGTGATAGCCTGCAGCCAGGCCGCTGCCCATCAAAGTCAAGACAGAACTGACATAAAGGCCCCAGCCCATTCTGCAGTGAGTCCTGTCCTCCCTCCCCAGCACTTCTTTTCTCTTGGTAATGCTCTCTGTAAAGTGACAGGAACCATTCTCTGAGTTTCTTGTCCACTCACCTTCATAAAACGAGCCGTAAAGCAGCAAATAACAGGCTTATATGGCTTCATTATGCTGCCTTAACTGGTTCACAGCCCTTGGGCTGCAAGGCTGAGGGGGTTCGCGGTGGATGTGCAAAAGGCGGGGTTGACTGTCAGCAGGAAGGACAGCCTGGTTCTCGTGGAACGCTGATTCCCAAAAGCTGTCACCACGTCCGTATTTGCTCAAGAGGACTACTTGACCCTTTTTTTTTATCCCTGTGTTGCCTTTACTCTCAAGCAGGTTCAAACAAGGTGGCACAACACATTTGAAGAGCGGTATTCAAGCCCTTTCACAGGAGATTCACAAACCCTCATTTCTGTGGAGTTGGGACAATGACAGAAACATAAATCTAAACAGAAAACAATGATTTTCAAGACACTTTCAATCTACATTCAATTGAATATCTCACAAAACCAAGATTGTTTTTCAACCTCTATTTTCAAAAGTAGCAACAACAAACTGACAGATGGAAAAACACCAGTTCCAGAGTTTGGAACACTCCATATGTGAACTGGCTAACGAAGCTTCAACAATGTGTATCTTCAGTTTCCAAACTCTAATTTAGGAGGGTTAAAGGGAAAGTTGATGTGGCAGTGGTAAACATGACCCAAAAAAGGAAATACAATTTAAACAATACACACATTTTATCTTTGGCAAATATTCAAATACGATGAAAAACAACACAAATCCTTGTATTCCATTTTTATTTACATTTTAAACAATGCTTCGACTTTGTTGTAACTGGAGGTAGTGCTCATAATAAGGATGACAAGCCATTTATTGAGAATAATGCAATTGTTGTCAGGAATAATTTGTGACAAGATGGTAAGTGGTAAAAAAAAGTGGATGGGAAGTTGGTAAAATTGGGTCAATGTTGGTGGATGACTCTTCAGGAGGTAAGCAGCCTATAAAACAGGCTTTGGCCTCCCGTCCAAACTGTCTGATCTATATAGATCAGACAGTGCACGCTGCTGTTTTAACAGTGCCACATCGATGGCAACAGGACAGCCTCAATGATAAGAGGACAGCCTAAATTTCAACTAATCATTCGTGGCCCAGATGAGGGTATCTGGGAATTTTATTTTGAGGGGAAATCCATGGACATTTTTAAGATCTTTTTTCAAACAAGAAAGTTTCATGTAACCTCAAATAAGGTTCCGACTTCAACGGACAGTTAGGACGGCAGAAAAAATCATTGGCACCACCCTGCCCACTCTAGAGGACTTGCACACTGCAAGAATCCAAACTAGGGTGTGGAAAATCCTACTGGACCCTCCGCACCCTGGCCACCACCTTTCCCCGCTACTCCCCACAGGCAGGCGCTACCGATCCATGTGCACCAAATCCAGCAGACATTTAAACAGCTTCTTCCCCCAAGCCATTAACTCTTTTAACAGTAGCCCAAATGGAACTGTATAGTGCCTCTTTGCAATTTTTTGGTGATGATACTAGTGCAGCATGTTCTACCAGAAACAAATTCATTGTGTGTTCTACACACTTGGCAATAAAGATGATTCTGATGTTCTGATGTTCTGATTGTTTAATTTTTTTTAAGGCACACATTTGCATCGGTGCTGCACTTGATGTATTTCTTTGGCGACATACAGTAAAGTCTCGTTATATCGATATTCTTGGGAATTCTGATTCTGATTCTGAGATCACAAATATTTTCAGCAAGACGGTTCGGATGTCGTGCTCAGTTGCATTGCTGCCATCAATACAAGATGATTCAAACATGCAAAACCATGAAAAAACAATGGGAATGGTGAAATAGGCCATACATGCCGCCCACACTGCACGTGAAGCTGACATTGGACTGCAGATCTGTTTCCACCATGCAGAATATGGACAGAAAAGAGACAGAGAAGAAGCTCAAGTCATATCTCCACAATTTATGTCACGACAATAATCTGGAGAGAGAGAGAGAGAGAGAGAGAGAGAGAGAGAGAGAGAGAGAGAGAGAGAGAGAGAGAGAGAGAGAGAGAGAGAGAGAGAGAGAGAGACAGACAGACAGACAGACAGACAGACAGAGACAGAGAGAGAGGGTTAGGGAGAGAGACAGAGACAGAGAGACAGAGACAGAGAGACAGAGACAGAGACAGACAAAGAGAGAGAAAGAGAGATAGATTGATCAGCGTTTACTTTTAAACATAGGTCTCAAACTCGCGGCCCGTGGGCCAACTGTGGCCCCCGAAATAATATTTTGCGGCCCACCTTGACATGAAAGCTTAATGTTAATGCGGCCCGCATGATTGATATGAATGAAACTTGTGTGTGGAGCTGAACAAACCGCTGAACAAACCATGGAACAAACACGATTTTGGAGCTACAGAGGGAATTTAATCACAGATTTGCAGACTTCAAGACGCACAAAGACACATTTCAAATTTTTGCCAACCCATTCTCTTTTGACGTGCAAGATGCCCCTCCTGTGTTCCAAATGGAGCTCTGTGACCTACAGTGCCACTCTGCACTCTGAATGGAGAAGCAGACAAGCTTGGGCAATGTTTGAGAGAGTTAACACCCAGCTTCCCTGAACTTTCTCGAATGTTCAAGCGGACCATGTGTCTTTTTGGGAGCCCATACTTATGTGAGAAGCTCTTCTCCACCTTGAACTTCAATAAGTCCAAGTACAGGTCCAGACTTACTGATGAGCATCTTCAAGCCCTACTCAGAGTCTCCACTGCCTCCTCCCTCAAGCCAAATGTGGCTCGGCTTTGTGAAAAGAAGCGCTGCCAGGTCTCTAGCAGCAAGAAGTAGGCAAGAGAAGCCATGTTTACGACAGTTCATGTTCAATATTGTATTTATGGTCAGAAAGTTAAAGGTTAAAGAAGTGTGAATAGACATTTGAAACGTTATTAAAATAATTAGTTTCCTGTGTTTTTATTCAGTCGTCTATATGTGCCTTATGATCATTATAATTATTGTATTTATTTATTCCTGGTTAATTTATTTTTTATTCATTTTTCCATGTATTCATTTAATTCATTTTTTGTGTGTGTTAAAAATAATGATTTTGAGAACATTGGAATGTTTTATATGTGCTTTTCTTGTGAAAATCCTGATGCGGCTCAGCCTCACTCAGACTCTGCGTCCAGCGGCCCCCGGGTAAATTGAGTTTGAGACCCCTGCTTTTAAACAATCTTACAGCCAAACAGTGAGACTAAGTGGTATCAGATCTTTGAGACAAAGATACTTCAAAAACGAGACAAGAGAAAACATAGTTGGGTGATGTCTTGTGTCATATTCATGTTCATTATCTGTTTTAAAATTTAGTTTTGTGATTCAATACATTTCAAATTTGACATGACATGAGTGCAAATATTAATGTGTTAAAAATGCCAAGGGGCTAAATAAAGGGCATATATTGAATATTCAATGGCTCTTCCTATCAATATAATATTTATAGAAAGAACAACTTGGAGTTGTTAAAAACCCTGCTTTATTTTTTCCTTGGTGATTCTCATGGAAACAACTTTCATCAATTAAACAATCCGGTGGTATCGAAAGGACTTCTACATGGAAATTTTGATCTTTGTATGCAAGATTGCATGGCAGATTTGACGATTAAACATTGCTCTAAAAAAGTACATCCTTCATTTTTGAAATTAAATTGGATCTGCAGACGCCATGCCGCTTGAGATTTAATTAACATAAATTCATAAATAAATAAACAAATAACCAATTCATAGACCTGATTCTGAATTTGGCTTTTCAGCTGTACTAAAACTTCACAAAAATATGAGGCCTGGTTAATTCGAATACAAAGCTTAGTTTACCAGAATCAGAATCATCTTTATTGCCAAGTATGTAGAACACACAAGGAATTTGTTTCCGGTAGAACACGCTGCACAAGTATCGTTGTCAAAAAAAACTTCTAAGTGGCACTATACAGTTCCATTTCAGAAGCAAAAATAAAAAAAGATTTGAGTTGGTGAAATGAACAATATCAGAACAGAAGCCTGGCGGGTCTGAACTGCCATGATGAGCATTGGATGTGGCTACAGTTGAGACATTCGGTCAGATGGTAGATGAGACCATAGGGATATTTGGCTTACGAACGGATGTGTCCTGCTGATTGCTTTACCTCCTCCCCCAACCAAAAACATGCCCTAACAAACCAGACTCGGACCCCAGAAAAAGTCAGGCAGATGGGTGTGCAAAAACATCCACTTGGTAGACTTCTCAAATGAACACAAGGCACAATGCTATGATGTTCTGATTAAGAACTATAACTACAGAAAAGTAGCACAGCGGAAAAGGGGACATCTGTGTATTTTTTGTCCCCACTTATTTCATCTCTTGTGGGCCATAAGAGTCATGACTGAGTTTTTTTGGATCATGGTCTGTTTCATTAAATGGACCACCACCACACAGATACATACAGTACTAAATACTGACGCCCACCACCAACAACCCCCCACAAATGTATCCCAATCCCTCCCTACATTGCCTGTGCCCCCAAGTGGTCACATATGAACATGACACATGTAATCCAAAAAAGGGGAGTTGAAAAAAGTATTTGGATGTTAATTAATTCAACCCCCTAAGATATGGTCAATTTGGGCATGTCACTACTGCCCAGGAAGATTTTTTAAAAGGAATTTAATTCATAAAGTTCATGCTCCCTATAGTGTTGTAATGACAGACACTTCATTCTTCTGACCAACGGGGATGCCGCTTGCCCTCGACTTCTGTCCGGCCGTGAGCCTTTAATTAAGACTGGCTTAGAACTGATTGATCCTGACACACCAGGACGTTTCTTGAAAAGCTGACTGCCAAAACCAAGGAAGTATTATATCGGCCAAGAGCCCCCTCATAGCCTCACCTGGCACCCCACATAAAAATATTCTATGTTGAAAGTCTCAACATTTTTGTGGTATGTTGAGAATTAACCCTTAGCTACCTTCCGTCACTTGAAGAAATTAATGATATTTGCACCAGTTCTACATTTCCCTCACTGAAATCCTCAAATAATAACGAGACAGGCCAAAATCCACCACAATGAGTAAATCAAAAACATTTCCCAGAAGCAGGAGTTGTCAGGTGTGTCCAAGATCTGTGTGGTGCTCCTCTTAAGCATGTTTACACGCACCACATGGAAGAAGTTTAAAAATAATTAACATACAAGTGTAAAGATTTGTTAAAAATTGCAGTTGGTCACACAAAGGCAAAACACGACACATGCTTAAGGGTTTTCTTCTCAACACCAAAAATACCCGGCAAACTCATGTGTGTTCCTGTGTCAGTATTTTAAACGGGCATGAACAAATAATCCATTTCTTTATTAAGGGTGTGCATTGGGCAGGAGTGGTCATGAATCAAGTGCCCCCTCTTCCTTCCTTTAATGGGTGGACCTTGGAAACACATGATCTCATTTTCAACAACAAACCAACACACTTTAGGATCAAACTGAAAATAAATATATTTCAGTAAACTAGGACGATGACATTTGAAATATTAAAAAATTGTATTATTTTGGTTTCTTCATAAATACATAATTTAAGTCAATGTAACACAATTCGTGCCAGATTCAAAGAATATGAAGTATCACGACAAGAGCAAATTTATTCTCATCAACAATTCCAGCAAAGTGCTCCAAATAAAATGTGCTCATTTTAATGAATAAAAGAAATGCAACGATCATGATAATGAAAGTGTTAATAAATAAATTCAAAACCACCTTTCACACTGCACATTTTCTCTGTCATTCTCTATGAATACATGAAGCCATATAAAGGCAGGATAGTGGTCTGTGATTGCCGATATTTTTAAAAAGTAGAAGCATTGGCAAACACAGTAAAGAGAAAGAAAGAAATTAAAGATGGCAATCACGTTTATTGCTAGCAGTGTTCCAAAAGCAAATCAGGAAGCCACTGATGGGTGGGGGGGGGTGTTAAAAGCTAGATACAGTCGGATAAAGCAGGCGTGAGGGTTCAGGAAAATAATCAAAAATATTCCATTTGAAGTCTGTTAATAGATTTCCTGACCAGGGGTGTATAATGGGTGTTAGCATAGTGCTGCTGGAAATGTTTGCAGACTGACACCCTCCCACATTTGACAAGGACATGCAGCTAACTGTTTGGTTTGGAACTCGACAATGTGTTTTTTTGTTTTTGTTTTAATGACGCGAGGAAAATTGTAGTAGGTGCAAAAATATCTGGAAATGTAGCCTGTTTTTAGACTCTTGGTTTTTAGCAGGCTGTTTTTAGGTACAATAGTCAGAGGCTTCTGTTGTCACAAAAGATTGAAGAGTGGTGGATCAATGATAAAGTGTAACTTTTAACATAGCCTCCAAAAGGTAATCATGGAGGATGCTTGATAATAAAAGAGCAAGAAGAAAAACATGGCTTTTAATTTTTATTGAAATCATGAATAACGAAAACAACTGCTCATTGATTTAAAAAAACGATTCAACTACCAAAATGCAACTATCAGAACTAAAAAATAAATCATTGAAAATAAACATTGGGTTGGATTGCATTAGCTTTTATTAGTCTTGCAGTGGAGCACCCAGAAAATAAATAAGTAGCAAAGTATTATAGAAATATCAGATAAAATGAGATAACGTTTATTCGTCACACATTGGAGAAATTCCCAATTCACAGAGGCAAACTTATGAAAATATACCAAAAGAAACTGCATGACAAAACAATATGTAATCACTGTTCCTTCTCTCTGTTAGTCTCTAAGTGGCAGTTCATGGATGGGGTACACAGTGAACTCAGAATATAAATACTTAATAAGATGTGTTTTCAAGCATTGCTATATTGTACTAACAGTCTGGATGTTTTTTTTTTTTTGTGTGGATACAGTATTTGCTATTTGAAGGACAGCTGAGAAGATCATCGGTGTCTCCCCCCCCCCCCCCCCCCCCCCTTCAGGACATCTACAACACCCGCCTCACCCGCAGAGCCATCAGGATCGCTGGCGATCCCACACACCCCTCCCACAGCCTCTTCAGCCTGCTGCCATCGGGTAGGAGACTGCAGAGTCTCCGAGCCAAGACCAGCAGGCTCAAGGACAGTTTCTGCCACCAGGCAGTCCGGAGACTCAACTCCCTCCCAGCCCTGCCCAGCCTGCCCCTTCCCACTGCCACACTCGCCGAACTCTGAGTACACCCTACATGCTGTACGATCATCCTGAACTCTATTTTTTTTGTTCTTTCTCATTTTTTTCTGCGAGACCTCACTTCAACCCTTTCTTGTTGTTTGTGTTTGCAATTATGACATTACGTCACTTTATGTACGTCACTTCCTCACTTTACATATGTCACTACCTCACTTTACATAAGTCACTGCCTCACTTTCCAGACGACACTACCTCACTTTACATACAGAAATTACAAGTATTGTCTGTTGTCAATTGTATGTCTTTTAGCCACGTTATAAGTGCCTTGCATGTCTTGCACGCTGGGTCCGAGAGAACATTAATTTCTTTTGTGCTGTATGTCATGCATATTAGCACGTTTGACAATAAAGCTGACTTTGACTTTTGACTTTGAAGGAACATCCTCCCGGAAATTAATGCTAAATTGCTATTAGCGTGTCAATAGGATTTTAAATTGATTGACTTCAGTATTTGCATGAGTGAGGTTTTTAAAACATCTTGAATTTAAATACTATATTCATTCATCTCTCTATATATCCATGTTCGCCCCATTATTTGAGGTTGGGTTGCGAGGGGCAGCAGCATTTGCAGAGAAACCCAGACTTCGCTCTCCCCAGCCACTTCTTTCGAAGGAATCCCGAGGTCTTCCCATGCCAGCTGGGAGAGATAGTTTCTCCCCTGGGTCGCTCCAGGGGCCTCCTGCCATGAGGACATGCCCGGAACACCTCACCAAGGAGGAGTAGAGGCATCCTAATCTGATGCCCGAGCCATCTCAAGTGGCTCCTGTCAACGTAGAAAATAAAGAGTGTTTGTAATTATTTTTGTTTTGTACCTGGTTTTGCATATTATCCTATTATAAATTGGTTTACATGATTTAATTTGAAGCATGCTAGAGCAAGGCAGATTCACATAATGATCTGTTGTGTTATGAAAGGTGGTATGCGGAGGACTTGTGCAGTTGTGGGCATGTGTGTATCTAGTTTCATCAAGGGAAGAGACACGCACCCACAGCCACAGCTCAAACACCAACAGTCCTTAACAAGGTGTGTCTAATGCTCCTATTTAATGTTTGGGGGTTCAGTGGCGCATGGCCTGAGGTTTTTTTGTAATCTTTTTTCGCGAGCCGAGAACCCCGACAGCTGTGGGCCAAACTGCAGACAAAAGCCGAGAGGAAGTACAGCATCATCAAAGATTGCAGTAAAAATCTGTGGCGATTTGTTTGTGGTGTATATTTTGGTGGATGATTCAGAATTTAGTCTGCTTTTCTTGATGTAAAACAGGGGTGTCAAAGTCATTTTTTGCCGCGGGCCACATTGTAGTTATGGTTTCCTCTCGAGGGCCGTTATGAATTTGGGGAACCCATTAGAATGTTTAAATCCCTTCAAATATTACATATAGAGCACACAGCAAATTAATGAATAACTCGTTTTCAAATCTGAAGTCAAGAATAATGACTTTTATTGTGGTTGACATCCAAAAATATGACATTTTGACTCAGATTTTAGCAATCATCATGGAATTTAACAAGTTTGATTTGCTTTCGCGGGCGAAAAAATTGATGTGGCGGGCCGGATTTGGCCCGCGGGCCTTGACTTTGACACCTGTGATGTAAAATGTATAGGAGAGAATTGGCAAACACATGCGACCAGAAAAATCAATATTATGTGAAACTCAATATGTAAAAGCACCAAAGCTGCAAACTCAACAAAATACAGCGACATATTTTCAATAATTAACCTGTGGCTATTATAAAGTACTAGCTAGGTGAAAGGTCCTGTGCTCAGGACATTTTTAAATGTATTTTTAAAACGGGAGAAAGTAGCCTGATGTAAAATATATATATATATATATGCATGCATTGGCATAGAATGATTACCAGGTTTAAGAAAAAAGGTCACAATATTTCCTTCACTGCCATTCACAAATTTATTCGCGAATTGAAAAGAAGATCGAGAATTTGTTCAAGTTTAGTTTGGGTGCAGACAAAGCGCTGGATATGGCCTCTGACAATGTTAGTGACCTTCGACAAGGGGGCAGCATTTCCCTTTTTACCATGTTAGGGCTTTCGATGAGAAGGTTTCTTCAGCCGTCATCTGTACAAAAGTGAAGGTTTCGGACGTTTCGCCTCCTATCCAAGAGGCTTCGTCAGCGAACTAAAGTCTGACTGGTCGTATCGGCCCCATTTATATATCCCTAATGTCCAGACCTGGTGGCGCCGGACACAGCTATGATAGGTCCCTACTCTCAGGTTGGGGGAGGCGCGGGACCCCCCCCTGTGGCCCCACTGATTGTTCCTACATTCCTGACTAACGATTGGCCTATTACACCCACTCCCCCCGGTATCACCTCATCAGCATAACGACCCTCATCAGCATTGCGAAAGTTGCCTAACCTGTTTTGCCTGAGCAGGCTATTGTATGAACGATCCAAATTGAACCTCACACCACCAGACCGGTTTAATGAAGGATTTTGTTGTTTTATAAGAATCGCCTCTTTTACCCCCCTTTCAAACCATCTATGTTCTTTCGCTAAGATTTTAACCTCATTGTCGTCAAATGAGTGGTTAGTAGCTTTTAGGTGCAAATGTACTGCCGATTGAGGTCCACTAGTATTATCCCTGCGATGTTGATAAAGTCTTTTTTTGAGAATTTGTTGAGTCTCCCCAATGTACTGCTCTTTACAATTTTCATTCTTACAATGTATGGAATAAACTACATTACTTTGTTTTTCATTTGGTAGCCTATCTTTTGGATGCACTAATTTTTGCCTTAACGTGTTTATCGGTTTGAAATAAGTAGGAATTTTATGTTGCCAAAGGACTCGTTGTAATTTTTCAGAAACTCCTGCAATGTACGGTACTGCTACTCCTCTCCTTTTAGAATCTTGAGAATTATTGGTTTCGTTCGCTATTCTTTCTTTCTGACATTTGTTGAATGACCACTGAGGGTACCCACAGTTAGTGAGTGCTCTCCTGATATGTTTTGACTCCTTTTCTCTACCTTCAGTGCTAGTTGGTATTAGTTTAGCCCTATGCTGGAGGGTTCTGATAACTCCTAGTTTATGTTGTAAAGGGTGGTTAGAGTCAAAAAGTAAGTATTGGTCAGTGTGCGTAGCCTTCCTAAAGACTTCTGTTTTTAGCGCTCTGTCCTCTTTTATAATTACTTTACAATCCAAGAAGGCTAGTTGGTTCTCTTGAATGTCCTCACGAGTAAATTTAAGGTTGAAGTCTACAGAGTTGAGATGATCTGTGAAGGATTGAATTTCTTGTTTCTTAATTATGACAAAAGTATCGTCCACATATCTAAACCAGTGTCTAGGTTTTGTCCCTGGGAAGGATGTGAGGGCCTGTTTCTCCATCTCTTCCATGTAATGATTAGCCACTATGGGTGAAACTGGTGAGCCCATAGCACAACCATGGATTTGTTTATAAAATTTTTCCCGAAATTGAAAATACGTAGTATTAAGGCAGATTTCTAATAATTGGCAGATGTGATCCGGTTTCAGTTTGGTTCTTTCATGCAGAGAAACATCCGCCAGCAGCCTCGTCCTCACCACTGAGACTGCTGCTGGGGTTGGGACAGATGTAAAGAGAGAAGTCACATCGTATGATGCCAAAGTTTCCTCAGGTTCCAATATGAGGTCTTTGATCCTCTCTACAAACCCTGTGGTGTTCTCTACGTGGTATTCTGTGTTACCAACCAACGGAGCTAAAATAGTTTTTAAATATTTGGCTACATTGTATGTAGAGGAGTCAATGCTACAAACAATGGGTCGGAGGGGGAACCCTTCTTTATGTATTTTTGGCAGGCCATAGATACATGGCGTGGCCTCTCCCGGGTATAATCTAAAATACATCTGTTTATCTATATGTTTTCCTTTCTCTAGCTTTTGGAGACAGTCAATCATTTCTTTCTTGTATCTATTGGAAGGGTCCCTTTTTAGTTGCTCATACGTGTTAGAATCACTGATTAACCTATTTATTTTGTCTTCATAATCCAATGTGTTGAGCAGCACTGTGCATCTGCCCTTGTCTGCTGGCAAAATAGTAATATTTTTGTCTTTTTGTAGAGTAGTTAACGCCTTTCTCTCTTCTAATGTTATGTTGGACGGAGGAAGTTTGGCACTACTGAGAAGAGCTGATATTTTAATGCGTAGATCATCTGCCTCTGCATACGAAAGTTTGTTATTTTTAATAGCCGATTCAGTAGCTGTGATATAATCTATTGTAGGTATAGTTTTAGGAGTCACTGAGAAATTTAAACCTTTGGTAAGTACCGCCTTTTCTGTCTCTGAGAGATCTCTGTCTGACAAATTTTTGATCCAATTCTCCCTTGCAAACTGTTCATACCTAATTTTACGCGTGTTTACCAGTAGCTGAGATTGTTTCAGTAAAAGTAATTTTTGAAATTTACCCTTTTGTCTCTCTTTGGTTTTGCTGTGGTGCCTCATATAACCGGATTTAGTAAATTCACACACTTCCTGATAGATTTTGTGGGTAAGATTAGTTTGTAATCGCTGATAATAAGTTTCTATTTCTGACTGTTTGTTTTTTATCTCTATGTTAAGTCTCCTAATTCGCAAATTTAGAATTTTCCTAGTATAATTTTGTTGCATTTTATCGGCTAAGTATCCGGGTTCCAGGGGTGCTTGCTTCAAGCATTTAGGAATTAACCGGCTCTGTCTACATCTAAGATTGAATCTGAGGTGGTTCTTTAAATCAGCTAATTTAAAGGTGGCCTTTTCTAAGTTACGTACCAGCAGAAGGATGTCTCTCCCAAAGTTGGCAGCAATACGTCTGTGTAAGCTCTCAGTCGTACAGGAGTGGTCCATCGATGAGAAGGTTTCTTCAGCCGTCATCTGTACAAAAGTGAAGGTTTCGGACGTTTCGCCTCCTATCCAAGAGGCTTCGTCAGCGAACTAAAGTCTGACTGGTCGTATCGGCCCCATTTATATATCCCTAATGTCCAGACCTGGTGGCGCCGGACACAGCTATGATAGGTCCCTACTCTCAGGTTGGGGGGGGCGCGGGACCCCCCCCCCCTGTGGCCCCACTGATTGTTCCTACATTCCTGACTAACGATTGGCCTATTACACCCACTCCCCCCGGTATCACCTCATCAGCATAACGACCCTCATCAGCATTGCGAAAGTTGCCTAACCTGTTTTGCCTGAGCAGGCTATTGTATGAACGATCCAAATTGAACCTCACACCACCAGACCGGTTTAATGAAGGATTTTGTTGTTTTATAAGAATCGCCTCTTTCACCCCCCTTTCAAACCATCTATGTTCTTTCGCTAAGATTTTAACCTCATTGTCGTCAAATGAGTGGTTGCTAGCTTTTAGGTGCAAATGTACTGCCGATTGAGGCCCACTAGTATTATCCCTGCGATGTTGATAAAGTCTTTTTTTGAGAATTTGTTGAGTCTCCCCAATGTACTGCTCTTTACAATTTTCATTCTTACAATGTATGGAATAAACTACATTACTTCAAGAGAACCAACTAGCCTTCTTGGATTGTAAAGTAATTATAAAAGAGGACAGAGCGCTAAAAACAGAAGTCTTTAGGAAGGCTACGCACACTGACCAATACTTACTTTTTGACTCTAACCACCCTTTACAACATAAACTAGGAGTTATCAGAACCCTCCAGCATAGGGCTAAACTAATACCAACTAGCACTGAAGGTAGAGAAAAGGAGTCAAAACATATCAGGAGAGCACTCACTAACTGTGGGTACCCTCAGTGGTCATTCAACAAATGTCAGAAAGAAAGAATAGCGAACGAAACCAATAATTCTCAAGATTCTAAAAGGAGAGGAGTAGCAGTACCGTACATTGCAGGAGTTTCTGAAAAATTACAAAGAGTCCTTTGGCAACATAAAATTCCTACTTATTTCAAACCGATAAACACGTTAAGGCAAAAATTAGTGCATCCAAAAGATAGGCTACCAAATGAAAAACAAAGTAATGTAGTTTATTCCATACATTGTAAGAATGAAAATTGTAAAGAGCAGTACATTGGGGAGACTCAACAAATTCTCAAAAAAAGACTTTATCAACATCGCAGGGATAATACTAGTGGACCTCAATCGGCAGTACATTTGCACCTAAAAGCTACTAACCACTCATTTGACGACAATGAGGTTAAAATCTTAGCGAAAGAACATAGATGGTTTGAAAGGGGGGTAAAAGAGGCGATTCTTATAAAACAACAAAATCCTTCATTAAACCGGTCTGGTGGTGTGAGGTTCAATTTGGATCGTTCATACAATAGCCTGCTCAGGCAAAACAGGTTAGGCAACTTTCGCAATGCTGATGAGGGTCGTTATGCTGATGAGGTGATACCGGGGGGAGTGGGTGTAATAGGCCAATCGTTAGTCAGGAATGTAGGAACAATCAGTGGGGCCACAGGGGGGGTCCCGCGCCTCCCCCAACCTGAGAGTCGGGACCTATCATAGCTGTGTCCGGCGCCACCAGGTCTGGACATTAGGGATATATAAATGGGGCCGATACGACCAGTCAGACTTTAGTTCGCTGACGAAGCCTCTTGGATAGGAGGCGAAACGTCCGAAACCTTCACTTTTGTACAGATGACGGCTGAAGAAACCTTCTCATCGATGGACCACTCCTGTACGACTGAGAGCTTACACAGACATGTTAGGGCTTTGTTCCAGCTTCAGCTGTTGTTAAACCGCAATATGCATGTATTGCATTGTATTTTGGACAGCCGCCCTCATTTCAAAATCATATAACTCCAGACCAATATAATTTAGGAATTAACTATTTTTTCTGATGAAAGAAGAGAGTCTAAGGTTTCTTACGCTACATTGAATGCTTATGTAGTCCTAAAACTCAATATTCAGTGGGTCCAGGAATTCGAGTGACAATGACAAAAACCCTGGTACTGAAGTGGACACATTTTTGCATGTCTGGCAGTGAATTAGTTAAAAGTGCTACATTCTCCATCAGTAGTATATTTTTAGAGAATTCTTGAAGTGCTGATGTGGGAAGTAAGTAAAAAAGTCCACTGATCTGGCGGCTACTAAGGATTAAAAAATACAACTCATTACCTGTGCATATAACCAGCATGGTTAAAATCCACTCGGATGTCAATTCAGACGGTGCTACTAATTTTTGGTATTTCAATTACTGTGTTGAATTTTCTTTTCTATGAACACTTGGGAAACTAGCTAACACTTCTAAACTAATTTTCGAGATATCAAAGCAAAACCACAATACTGTAAACCACCACACCATCGGGATCTCATACCAGCCCATAAATATTAGGACCCAAGTTCAAATGAATAGTATCAATGTAAAATGGTTGTTTATTTTTATAATAAACCTGTGCTTGACGTCTGTGACACTGACATTTGTCTCTGTCTTCCGTTGTCTTTGTCTTCCGTTTGTCTTCCGTTGAAATACTCCAACTAGCCTAACTTAAGTCTTAAAACTTCAAACTGACCAAACAGACCGGTATCAACACACCTGCCAGAAGACTGGACTTGATATCTAAAAATATCAAATCTATTCTGTACGAGAGCACCAAACAGACAGCTGCTGATTTGTTATCCTGTCAATGTGTCTGCGGTTTTTTTTATCCACAGCTGCAAGTGCTGGGTAACTCCATTGCTAGTGATACAACCCTTTGGTACTCAGAATCAGAATCATCTTTATTGCCAAGTATGTAGAACACACAAGGAATTTGTTTCCGGTAGAACACGCTGCACTAGTATCATCCTCAAAAAATTGCAAAGAGGCACTATACAGTTCCATTTGGGCTACTGTTCAAAGAGTTAAAGGCTTGGGGGAAGAAGCTGTTTAAATGTCTGCTGGATTTGGTGCACATGGATCGTTGGCGCCTGCCTGAGGGGAGTAGCTGGAAAAGGTGGTGGGCAGGGTGCGGAGGGTCCAGTAGGATTTTCCGCGCCCTAGTTTGGATTCTTGCAGTGTGCAATTCCTCGATAGTGGGTAGGGCGGTGCCAATGTTTTTTTTCCGCTGTCCTAACTGTCCGTTGAAGTCGGATTTTGTCCATTTTTGTGGTGGTACTACTATTGACTAAGTGCCACATCTAGAGGAAGAACAGATCATTACAAGTTGTATCAGTTCTCCTTTGGTTCAGAAAAAAATCATAAGGACTTAAACTTCAAATAAGATTTTGGTTTCTTTATGGTTTGGAATTTGCCAAGATCTTTCACATACTGCGCGCCCCTCCCCCTCCCTGTTCCTCCGGCACTGTCACATCTGTTGCCTATTCACTAATGTGCCTTCGGACTATAAGAGTCACCCGGTTTTCCTCGATATTTGCCGTTTGTGTTTTACCACTGCCGTACGCCAGGTTGGTCGATCGCCTTTTTGCTGCCTCGTTTTGTTTGGTGTTCCCCTGCGTGTCTCAGTAAAACCTTTACTCATCTACTGTTTCCATCTAGTACTTCGGATCCGTGACAAGATCATTACGTTTACCAACATAGGGATTACAAAATGACATCACTTTCATTTGGTTTACGTTGTAGTTTGTGGAAGAAAACTGCAATGACAACAAATTATACGTTTCAATACATAAGTCTCAATAAAACCAAACGTCTATCACATTCCTTTGTTTCTTCGCTTTGAAATCATGTTTCGAGAGCATGAATAGGACTGTTACATCTCATCAAAGCAATGCCAAGGTCAAGATCTCGAAAGGACGAAGGTATGACTTCAGCGCCTTTTTATACTACCCCATATGCAGGGATGACAACGGCCATATTGGACAATGTGCCAGATGCATTGTCACACAGCGCCTCTGTGTTCCCTTGACAACACGTTCTCGTGCATGACAGAAAGTAGAATGTCGCTGCATCATCCCAAGTGATTGTTCTGTTCAATCAAATGCTGTGATGACGTAGTATTCACCTTTCCCTGGCAAGGTTTGTCAATAGACAAAGCTTCTCCGAACCTGCTGTCCCACTGAGCGGCAAACAGGTGGGAGTGTTTTTAAAGGCAGCAAATGTTGCATTCTCGTCAGGATTTTTTGGGGTTTGTTAAATGTCGCAAAGGTTTGTCAAATGATTGAAACTGTCTGGCACAACAAGATATTAAAAGAAAGAAATTATTCATAAGAATGGTGGGCAATTGTCTTGTCAAACTCTGGCATAAACACTTTTTTTTGTTTTTTTACATTTGCCAACAGTCACAGATATTTGCCCCTTACCGGATTCAATGGCTTGAGGACACTTTATATGTCACTTAGAAGGAGGCGCTACACCATGTAACTCATTGCTGTTGTTGTGAAGCACTCTAACTTGAAGGTGGCAGCATCTGTGGCATGCATTTGCATGTGTAAAGAAGCCTACTTGAACAATTTTGCAATACGTTTAAATGAATCATCTAGTCATCCTTCGATACTAGAACTAGTCTAGTTAGTCTATAGTCTAATGACAAATTAGACTTCTGAACTATAATGGGTGTAGGCGGAGGGCTCAAAAACCAACCTATATTCATGAATGAATTGACTGCATAATCGAGGCTCTCCACCATAACGTGACACGTGGTGTGTTGGGTTTGACCAAAGATGGAACCACGCCAGCAACAGCTACACAACTATGTGGTAAAACTATGAGGCAAAAGTCCAGAGCGTCACGAAAAGTGAAGCACTTGGAAACAGAATCATGAACATGGCCAAATAATCGGACAGCCAGTTTTCAGTCTAGCAGAGTCTTTAAAGGCTGATAATGTGGCATGATTACACAGAAGTGGTGGTGGTGGAGGTGAGGGGCTCCTTTGCCACCTATTAGAGATAAACAGAAAGTGGATCATAACACAGCAAAGCTATGAAAGGTGAACCAAGTTATGGCGAGGATGAGAATAAAATACACTGCGATGGCTATTTGAAAAACAATCCTCAATCACTTTGCTGCTGTGAAATGTAAATTTATCCACTGTGAGACTAATAAAGGCATATCCAATCCAATCCAATGAACACAGCGTGGGTCGAGCACACCGTCCCAAAGTTCAAATGTTCTTTCATCAACTCTGGAGGTCAAGGCCAAGTTCAAAGTATGAAGCATGCACCGATGATTACAAATTCTACCAAGACTGGGGAAACTGGAACATAGTCCATTCTGAATGTCTGGAAATGGTAAGTCTGTGTGTGATGAGAGAGTTCAGGCCGTCATTAATGCGAGTGGCTGTGTCCTTAGAGGGCATTAGCCCGTGCATTATCTTGTTGTGCCAGACAGTTCCGTAGTAAACACCCTGTCAGAGCGCCTCGTCCTTGTAGTAAACTGATGTGACTACCCAGTCGCGACAGAGTTGTGTAGCCATCCTGGCACGGAGATATGGGTCATGCTAGGCTGTCCTTTTGCTCACCCCGACAGTTGAGCCCAAACTCTGATGAGATTATCTTGGCCAGCCAGGAGGCTCAGGAGTTGCAAGGCAAAAGAAAAACACAATTTATTACGCAATCACTGCCGTTGAATCTCCTCGCACTTCGCCGCAGATTCTCTCTGGTTAATTTGTACATTTGGCCTGAACATATCTACAACGTAAACCACGACTGAGCATAACTTTATCATACACTGCGGGAAAAAGGACAAATCAAATGATAATATAGTTTGCCTTTGTAGCCGAAGTTTGTATTCATCTATTTAGTTAGTTAGTTAGTGGGATATGAGAAATACGCCACGTTGAGCAGTCATAGGTAAAATTACTGCTAAAAATGGGATTAGGCATTTTGGAATGCTGGGGTAACACTGGGGTAATCACTTAGCTCAAGGTAGGAGAGAATCCCTCGTTAATATGAAAAAGGGGTGGGTTCTATATAGCTGAGAGCGTTGATTACTGCACCATCTTAAAAATCAAATCCAATGAGTCAAGACAAGTGATTGGTCCTCTCCACGTTTACTGGGTGAGTGTGCCTCCTGGGTTCCTGTAAATAAGTGACGTCACAGTGCTTAATGATGCCCAGACGAGACTCAGCTGGATCTAGAGAAGAGAGCAAAACTGTCAACAGGACTAGTTCTTCAGATAATCTCTAAGTACTATGTAATAAACATGAGTGTACTTGTTGACAGAGCTGAGCCCTTTGGTGAAGAAACATTCCCTCATCTGAAGATTGACTGAAGTGAAGATCTTCATCGTGGTCTTTTTTGACAAATAATGCTAGTGTGTGGTACTGAAAGTTGTTTCTAGGATTAAAAAAGGCCCATCATAAAGCTCGGTTAGAGGAAACAGGATAAGCGCTTGAGCCAAGGCAGTAAAAAGCTCGCTGGGAAACTTGAAAGTCACACAAATTAAGTCTGTGTCTGCCATCTGGAAACAATAAACAAACAAAAACCCAGCAGCCAAACAAACATCTTGGTAGCGAGAGAGTGATGCAAAGAGTGGAAATGAATGATGGGGAGGGGACAGTGTAAAGCGACGCGCATCATTAGTGGACACTAATGGAGGGACAGAGACAAGGCTTTGTCAAAGACAAAAAAAAGCCTGATGCTAAACAGATGACCCTGAATGTGTGTGGTAAGACATCCAACACAACACGATTGGAATCAAATGTACTTGAATCTTTCACAGGAGGACACCTGTCTGCAACCCATGGCAGTGATCTGATGGGAAGAACCGATTATTTGGAATCATTACATTGTTTGGATTAACTCAGTCGGATATGCATCACAATAAAATCATACATTTAGTGTTCATTTCATGTTTGTATTTATTTTTTTAAATAAATGCCATATGATGGACAGAGCAAGTTAAAGGACAGTGGGCCACACAGAGTGGCATCAGTGTGGCACCAGCACCTTTTCTGTTGCTGTGAGGTGTATACAATATATTGTAAACCTGAAATGAAACAGCCCTCTATAAAAAGTCAAACGAATTACACATTATGGTGTTGCGTCTCATACAGGAAATGCTCCTAAATTACACCTCATCATTCTTGAACTGACTCATCGCCACCATTGAAATACATGTAGGCCAACTTCAGAGGGGTGAGAATTTAATCCACTGCCTTCAGTGCTGGGCAATTTAGGTGTGTGTGTGGGAGGTGTGGGGGGAGAGGGGCGTTGACTACCCAAAATAAACCAAATTATGGGTCTATATAACAGTTTAAAACAATGTGTTTTGCAGCAAACCTGGAAGTAATATACTGGCCACACACATGCATACAAAAAACTGCTAGGAAATTAATACGACACAAGATATCGAACTATAACAACAACATGTTCGTAAGAAAGGCATTATGATTGGTTCCTCATACTTGGCGCAAGCAACTCGGCTATCAGCAACTACAAATAATGTGACTTGATGGCAGCACACTATCAATAAATAGTTAACTTGTTGATTGCCTTGGATATTGGATGGAATGTGTCACTCTGGTGCCGCAATGATCCAAATCCAAACTATAAACTACAAACTATCCCTTAAAAGTTATAACACTCACTTCTTCTCGCACACTGAATGAATCAAACACCAGAGGGTTTCATTGTGGAAGTGTTGGTTCATCGCTGCATGATGTCACACAATACACTCGCTTCTCATGCCAGACCTCGGCGTACTTCACAAGAACTTCATTCAGCAGCAACTGGTTCTTTCCTTTAGCTTTGTGCAAAAATAACTTCAGATGTTCCATCATGCCAAACAAAAGCGAGAGACATTAAATTGGATAAGCCATAGCAATATTGAGAACATTTTAGCCATCACATTCTCTTTCATTTAATGTACATTTCATGGATTTCGAATGCCTTTGCAGTCATCCAAAAATAAGTGTTCAGAATTTCAAATTCTCCTGAATTATTCTTCTGAATGATTTCAAGTGAACCAGGTCAGCACATACCACAGACATCAACTCAAACACACCATAGTAACTTGCGAATGACTGGTGAAGCAAATTAGTGACGCAATATAACCGTATGAAGTTGGTGACAATAGTCATATGACATAACTTTTCAAAAAAGTTAAGTTAAACCGTTTTCAATTGTACTCGGGTTAACTTTGTTGACAAACTCCTTTGCCACTTTGCCATTATTCAGTGAAAATATTGTTTTAGATTGATGGTGTGTGTTTTTCTTAAGCTAGTATAGGAAGAATACTCTTCTAAGCAAATATGCCATATATATATATATATATATATATATATATATATATATATATATATATATATATATATATATATATATATATATATATATATATATATATAAGAAGTCCATGCTGAGCGGTTGCGCCTTTTCGGCAGCATGAATATGCCAGTACTGTTTTTGAACGGGAGGAATGTCGGAGCCATTCGACTGCCATCGCTGGACACCAAAGGGGCCATTGTGCTTTTTTGCGCCTGTAATGGGCCGCATCTTCACAGCCCCGCTTTGTTTAGCGGAAAGGTCAGTGCTGTTGGACAGTCTGCGGCTGGATGGATGCATGGCTTGAGGAACCCGCGATAACAAGAAAGGAGCGTCAGCTCAGAGCGCCGATGCGTATTTGAAACTGTTGCGGCTTGGAATTGAAGCAGATTTATGTGGAACAGGAGATGTGAGACAATCTCTTTTCGTCAATGAATGCTAAAGCTGCGCGTTTGCTTTCAACATTTAGCTTGTAGTCGACGTGCACATTCCACCATGATGTCCCTGATCCACTGGTGGAAAGACGCTTTGATCCTCTCCTCTTTCATCTAGAACTGCTTCATGTCATCACAAAGAGGGTACAGCAAGTCCTGAAGAATGAATGTCTCTCCGTGTCTTTGTTTTGTCATACTGTCTCTATGCTGTCATATTATTTAGTTTTTTTTGTTCTTTTGACTTCAAGACGGCGCCCCGAGAGTGGCTGCCTTTCCAGCAGCAGCTGCTGTGAAATGTAAATTTCTCCACTGTGAGACTAATAAAGGCAAATCCAATCCAATCCAATATATATATATATATATATATATATATATATATATATATATATATATATATATATATATATATATATATATATATATATATATATATATATATATACAGTAAAGTCTCGTTATATCGATATTGGATATATCGATAGTCCTGGTTATATCGATACTATTTCTATGCACGCACGGAGAAAATTACATGCAAACAGGGTCGGATATATCGATAGTCCCGGTTATATCGATATTTTTTCGGACTCCCTTGAATATCGATATAACGAGACTTTACTGTATATATATATATATATATATATATATATATATATATGCTACATCTGAAACTGTATATCATTACATTTCCTGAAACGTTAGGTCAAAATTCCACATCCGTAAAGAGCAAAGACACACACTCCGCTTCTGTTATTTTTAAAAACAAAGACAATCATGCGCTTCTTCATTGAATACGAAATTCCGAAATATATATGAGGTATTAGCCAAGACCAAAATTCTTTTGTTGCAGTGTTCACACACTCTTCCCCGATTCTGTTTTTACAGATGTGCACTCCAAGGGTCCGAAAATACTTTTTTTCTTCCCTTCACCCCTCGGCAGCTGAAGATGTGCTGTTGATCAAAGGCTTCTGTGCTGGACCTGAGACACTTGCTATGGTTGTTTTCTTTGCCTCTGGGGGATAGAGGCCAACAGATCCATCTGTTGGCCGCATTGATCCACCTTTCGCCGGGACAAGTGTAGTGTGGAGCCTCTTCCCTCTCCTTGACCACCCACCCCTCCCCTTCATCCAGCACGTTTACTCAGCTGGGCCCTCACACCGGCCGCCAGAGTTTGTTTTTGCATAGCAACATGTGTTAACTTAATGCTCCCTAACACATTTCAAAGGCAAGCTTAGGTAATAGAGCCATTTATTGATGCATTGCCTTGAAAATGGTGGCGTCAAAGGAGAGGCTTAATGGGTGAGCCATTGACATTAGTTCATTAAGAATGGTAACATGACTATAAAACAATGACTAAAAATGTGAACCTCTACGTACCACAGGGAATACATTTCAGACACACACGCAATACATAAAAGTGCACAATACAAAAACATCATGTAATTAGTTAAAATGTGTAATTCGACTATTTACAGTTTTATAATAGTAATACAGTGAGACCTCAACTTACGAACGCCTGATAATACGAACTTTTCATCATACGAACGTCAAATTTATGAATATTAAGCCTCATAATAAGAACTATTTTCATCTTACGCACTTCGGTGGAAGTGTGTATACAAAAATACATAATTTTCTGCGGAAGAACACGAAAGCACACGACCTTCGGCTCTGGCGGAGTGAAATTCGGCAACCGAACAGCGCTCCAGCCGACGCTACTTTGCACACCCCCTCTCATTGAATGCACACGTCTATTGCCTCCTTGCAGCTTTTTGCTTATACTTTTACGATTATGGCACCGAAAAAAAACCCACCACAGGCTCGTGTTCAGCCCAAGAAGAAACACAATAAAATCACAGTCGCTGAGAAGAAGGAGATAATTGAAGAACACGAACGACGTGTGCGTTTGTGTGATTTAGCGACAGAGCGCGGCTATGCTAAATCCACAATCGCTACCATCCTTCGCATCAAAGAAGCTATCAAAGGTGCGTCTGTTGCAAAAGGTGTTTCCATGCTCGTAAAGCGACGGTCTCGGGCAATCGAAGAAGTTGAAAAACTTCTGTTAATTTGGATTCACGAAAAGCAGCTATCCGGCGACAGCGTGAGTAAAGCTATTTTATGCGAGAAAGCACGGCTAATTCACGCCGATATCGGCATGCGCCAACCTGGAAGTTCGGCGCTTATTCAGGATTTTAAAGCCCGTAACAGATGGTTCGAGAACATCTGAGGGCGAGGAGGAGAAGGCAATGTTGGCAAAGTGGAATGATGTGCAGGCTTTTACCGAAGAGTTCCATCCAGAAAAGACTGGCTATGACAATCGTCAACATGATGAACGATAATGTGATGCCTCAGCCTCGTAACACCTTACAAGTCAGAAAGCAACAGATGTCAATTAAGAGGTTTTTAATCAGCAAAAAGGATGAGGAGTCTCCAAAGAAGCAAAGAGAAGCCACACCAGAGGTTAAGTTACCAACAGTCCTTCTGTGACTCTCCTTCCATAAGCCATCAATGACTATCAAAAAGGTAAATACAGCTTTATTTTACAGCACAGTTTATTTCTTTAATTACAGTCCTCGTGTAATGTGCCTCTCTTTCCAAACAGCAAGTCCCTTTGACCTTCGACCTCCAAAGCCATTCCATCAAGTCATCAATGACCATCACAAATGTAAATAAAGTGACTTTATGATACAATAAAGCCAAACAGAAAATTGAATTTTAAATAGGTAGGGTTTGAGATGGTATTTGAAGGTGGGAAGAGAATCAATGTTATGAATGTTGGGAGGAAGTGAATTCCAGAGTTTGGTGGCAGAGTGGCTGAAAGCTCTGTCCCCCATCGTGCTGAGACGGGCAGGGGGCACACAGGGGTGGAGGGAGGAAGAGGATCTGAGGCAATCAGAGGGAATATAAATTTGAAGAAGGTCAGATAGGTATGGGGGGAGGGTTATGGATAGATTGAAATGTATAAAGAAGAATTTTAAAGTTGATTCTATATTTGACAGGGAGCCAGTGGTTCTTTTGGAGGACGGGGGTGATGTGGTCAAAGGATGAGGTTTTACGACCGCTATGAAATTTTATGAACACACTTAAAATGTTTAAAAGGCACAGTTGAAGTATTAGCACACCTGATCCACCCAAATGTTCCCGTAAGTTTGCTTGCTGAATTCTAACATTGAATGTCAAAATCATAGATGGGCTAACAGAAATTAGCATGAATGTTTTTAACCTTTACAAATCAGCTATAAATGGTATAGCACAACCACTATGATAATATGGTCACATTTAACTTTGCAATGTGTACAGTCAATTATTTTACTGTTTTGTTTTTTTCTGTTGTTTTATTTTTGTGCATGCAAATAGTAGTTGTTTTGTTATTCCACTTTCTCTCTAAGGCAATGAGATAGGGCGGACATCAATGGAAACAATCCTTGCCTAGGTCAAACTGTCGCCATAATAGACACACTTCTTGAACTATATTTTAACATTCTAAAAAGTTGTGTAGATTTAAAATAATATTCTGAATATTTGGGATAGCCCAGACATGGGCAAACTACGGCTTTTTAATCCGGCCCGCCGAACCTGCCCAAATTATAGTAAAAACAGCGTCTGAAACTCATGACAAAAAGTCAGCGGACAACAGGGCAGATAACTGAAAAGTTGCCTGCCCCATCTTTCACAACCTGAAGCACAATGAGACAACTAATCACATTAAAAAACATTGTCACAAAGTATAACGTTTTCTTTTAAATCAAGAATGTACCTACTACAAATGCTACCTTGCATAATTTACGGTAAATGTGCATGGCTAGATTTTGCTGCAGTAGTCGATTGTCATTGTGGTGCACAATGCAACGTTTGGATTGCTTCCGACGAGCCACTCAGCCCCTTTCATGAGTCTCACGTACACTTTACAGTCACGGTTTAATGTAAATTTACGTTTTGTAGCGTCACATATGTTGTTAGCTTCTTTTGAATCTTTCTTCTGGGCTGAGGATCTGTGCATCTATTTTGGAAAATTATATGCAATTGGACGACTTTATAACACTTGCGAAAGTCCGGAAGAAAGAAGCAGGCTTCTGATTGGCTGCCGTGCCGAGTATGCAAATTTCACTGCAGGTTGCCTATGTCTGTGTGCTCGGCGACGGTACACGTGTATTGTTTGCGCGTGAAGGCGAGGGCGTCAGTGAGGAGTTTGTTGAGCGCGCGGTCAGGACAAACCATCTATGATTTGACGGAATTTAACACAAGTAGGTATTATTGAGCTTGAATATTTCGTTGTGGAATAATATGTTTTGAATGTTGAAAGTGATTCCATTTTTCAATAAATGTTGATTTCTTTAACTTTGCCCCTCCAATGAAAACTTATTAAAAACAGACGCAATCTTGATGAATCACAGTGCATATGTTATTTTAATCTATTTCCATTTCCTCCTCCAAGTATCTGCGAAATAGTATGTAAACGCCATATTCCTTGAGACAAATTTATTAACTGATCAGGGATATTTTTCACATTTGAAAGACAGTTAATAAATTGGGTTCTTACTGTGCTATGAGGTTTGTACACACTACATTTAAAGGACAACCGGCACCATTTTTTCGTGTTTCCCACTGACATTATAAAAACGTTTTATAGCGTCTATAATACCCAAAACAGGCAGGCTGATATTTTTAGTTAAATGAAAAACACCAATAAAAATGACTTCAAAATGAATCTGGAAATGGCCAGTTTCAGAAGGTCCCACCCCTTTGTTCGTGACGTCACGCCATGACGTCTTGCCTTGCTCGAGAATCAAAACAAGGGCTTCAGATTCGGAGAAGATGTTTTCTTGTTACTCATCCAGTTATGAATATGATTCAAATAGTTCTGAAGAGGAAAGCATAAATGTTTGCAATTGATTCAAGGAGTCCTCCCATATCAATTCGAGCCGCCAATGACAGCAATGTAGCACCCAGAAAATGCAGAAGATTGCGCCCAAGCTTCGTTGGAAATGGGCTGATTTGTCAGCTGGGAATTTGTATCAGCGAATATCAAATAGTTGTCTTGGTGCAACACACAACGATTCACCATGGCGTTATTTATGTGTTGTGTTTTCCTTCTAATTTCGCCATCAACACGAAGTTTTCAGACCAAACAAAGTACCCAAAATGCATTGTGTGTCGCTTTCTCGGTCAGGGGCGGTCCAAACGTGACGTCACATGGGGATCGTCATCAACTCGAAAACAAGACTTAGTGAATATTCAGCGCAAGTCTTAGAACGTAAACTATAGCTATATGCTGTGGAATCTTTGTATAATACGCTCAGTCAAAGTCATTTGAAGTGATTTTATACATTATGGACATAACTTGTCGGGAGGCGTCGGTTGTCCTTTAATGCATTAGGCTTAGTATTTCCGGCCCAAACACTCCCTCTAAATGCTCCTGGCCCGGCCCCTCTGTCAAATTTTAGAACCCAATGCGGCCCGCGAGTCAAAAAGTTTGCCCACCCCTGGGATAGCCTGTCGGCCAGGCAGACGAGTTTAAGAGAGATTCTCATACATATTTTTACATTTCATACAACTAAGTGTAAATTGCTAACTATTTCAAGGTGAGGATCGTTTGCTTCACATGACAATAGTAATGACTTGTGTCGCCTAACACGATGGCCTGAATCCTGAGCTTCACAAGACTTCAAAGATGTATTTTCCAATACTTGTGGTTGATTTATGAATCGTACAACCCCAGGTTCCGAGTCATGTGATTATATCACACAAAGGTTCAGCTGGTTAACAAAAGAATCCAAAACAGTGAGAAAATGGAATCAGCACAATGAAGGAAAACTCTTGCAAAGTCAAAACTTTTAAATAATTAATTGAAATCAAAAGATTAAGTCAAAAATGAAGTAGCAGTAGAAGTTGTTTACACATTTCCATTGGTTGTTTTCCCACCTGATCGGATAATGGCCGCACACCCACAAACACACTTCGAACTCTCGGCTTCCAGTGCCAATCAACGAGGAAATGAGGTGTCAACACGCGGGTGTTTATTCAAACACTCATTTATTTTTCTACCGGAAGCCAAAGCCAGCTCGAGCACAAACGACACCAGATGAGTGAGGGGATTTTCATTTAGGATTTCCCTCTCTCATATACAAATAAATCATGTGCAAATGTTTGTGATTCTAGGATGAGGAGTATTCAGGGGGATTCGGTTCTCCACAAGCATAACTAGAGCTGGGACACATTCTTATCCTTCATGGTACAGATCTCGAGTGGCTGATATGTCAACTCAGAGAAAAGACATTGGAGCCTCTGAAGTTTGTAAAATATGGCCGATTATAAATTTATTGGGAAAGCTTGAAAAAAAAAAAAGTGATAATTACCGGAAAAGTGTATGCGGTTATTTTTGATGTCCTCGGTTTGTGAAGTTTGGCAAGAAGGGTCATTGTGTAAATATATTTACTGTTACATTAGATGTGCTGCCATATGATTATTATTTGAACCCCAAATTCAACATTTTGAGAAATTCTACACAAAAATGAGATAGTGAATTGATAAACGGCTTTCTTTCAAGAAGTCTCTTCTCCAAATTTCAATGATAAAATTGAAAGCAAAGTACTTATGAATTGAACTGCCAATACTTCATCACAGGCTTACAATATTAATGACGGAACATTAGTGCAATATTTTAGTAACTACGCAAGTAGCATCAAAATAGTGTTCCGTACAGCGGTGGCCACTTTCAAAACAACGGTAACGTGTTGGAAAGAACCGATCAATGCCAAACACCTTAATTGAAAACGTTATAGGGAGGCATTACACTTGAGCTTTTTATATGCATCGCTATAAAGCCTTAGCGGGCCCCCAGAGGGGAAACTGCCCATTAACTTATAAGGTCCAGGCCTTGGCTCTCTTAATTGACAAGTTCCAGTCCACTTTCATCACTTGTGGACTTCATAGCAGCAGTCAATGCTTCCTCCCAGGATGCCATTGCATCTTTGACGTGAGGGTGTTGGTGACAAAGAGCAGTCCGCCGCCAGCGTTGAGGCGAAGCGAGGGCGGCATTAGGCTGTTCTTAAAACAAAACAACAACCGTGTGCATTCCCTTTTGCGGTTTCAGCCGTCTGAGCATCTAATCTTGTCGACGCCACTTTCCCTTCAAGACACAACGGATCCAATTAGGAAGACATGACCCTTTGTTGAGGTTGTAAACTGTACCCATTACATTTATTACCTCTGCCAAATGTTAAATGCAAGTACGAGAGGCATTTTGCCGGATTGTTAGTAAACAGGACAATGTAAAATGACCCAAATTAAAGGTGAGAACTGTTACAGAAATGCTTCCATTATGATTTGATGATTATTATAGTTTTATGATTTTAATAGTTTAGCCATTATCATTATGTGTAGGGATTCAGTTGATGCCATGTCATGAATTTCAGGCAATAAGTCCAAGCTTTCAGTCTTAATTAAAAGCAGTTAAAACTGACAGAAATATGTGGGGGAGACATATAATCATACATTTCGGTACAAAGAACATGGACATTAGTCCAAAACGGAAAACATTATCAGGTCAAACATTTTATTTTTAACTCATTCACTGCCAGACATGCAAAAATTTGGCCACTCCAGTGCCAGGGTTTTTTTTTTTGTCATTTTCACTCAAATTGCAGGACGCACAGAATATTTAGTTGTAGCAGTACATAAACATTCCAAATGGGTTTGAAACATGAGACTCTCTTCCTTCATTAGAAAAAAATAATTTCTACCTCATTTTGTTCCGGAGATATTGGCTGTTAAAATCAGGTGGTTTCAGCTCAAATGACTGATTTTTCCCAAAAAGCTGAGAACATGTGATTTTTTTTTCTGCAGAAAAGCAAAATCAAGAAGAAAGGTGATCAAGGACTAACTTCGAGTGACACCTCAAACATCTGGACAGTTGTTTACTTCTATGAAACAACAAAAGAAAAAAGACTTTGATGACAAAACTACATTTTGATGGCGCCCCCCTGTGTGGCTGCCTCCACAGCAGCTCTTTCCCTTTCTTGTCTACTTTTTCACTTCTTTACTTTTCCGTTTTTGTTTTGCCTAATCTCGTTCCATAAACCTACGGAGAGGAGATGGGCATCTTTTCTTTTGCTCATCGCCGTTATTTTTTACTTTTTCATCGCTCCTGTGAACGGGGAATCCACGCGCACGCGGAATCCCATTGTTTACAGTCGAGACCAGCTACTAGCGTGGCGGGCTAACAGCGGACTAGCGGCCGCCGCACCAGACATCCCCGATGAATTGAAGAGGAGGAAACGAGGATGTCGGGCCGGGAAAGATCGCCGCAAAAGAACGAGGAAATACCGACACGTTCTCCCGTCCGTCATCATGGGGAACGTGAGATCGCTCCCAAATAAAATGGACGAGCTGGCGGCGCTAACGCGACATCAGAGGGAGTACCGGGAAGCCAGCTTGCTACTCGTCACGGAGACATGGCTTTCGGCAATCACTCCGGACGCCCACGCAGAGTTGGAGGGCTTCCAACTCGTACGAGCGGACAGAAATGAAGGCAGCGGTAAGCAGAAAGGAGGGGGGATTGCTGTATTTGTGAATGACAAATGGTGCAATCCTGGGCACATCACGGTGAAGGAAAAACTTTGCACTCGGGACATCGAGCTGCTAGCCGTTAGCCTTCGGCCGCATTACCTGCCACGGGAATTCTCACACGTCATAGCCGTGACGACGTACATTCCCCCTACGGCAAATGGCGGCGCTGCCTCCGATGCCCTCATATCTGTTGTAAACAAGCTGCAAACCCAGTCCCCCAACGCCTTGTTTATCATCTCAGGGGACTTCAATCACGTTTCCCTGAAATTCTCCCTCCCAACATTCACACAGTATGTAACTTGTGCCACCAGAGACAATAACATATTGGACCTATTTTATTCAAACGCCAAGGACGCATACAAACCCTCCCCCCTCCCCCCTCTCGGAAGAGCAGACCACAATATGGTTTATCTCCAGCCTGTGTACAAACCCCTTGTCCAGAGGCAACCAGCTGGGACCCGCACGATCAAAAGATGGTCCACAGAAGCTGAAGAAGCTCTGCGGGACTGTTTTGATTCAACCAGGTGGGAGCTCTTTACTGAGATTCATGGGGAAGACATTGACTCACTCACCAACACCATCACAGACTACATTAACTTTTGTGAACAAAACACCGTACCCACCAGGACTGTGCGGTGTTTTGCCAACAACAAACCATGGATTAATCCCGACATAAAAGTCCTCCTGAAGGAGAAGAAAAGGGCTTTTGTGTTGGGCAACAGAGAGGAACTGAAGGCCGTGCAGATCCAACTGAGGAGGAAGATCAGAGAGGGGAAGAAGGCCTACAGGATGAAAATGGAGGAGCAGCTGCAAGCCAGCAATGTCGCTGGTGTCTGGAAGGGCCTGAAAAACATCTCAGGCCACAAAAGCCCAGTGACATTGAACGAAAAAGACAAGGACTGGGCAGATGAACTCAACCGCTTTTTCAATCGGTTTGACAAGACGCCAGCCGCCCCCGGCCCACCGTCAACTTCACCTGTAGCTGCACCTGCACCAACTCTCACTGTGGCCTTACCCTCCCTGCCCCCTCTCACGACCAGCTTTCCACAACCAACATCTGCCCTCCCAACTGTTGCCACACCCTCAGCCGCCACTCTGCCTCCTGGTTCCTGCCTGTCTGTCACAACTGCGCAGGTGAGGAACCAACTGAGGAGGATGAAGGTGAGGAAGGCAGCAGGTCCGGATGACATCAGTTCCCGACTCCTCAAGACCTGCTCCAACCAGCTGTGTGACATTGTCCAGCACTTGTTCAACCTGAGCCTGAAGCTGGGCAGAGTTCCACAGCTGTGGAAAACGTCATGCCTGGTCCCAGTGCCCAAGATTGCCAACCCCAAAGAGCTCAACAGCTACAGACCGGTGGCGCTGACGTCTCACCTGATGAAGACGCTGGAGAGACTCGTCCTCGCCCACCTGCGACCGCTGGCAAGCTCATCGCTGGACCCGCTGCAGTTTGCCTACCAGCCCAGCATCGGTGTGGAGGATGCCATCATCTACCTCCTCCATACGGCGTTGCTGCACCTGGAGAATGCTGGGAGCACGGTGAGGATCACATTCTTCGATTTCTCCAGTGCCTTCAACACCATCCAGCCCAGTCTACTGGGGGACAAGCTGCAGCATGCCGGAGTCGACCATCACCTCACATCCTGGATTACAGACTACCTCACAAACAGGCCACAGTACGTGAGGGTAAAGAACTGTGAGTCGGAAAGGCTTCTCTGCAGCACCGGAGCGCCGCAGGGAACAGTTCTGGCTCCATTCCTCTTCACCCTCTACACCTCGGACTTCAACTACAACACCCCAACCTGCCACCTTCAGAAGTTCTCTGACGACTCAGCTATTGTCGGCCTCATTACAGAGGGAGACGATAGGGAGTACAGGGGACTGACAAAGGACTTTGTGGACTGGTGCCAGCAGAATCACCTCCAGATCAACACTGGCAAAACCAAGGAGCTGGTGGTGGATTTCTGCAGGAAACAATCGTCACCTGCACCATTGAACATCCAGGGTTCGGACATTGAGAGGGTGACCTCCTACAAGTACCTGGGTGTTACTCTCAACAATAAACTGGACTGGACAACAAACACGGATGCCCTAATCAAAAAGGGACAGAGTCGCCTCTTCCTCCTCAGGAAACTGAGGTCTTTTGGAGTTCAGGGGTCACTCCTAAAGACTTTCTATGACTCTGTGGTGGCATCAGCCATCCACTATGGCATTGTCTGCTGGTCAGGCAGCATCACCACCCGGGACAGAAAAAGACTGGAGCGCTTTGTCAAGCGGGCCAGTTCTGTCGTGGGCTGCTCGCTGGACTCTCTTGAGGAGGTGGGCAACAGACGGACGCTAGCTAAACTAAAAGCTATGACGGACAGCCCCTCCCACCCCCTCCTGCCCATCCTGACAGCTCTGGGTAGCTCCTTTAGCCAGAGACTATTACACCCGCGCTGCAAGAAGGAGAGGTACCGCCGCTCGTTCCTACCGACTGCAGTCAGGCTTCACAATTCCCAATGATCACATGTGAAAAAAACAAAAAAAAAAAAAAACTGGACACTTGTAAATATGGGTTGTTGCAATATATCTAAATGCATCTCTTGATTCTGCACTATGTACAGTCTTGTTTATAGAACGGTTTTTGCACATCTACATTTGCACAGTATACAGTTGACATTTTTATTTTGTTATGCTTAGAATATCTTGTTTTCTATCCTTTCACTCCCATCCCAACCCCATCCCTCTTCAATTGCTGCTGTGGACTGCAAATTTCCCCATTGCGGGACGAATAAAGGTATTCTGATTCTGATTCTGATTCTGATACATTTAATTAGAATTATAACATCAGATTCAGAACCAGAAACACAGAACAAAATCCATCTATTTACTGATGTGTGCATGTGTTTGAACTATTTACAAGTGGACGCGTGAGCTATATACAAGTGTGTGTGTGTGTGTGTGTGTGTGTGTGTGTGTGTGTGTGTGTGTGTGTGTGTATGGTTGTGTGTTCAATACTGTACAGACGCTCCACACCTTACAAAACGAACAAACAAAACGTTCCGAGCGGTTATTCGTAAGGTGAATTTTATTGTAAGTTGCTTCAGTGCTATATTTTGTATGGAATGTATGTTTAAGTTAAACACTGAACGAGGAAGTACTTACTTATGCATCACGTCCTCCTGGAGCATCAACTGGGAAGAGAGATTTCCTCTCCGCCCACATACTCTAGACAACCAATCGTAAACGAGCTTGGTGCCTACTCCTCAGAGCGTCAACTGGTAAGAGGGATTTCATCCTCACCCACATACTCTACGCTGCCAATCATAAGAGAGCTCGGCGGATCGGGGCCTGAACTCATTGGCAACACTTCAGCATAGCCAGGCGCTGAATGGTCGCCTTGGTGTCCGTCGCATAAACACACAGCCCTCCAATGTGTCGGTGTGCGTGAAAAACAGGACACAGGCAATCACAAGCGAGCTTGGCTGGAAAAAGGCGCGCAATATAAAATCAAACTTCCAGCATTTCTCTCCAAACATTGTTCGACATACTCTAACCGCCAAAATGTTGTATGTACCGTTTTCTCGTAACTCGAATGTTCGTAAGGTGGGGAGCGTCTGTAGTTCTTTTTAGTGTGGCTGATGCTTCTTCATCTGCTTTATAGCACTCTCTGTGGGAGTTGGAGGGGATACTCCACGCCGACAAGGCTCTGTAGAAATGTTTAGCAACATCATCATACTGTACACAGCATCAAATCTCACAGCATCAAAGAGGTAAAAAAGAGATTGACAATGTGCTTGAGACATAACAGTAGGATCACATATGTGCTAGTGATATCACATGATGAACGTAACGGTACATAACTTGACAAACTGCGCTTTTTGAACATCTGAATTCTAACAGATTACTGCAGGAGGAATTCACCTAGCAAAAAAATAGAACTAACAAATGTGAATACACACCTGGACTTTGCGGTGGGTGTTCTGGCCTGCTTCTGTGTCGCAGATTGGGTGAAGTATCCCCCTCCTCGCCGAGCCCGACGGCAGCAACTCATCGGAGGAATCCGGATCCGAGTCACCAGACAGATCACTGTCAGCTAGTTGTGCAGCTATGCCGTAGAAGGCTTGTAATTGTCACTATAATGCTTCGCCATGATCGCCACTTTTTCCTTCAATAAAACACTGAAAGGAAGGCCTGCCTTCTCAGTGTTCTTCACGGGGAAATTGTGGGCTGCTTTTTTTGGAGCAAAGCGCAACTGTCGCCCCTTTGTGGGAGGGAAATACATGACTTACAGTTCTGGAATTCACACGGAGATAGACTTCAACTTCACTCTCCCGCAAAAAAAAAGCGAAACCCGGATAAACTCGGGAATAGTGTTCTATGGCACATTTTCAATTCCCAAATAAATTTGTGAATGGCAGCGATTGAGTTAAATACACAGTTACCCATATTTGTATGTTTGTACACAAAGGTGTATCTTCTTTTCCTTTCGGCTTTTCCCTTCAGGGGTCGCCACAGCAAATCAGAGTCCTCCATCTCATCTGGTTTTGTGCATCGTCTTCTCTCACACCAACTACCTTCATGTCCTTTATGACATCATCCATAAACCACCTCTTAGGTCTTCCTTTCGGCCTCCTGCCTGGCAGTCCAAGGCTCAACACCCTTCTTCCGATATAGTCATTATCTCCTCTGGACATGTCCAAACCATCTCAGTCTGGCCTCTCTGACTTTCTCTCCAAAGCCACTAAGATGAGTTGTCCCTCTAATATACTCATTCCTGATCATATCCAACCTCGTCACACCCAAAGCAAACCTCAACATCTTCATCTCTACTACCTCCAGCTCTGCTTCCTGTCTTTTCTTCAGTGCACCAGATTAATTCGGGTGGTCAGATCGGCACAAGGGCTTTGCAACTATTGGAGTCATGTTATATGATTGGCTGGAAGACAGTGGAATGTTGTAGGATTGTGGTTGGTCCATTTTGCAGAAATGGGATTTGAGTTTTTCAGAGAAAACAGATGAGGTTTTACCTCACCTTCTAAGAAGTACAGATGATGGATGAAGAAACGTTTTCATATATCTGTACTGTGAGTTGGACGTACCTCCCAGGACCCCACCAGCTATACATTTATTTTGTATATGATTGTGTTTAATTGATCATTGTAATTACTAAAAGTATTGGATAGCTGAGGGATAATTGGTCAAATAAATGGGAGAGAGAGAGAGAGAGAGAGAGAGAGAGAGAGAGAGAGAGAGAGAGAGAGAGAGAGAGAGAGAGAGAGAGAGAGAGAGAGAGAGAGAGAGAGAGATAATGCAATCGCAGCAAATATGTTTTGCCTTGGTAGGACGTGTGTGTAGGAATTAGATTTTTTTACATATTTTAAGTCAAGTCTTGTGTTTCCTTTTTTTATTATGAGCATTTTCTAAAGGGATTTCAATAATATTTTTGCCACATATATTGCACACAGTAAGCAAAGTATGTTTCCTGTACTTGTCAGTGCAATGACACATAATTGTGGAATATACGGTCAAACTGCAAAATTATATACATAATTGTATAACCAACATTAGCATAAACATCAATGATATTAAATCCAATCTATTGCCCCAAACATGAATGGGCAAACCAAGCACCTTCTTGGTGACTGCGGTCAACCCATCCTTTTACATTTTAGTTTGTTTATTTTCATCCAAACAATGCCGGCGATGCACTCGTTGTACGGTTTTATTTTGAAGGTGGCCCACGCCGCTCGCCGGCAGTAGACTACCGTAATGCACAGTGTTGTCAAAGTGGCGGCTCACTTGAATTTGATTTTGCGAGTAGAGGCTGGCCTGACCACAGTAACAAATGAAGGCTACCAAGCACTGCTATTCGGCAGCAAAGCTACGAAAATATACCGCAGAGTTATGTGAAGGTGTTCAACCCGATACATTTCAAAAATATTGATGAGAGAAAAAGCGTCTAAAAAGGCATAAAATGTAACTTACTGTTGCGAAAGTCGTTTGACAGTTGCTCTGAAGGGCGCCGCCATTTTTTCTTTCGCCTACGTCACAATAAAGAGCGTCTATTGGCTGGTGAAGAAAATTCTTGTCTGAAGTGGTCTTGACAGTAGAGTAGGCGGAACAGGGGGAACCAGCTCACTGGCCTTGACGTTTTTTGGCCCTCTTGAGGGCGGGGTGTGTGGGCATCACTTTGGTGCTGAAGCCCCACATTTCCAACAATGGACAGACACAAAAATAAATCAATAAATATATAAATAAATGAAAAAATAACTGAATAAACAAATAAGTAAATGAATAAATATACTTTTGCTTACGGCTTTTCCCTTCAAGGGGTCGTCACAGCGAATCAGTGTCCTCCATCTTCAGAGGTTTGATTCTCATATTTGTTTTGGCCAAGCTTTTACGTCGGATGCCCTTCCTGATACAATCCTCTTTATTTATCCAGGCATGGGACCGGCACAAGACGACACTGGCTTATGTCCCCTTGTGACTACAGAACAAGCAATGAACTTAATGAACTTCTATGAACTTAATAAAGATGAAGATGCTCAGGAACCCACATGCAAAATGGTCATTGGCACAGCAGCATTCAATCAAAGCAAAACTATACTCATACATACGTACGTACATACGGACGGACGGACGGACGGACGGACATACATAAATACAGGATACAGGAGCTGCTGGAAAGGCAGCCACACTCGTGGCGCCGTCTTGAAGTCAAAAGAACAAAAAAACTAAACAACAAATAACATGACAGCACAAAGACACAGAGTCATTCAATCTTAAGCACTTTCTGTCCAGTGGAGTTGGTGGAACCGGACGCAGAGTCACAAATTGGAATGGAACAGCCTGCAAGAAGGTCTACTCGTACTCGAAGACCTAGAGAAATATTCACATATGAGCTCTTGGGTCATCCATCATACCAGCCCTGGAGACCTGAAGCAAATGCCTTGTATACTTGCATGCCTTACCCCATGACCTCTTATCCAGTGCGACCTGAACACTATTACTACCCTACCCCAACTGTATGGACTTATTAGACAGCAGACTTGCACTTGAATGTGACTGACACCACACTACAGAGACCAGACAGATGACTGTTATTTTACTTTTACTTTGGATTGGATTGGATTTGCCTTTTTTAGTCTCGCAGTGGAGAAATTTACATTTCACAGCAGCAAAGTTATGAAAGAAATGAAAGTAGAAAAGCAAAACACAGGAGCTGCTGGAAAGGCAGCCACTCTCGCGGCGCCGTCTTGAAGTCAAAAGAACACAAAAAAAAACTAAATAACAAATAACATGACAACACAAAGACACAGAAAGACATTCATTCTTAAGCACTTTCTGTACCCTCTTTGTTACATAAAGCAGTTCCAGATGAAAGAGGAGAGGATCAAAGCGTCTCTTCACCAGTGGATCAGGGACATCATGGTGGAATGTGCATGTTGACTACAAGCTAAATGTTGAAAGCAAACACGCAGCTGTAGCATCCATTGACGAAAAGAGATTGTCTCAAATCTCCTGTCCCACGTGAATCCGCTTCAATTCCAAGCCGCGACAGTTCCACATCCGCATCGGCGCTCTGGATTGGATTGGATTTGCCTTTATTAGTCTCGCAGTGGAGAAATTTACATTTCACAGCAGAAAGGTTATGAAAGAAATGAAAGTAGAAAAGCAAAACACAGGAGCGCTGACTTATCGCGGGCTCCTCAAGCCATGCATCATTCTAGCCGCAGACTGTCCAACAGCACCGACCTTTCCGGTGAACAAAGCGGGGCTGTGAAGATGCTGCCTATTACAGGCGCAAAAAAGCACAATGGCCCCAGAGCTGTCCAGCAACGATAGTCAAATGGAACCGACATTCCTCCCAATCAAAAACAGCACTGTCATATTGTTGCTGCCGAAAAGGCGCAACCGCTCACCAGTCTCCTCCTTGATGAATGCCATGGCCAAAAATGCTGAAAAACAATCTGTATCCGTTCCATACAATGCACAACAATACAAAGTTACAAAATAAAACACAAAAACAACACAAAAACAACAAAGAACAAACAAAAAAGGCTCATGAGAGCACTTGCTGACAGCTTGGGTCAGAGTATTGCCTACTCGGGCGCCATCTTCGACTCCAGTGATTCTAATAGGAGGATACCACAAGTTACTGGTATGTTTTAAGTATTGAATTACATGTTTAATGTGTGCATAATAACATTTTGATATTGCGTGTAACACATTTGCAACATACAGGGATGTCGGCGGAAACCTACACAGACACAGGGAGGAGTTGCAAGGTGGACATGCTAACCAGTCTACTGGATTGGATTGGATTGGATATGCCTTTATTAGTCTCACAGTGGAGAAATTTACATTTCACAGCAGCAAAGTGATGAAAGCTGCTGTGCCTTTATTTTTTATTTACCATAGATGAGGTTCGTGAAATAAAACGTTTGAGAATCACGGAAAAGACTAAATAAAACAAAAAAGAAACCACTGAAAGGGGAAAAAAATAACAACCACTATATTAATACAATAATTATAATGGGACAATAAATGCTTTGAGCCAGATAAAATGACAAAATGTCCACTACGATCTCACACACCATGACAGTGACAACTTTGGCCCCATTTCCAGTTGACAATTTAACACTACCATTGACTAAATCTGGCTATGGGGACTTGGGTAACAACACTATACATTATTTCGTATATTGATATGTGGAAATTAGAAATTCAAAGCCAACCAGCAAAACAATAAAAATTGGAGGTTCCACTATGTCATATTTATTTAACATATTAGCATCCTAATGATCGGGATTGTTATGAAGCAGCTGGCTTGTTTGTCGCTTTGCTCCAATTCTCTGCCGCATTCAAAACTTCTTTGCGTCACTCCTGTTTGTGTTTACACTGGCGGGCTCAGTGGGACAGGAAGGCACAGGGACAGAATGAAGCTTGTGACCTCGAGAGAGTGCAGGGAGACGCGTGACCCCCCAGGAGTCCCACCTCACAGCGGTGAGGAATTACGAGCCCTGCCATCAGCCCCAGTCTGAGCAAGGGGCACAAAATGACACGCAATATCTGCCGTGATTAAGTCAGCAGGGAGTTTGCTCCAAATGTCACCATTGGAATACAGTAAGACGCAAATCTAACAATTATGGCAAAAAAAACTGGTGTTATCAAATCTTCTTCTTTTCCTTTCAGCTTTTCCCTTCATTGGTCGCCACATCGAATCAGTGTTGTCCATCTTCAGAGGTTTGATTTGTATGTTTGTTTTGGCCAAGCTTTTACGTCGGATGCCGTACCTGACACAATCCTCTGTATTTATCCATGTTTGGGACCGGCACAATAAGACACCGGCCTTGTGGCTACAGAAGAAGCAACTCTATGAATTTAATAAAGATGAAGTTGCTGCTTTCATCTTTTCTTTGTCCTCAGTTCAGCTTCTTTCTTGGAAAATGGTGTAATGCTTTTGTGGTTCAAAAAAGAATGCAGTGCAACATCAGCATACAGTATGCTATGTTTTGCCTCAAAACCTGAAACAGTCACTTTTTTCCCCCGTTGTCCCGAGGCGGTAGGTGCACACCGGTCAATCATTTGTCGTGTGTGTGTGTGTGTGTGTGTGTGTGTGTGTGTGTGTGTGTGTGTGTGTGTGTGTGTGTGTGTGTGTGTGTGTGTGTGTGTGTGTGTGTGTGTGTGTGTATGAGGGTCGCCAGCTGTAATATGTGCACCATAATCCATTTCAGTCATGTGTGGCTATGTTTTATGGTGTGAAGCAGGCCCTGGAAGGAAAGAGAGTACTAGTACTTCAATACATATATTGTACTAAAAATATATATTTTTATAAAATAAAACATTGCTTTTTGTGAACATACAGTTTTCCCGCCAAACATAAAAGAAACATGCGCATCTGTGTATATGGGACAGAAGCACCGATGCTTTGAGAAAATTCCATCTTTGTGCTCCTTGGAAACAGCTTCTTTATCCCCTAGACCCCTTATGGTCATTGTCTTCTTTTTCTTCCGCAGATCGAACACAAATGCTGTGTGATAATCCAGTGTTGATAGAATTTGGTATTTTCTTTAGATCACAGCAAGATTCTCAACTTCATTTCTGTTCTCCCAAAAGCAACCTCCCAAGCCCAAGAAAGGAGCTGACACTGGGCCGCACCATGGCTACTCGAAGAGTGGGGGTGGAGAGTTTCCCTTGTGTATTTGAAAAAAGGGAAGGCAACAAAATCATTGTATTTTGGGTCAAGTAACATCCTTTGCACCCCCCTCAGACACACACACACAAACACACACCGAGGAGATTCATATGGTAGCCCATTGAAACCAGTAGTTTTTGAATGTTACATTCACCTAATTACCCCATGTAAAGACAGTAAAATGCAAAACAACAATGTCAAAAGGAAGCACTTTTTTGTGACATTGCTCAGAAGTGTGCCTTCATTGAAAGACGTACTGAATCTGTAGTCCATGTTAAAAAAAAGAATTATACCAATAAAAAAAAATATGAAAGGATAATACATAGATGGTGAGTCGCTGCCTCACCCTGGCTTTTATAATTGTAAACAAAAGCTTTTCGTTATCCAATTTAAATTCCTCATTATACTCTGACTTTTGCCAAACACATTTTCATTTAAAAAAAAAAGAAACAGGGTAATTGATTCGATATACATGCTTCTCATCTGCATGTGATTTTAGCCATTAAAAAAGAGCTTCTAAGGCATGTTATTAGCATCATATAAAACAAAGCAACACATCAAACTGACCCTCCCCCCTATCCCCTCCTTCTCCATCGCTAAAATAATTGGCTTTCAATTCGTGCCTTTCAATTCGTGCCTTTGAAACAAACTTATGTGAGGGCACCTAAAAAGAAAAACGGTGCAAAAGACTTCACAGGCCGAGAGTCTAAGATGGACATCAATGATGGCTGTATTAGCCCATGGCTAAATCCCATCACACAAATGTCAGTGTATCCGTTATGAAACCATGACATTTAGATCCAAGGTCTCCATTGTGGTTCTTTTTAAACAGGTTAGATGGTGTTTGTCCATTTTGCTTTGTATCTGTCACACAGGTTGCACTGCAAGCACCGCAGAGGTTCAAGTCCATAGTGGAATTTATTTTACCATTACGGACAACACAGGCCCCTCAACAACCAAATACAGTACTCACAATTCTAACTGACTGACTAACTTGTCACGGCATCGCACAAAAAAAAGTTCATATCCCGTGACTGTAAAGTGTCCTTGAGAGTATTGAAAGGCGCTAAGAAATTAAATGTATTATTATTATTATTATAATGTGTGAGACTCTACTATGACTGAGTCTGTGACTGTACGGAAAATGATTGGCACCTTGTTGGATATGCCTTATGCCTTAACGCTAATACTGGTTCAAAATGTTTCACAGGTTCCTGTTTTGTTTTGTTTTTGTCTCTCAACATTATTTTGGGCAAACTCATTTTTAAAAAAAATTAGCTGCAAAAATGATAGAAAATTCACCAACTTATTTCTTGAAGTTTGATGGCCGAAGGAAAAAAATAATACAGGTACATGAATTGATAGTACCTGTCATGATCTGGTTGGCGACCAACAGGGGGCGTTGTCGCCCCGCCTGCACCTGCACAGGTGCTGGTCGTCCCGATCAGATTGGCGACCAACGGGTAGCGACGTCAGCCCTGCCTGCAGCCTCGCAGGTGCTGGTCGTTTTAATCACTGACACTTAAAAGGACACCCGGCACGACCATCCAGTGTCGGTTCATTGTTTGCTGCTTGTTTGCTGCATGCATTGTGTACGTGTTTGTTTAACCTTGGCGGACTATTTTTGGCCTTCTTTTGATACTTTGTATTTTTTCCATTCAGATGATTTTGATGTTTCACATTTTGTTCCTGCTGACTTTATTTTAATACAATTTGTCAAACACAACCTCCTGCTGCCTCCTGCCTCCTTTTTGGGATCCGCACCCGCCATCACCACCTTGCAAACCGTGACAGTACCAGTGTAAATACTCTTTATCTAGTTATTTAACTTGTATTATTTAGTCGATGTTATTTTATTTAATAGTCAAGGACTGAAGTTGTTCCATTCATGACTGTTGCTAGTTTTATTTTTTTCTGTAAAATATGACTCTGTAGAATATATTTAAACATAGCATTAAAAATATATGGACCACTAAATCAGAATGGCTACCTTCAGCTTCCCTTCAGCTAAGTGACCAAGTCACATACACTATCCAAACTCCACACTCACAGCAGCTGTAGGATATCCTTCCTGATCATGGCTATTAGCGCAATATACCGAAACAAGCTCGATGTGACACGACCCGACGACTCGCCAGTCTCGTGTGATGAGGACGTCTGCATTTAAGGATGGGACAGTGTGTCACAGCGCCCTCATATAACTAGTGCAACACCTATGAGCCACTTGGCCCAGCGTCACAAAATGTTTAATTATTGCCTCTTTCCATTAGCTTGACTTATCTCGACCGCAGCCTCAGGCTGTAGTTTGTTGAAGCGGCATCGGGAGGCGGTGTACGAAGACCCAGGATGGCTGGGTGAAGAATTTCAATGCTGCATCATCAGCTCTTGTTCTCCAGCCCAGACGGGAAAATAGAAATGATATCATGACACGTTTTCACGCTCTTCGGTTGAGTGATGTTTTACCGACTCATTTGCTGTGATACCTTGTTACGGCTCCAGCTGTGAATCAGTGACGTGTCATGGACTGGAAACTCGCCTCCTGCTGGGCCTGGCCAATGACCTGGAAGGCAATAGGGGATGCCAGCGCCTGCAGCATGTGCTGCACTGACAAAGCAGCAGGGCACCGTCAAAAAGCCTCCTGTACAAACTTTGGGGATCACTTCGCTTTTAACAGATGAGTTGGCAACACTCTTGATTTATACTTCCCTATAAAAGGTTTACTAATTCCCTTGATGAGTCGGCGATATTACATGCCAGGTGAAGCCACATGCGACAGAGGGGGATGAAGTAGCGCGGAGGAAGATCTGGGGGGGGGGGGGTAAGATACAGATGACAAATGGCAGGGTCAATGCGCAGGTTAAGCAACGATTCAGTTGAGTCTAAAGCAAGTGCAGTGCACTTGGGACAGACCAGCATACCACCAAGAGAGCATATAAAAAAGATTAAACTTTGGGCACTGCTTGAATACTTATAATATATAATATATAATACTTATAATAATAATTGTACGTTTTGTTTGGCATTGATCCATCCATCCATCCATCCATTTCCCGTACCGCTTATTCCTCATTAGGGTCGCGGGGGGTGCTGGAGCCTATCTCAGCTGTCTTCGGGCACGAGGCGGAGGACACCCTGAATTGGTTGCCAGCCAATCACAGGGCACACAAAGACGTACAGCAATCACTCTCACACACACCTAGGGACAATTTGGAGTGGTCAATCTGCCTTCCATGCATTTTTTTGTAGTGTGGGAGGAAACCACAGGACCCGGAGAAGGCCCACGCGGGCCCGGGGAGGGCATGCAAAGTCCACACAGGGAGACCGGACCAGGACGCGAACCGGCAACCTCTGCGCCTTTGGCATTGATATTTTAGATAAATAAATAATAACAAGTAATGATAAATGAATATATAAATGACAAAATAAATAGAAAGATGGATGGCCGGATGGATGGATGGATGGATGGATGGATGGATGGATGGATGGATGGATGGATGGATGGACAGGCAGAGGGAGAGAGAGAGAGCTAGATTGCTGGAGACACTAGCTAGTTAGTTCGACAGCTCGATGGATGTATAGACAGACAGACAGACAGGCAGGCAGGCAGGCAGACAGACAGACAGACAGACCGACAAACCGACAAACCGACCGACCGACAGACAGACAGACAGACAGACAGATAGATAGATAGATAGATAGATAGATAGATAGATAGATAGATAGATAGATAGATAGATAGATAGATAGATAGATAGATAGATAGATAGATAGAATTATTGTTATTTTTGTTTAATTTAAGAGGTGAAAGATCCTTTTTTTAATTCTACTCGAATTCTTAGAAGGCTGTCAAGGCTTTCCAGTAATCCATGCAATCCCCGTCCTTGATGACTTCTACAATACTGGAATGATGTGGGAGGAATGATGGAGCTCAAAGTGTCAGGAGGAATTAGCTTCCACAACCAGAAGATGGTGGACAGAACCAGTCTCCAGTCTCTAAATGCAATTCAAGTACAGTAAAGTCTCGTTTTATCGATATCGGATATATCGATAGTCCCGGTTACATCGATACTATTTCTATGCACGCACGGAGAAAATTACATGCAAACAGGGTCGGATATATTGATAGTCCCGGTTATATCGATATTTTTTCGGACTCCCTTGAATATCGATATAACGAGACTTTACTGTAATATAAGCAAAGGCTATGAAGAAGAAAAATCACAAGTGTGAATAAAATTACTCATGAAACAAACGCTCACAACGATTAGTATAGTACACTGTACAGATTGTGACACACAGCATGATCTTTGTACAGTAAAGTCTCGTTATATCGATACGCAAGGGAATCCGAAAAAATATCGATATAACCGGGACTATCGATATATCCGATCCTGTGGGGGGGGGGGGTGCGTAAATGCGGCATCTTTGTTATGGCATGTAATTTCATCATTGGGTTCATGGATTGCATATCTAACATGTTTTTTGTACAGTAGTGAAGTGAAAAATAAAGTTGTGCATAAAATAAAAACGTCTTTACACTTTTTAATGACTATTTCCTTTCAAAAATGCAACCAACCAATGCTAAATCGTCAAGTTCTATTCACACGAAGCCACGAATGCCAGCATATACAATCATATGAAAAACAGTGATTGTTGCAAACAATAAAGATATCTGGATGCAACACAATTAAATACTGTACATGGATGAAAAACCAAAACTGCAACGTTTACATAACTTATGTGACGTTCGAGAGTGGCTGAATAGAATGCCGGCGCGCAGCTGTGACGTTACAACAGCTTTTTGACTGACTCAAGAAACACAAAAAGTGATGTTGGTTGCCCTTTAATGCACAGTATGGAATGTACAGTCATTTTCAAAATCACGACGCTTCAGCAGACAAAACAACAAACATTGTTGCAAAAAACGCTTGCATTCATGTAACAGTACATTACATAACACTGCAATTAGTATGTATGTAAGCTATTTAAAAAAGTCATCAATCTTCTTCTGCTTCCCATTTTTATATTTTAATATGAACACTTCCATCTTGTTTAACGTTTCTAAAAAACCGGATGCATTTTCTACGGATTCAAAGAAAGATCGCGTGTCCGCAACCCCTTGCAACGCTTTTGTCGAAGTTGCAAAAGGTGTGCATTCAGTCGCTTCTTCTTCATCGTCATCAGCATCATCATCATCACGGGAATCTACTGTGGCATACTTGGCTTTGACCTCCGCTGCGATATCCGCATCTGATGAGCTTGGGAATGTCGCAATGTCTTTGTCGACTGCGACATACGATGCAATGTCGGCGACTTTTAGCTTTTCAGCCAACACTGCAAGAGGAATGTTGTCGTCATCCTCTTCGTTAGCTGCAGATGTTTCCTCACTGCACCCTGGATTTTCAAATTTGCAGTGACGGAAGCAGTTCTTGATGGTGTTTTCGGACACCGTGCTCCACGCTTTGGAAATTGCTCTGATGGCATCCAAAACAGTCGATTGTTGAAGACACACGAGCAGCCGTCTGATACACACGAGCTGCCGTCTGAAAATGGCGTCTGCTCGGGAGAGCTGCTCACGTAACAAGACACGTGACCAAGTTGACCAATGGCGCGACGGATATATCGATGTAAACAACAAAAATGGCCGGCGGGGGATGAAAAGGAGCGCCGTAATAACCGGATTATCGTAACAACCGGGTATCGTACTAAACGGTACTAATTATACATAAAAAGACTAGAAATGTGCAAGGGAAATGAAAATAATATCGTAATAAGCGGTACTATCGTTATAACCGATATCGATATAGCGAGACTTTACTGTATTTGTTATTTCTCTTCAAAACAATTCTGATGGTTGAAAGGTGCCAGGGGCCCCATTCTTTTGTCTGTTTATCCGTCCATCCAACTAACTGTCGATCCGTCCTGCCATCTATAGAAACTGCATTTAAAGGACAACCGACGCCTTCGAACAAGTTGGTCCATAATTTCTGAAATTGCTTCAAATGACTTCTAGTGAGCGTACACAGCATATAGCTATAATTTACGTTTTAAGACTCGCACTGAATATTCAGGAAGTCTTGTTTTTGAGTTGGTGACGATTCCTGACGTCACGTCACGGAAGGAACGCCCCTGACCGAGAAAGGACACACAATGCATTTTGCGGTACATTGTTTGGTCTGAAAACTTCGCGTCGATCCGCGTTGATGGCGAAATTTGAAGGAAAACACATAAATAATGCGATGGTGAATCGTTGTGTGTTGTACCAAGACAACTATTTGATATTCGCTGACACAAATTCCCAGCAGACAAATCCAATGGAGCTTGGACGCCATCTTCTGCATGTTCTGGGTGCTACACATCAGTCCTGATGCCTCAAAATGACCCGGAAAGACTTCTTTAATCAATTGCAAACATTTACGCTTTCCTCTTCAGAACTATTTGAATCATATTCATAACTGGATGAGTAACAAGAAAGCATCTTCTCCGAATCTGAAGCCATTGTTTTGATTCTCGAGCAAGGCAAGACATCTTGGCGTGACATCACGAACAAGGGGGCGGGACCTTCTGAAACTGGCCACTTTCGGGTTCAATTTGAAGTAGTTTTTGGACACTTTAAGTGATTTTTATTGGTGTTTTGCATTTAACTAAAAATATCATCCTGTGTGTTTTGGGTATTTTAGATGCTATAAAATGTTTTTCTGATGTCAGTTGGGAAACAAAAAAGTGGTGTCAGTTGTCCTTTAAGGGTGGCCCACATTATGTTTGCCAGTGTCAAGCCAGTGTCTCCATTGCCACTATGCCAGCAATGCCACTTTTGTCATGCCAAACCTGGGCCAAATGTCTTTGCTATCTGGGTAGGAGAACTGCATGGCATAATCCATCTGAAACATTTCAGAAATCAATGAATTGATCAAAATATGATTATTTTATTATTATCATTTTTAGTATCCCCACCTCCATGACACCCCCCCCCCCCTAAAAGGCACGGGACAACTGATGGGATGATTTGATACCCTGGTGCATGAATGTGGCTGCAAGACAATCTCGGTCAAAATCGCATACATGGGTGGCTAAATCATCAGCAGAGAGATCTTGCAGTTCCCCTTCCATATCTTACTTTGAGAATACCAGTTTCATGCATGGACATCACCGAGTAAATTTCTATTTCCGCAATGTCAAACACTGAGTGTGCTTCGACCTCTATTATTTGATTGGAACAGTCAGGCAGGATATTACTCCTTCTGAACAAAACATCTCATTCAAAATAAAATATTATTGGTTACCTGTTTCGATAGTAATACTCATCCACCCTGGGCGTAAATATAAGCAGTCAAAAAAACCTTTGTTTCCAATTTTTCATCACAAATGCACTTAAGATTGAAGGGTGACTGTACTTGTTCAGTCAAGACAAGCTATTGAAACAACAATTTGAGCATTTGATGAAATCTGAAACATTAATCTTAAAGGGGCATGGACATTCATAATGACCCAGTACATAGTGTTCTTTTGCCTACTGTAGCAGCTGCCAGCCCGAAAGTGCATTCATTAACATTTGTCTGAGTGAAAAACACCAGTGAATGTCAAGTGAACTGTAAGTAAGACAAGTGATGTCAGAGGTGCAGGATCTGACCCATGCATGGAAATAAGCTGGAGCCACCACCCCGCTGCCCCCCAACATCCAGCCTACCGTAAATAGATCAAAGCACATCTGTTTGGCTATGCGGCAGCCACACATCTCTAATTGCAAACTGGACCTTAATGGCTCTAAGCGAGCCGTCGGACACTGAGCGGTTTGGACATGGGTGATGTTGAAGCACATGAGCACCGTGTTAGCATTGGTAATCGCAGGACGTAGAATTCTCCGAAGCTGTCGTCTCTTCAAGAGACTGAAATAGATATCACAACTTCAGCACAATGGATGGCATGACCTGAGGGGTCAGTGTTGACTCCACAGCTGTGATTGGGAGTCAGTGGTTGAGGATCAAAGGAAAAGCCGAGTTGACAATGTTTCTTTCTAATGTGACATTATCTCTAAACACTTAAGGGAGTGAGTTTAGCAGCATTTATTTTCCGAATGCCGTGTTTCAGTTATTAAAGAGGGAAAAAAGGAGGAAACCCAAAGTTGTCAAATTGGGTCCGGCGGAGTCCAAGTTGGTCTTGACTGGATGGATAAGCACTGAGAGTGACAGGAGAAGCTTCAAGTTACCCGCTTGTCACGGTGTGACACTGATTCAGCTTAATGAGCATTGCGCTGTCACCGCACATCTGCCTCGCATTCACTTGTAGAATTTGGCAGAGTTGGAAAAAAAACCTGCTGCTAAATGTTGGAACTCGAGAAGGCCAACACCTCTCTGAGCCTGGCACAGTTTGCCCAAAAATGTCCGACAAGCCAACTTAATTACAAATTCAAAAGAAGGATGCAAGCTTCGGTCATGCCTTAGCATGTATGCGGGCTGTCAAGAAATCACAAGTTCCCCGGAGTTGATCTGTGTTATTTCCCCAAATGTGCATCAAAACGTGCCATGGTGTTTCTTTAGCCTTTGCCTTTGAAATGTTTTTACACCTCAGTGGCTTACACACAACTTATTTTTAAACAAGAGCTCAGCAAAGTCTAAATATCGGGTTATTTTTCTATCATGAACCTAGAGTACTTGATGCCAATGGTAAACAAAACAAAAACCAAAAACATTTAAATTGATTACTATGCCACTGTACGAACCATTAACGATAAACATTTGTCAATATCCTTTAAAAAATGAGTCTGTCCACATTATTTAATATTTATTGTCTGTATTATCATGCTGTTTGACATGGAGTAGTTAAAACAAAATAAAATAGACATTTTAGCTCATCCACTGCCAGACATGCAAAAATGTGTTCGCTCCAGTGCCAGGATTTTTGTCATTTTCACTCAAATTCCAAGACCCACAAAATATTGCTTGATCGGCACCCCCTGTAAGAGAAACCAAACCCTGAATAAATTCGGAAATGGCCCCCCACGTAAAATTTCCTATTCCCGAAAAAAATCAGGAATGGTGTGTATGAGTTAATTTAACAAGTATCGAGTATGTCCATGCAGAGGTCATAAGTTCAAGACCTGGTCCGGCCTCCCTGTGTGAAGTTTGCATGTTCTCCCCTGCATGGTATTCCACTGGGCACTCCGGTTTCCTCAAACATTCCGGGAAAAAAAAACATGCACGGCACACTCTAAATTGTCCCTAGGTGTGACTCTGCGACCGAATGGTTGTTTGTCGCTGTGTGCCCTGTGATTGGCTCCTGCCCAAAGACAACTGGGTTAAGCTCCAGCACACGTCTTGACCCTCGTGAGGAAAAAGTTGATAGAAAAAAATGAATGAATGTATGAATGTATGAATGAATGAATGAATGAATGAATGAATGAATGAATGAATGAATGAATGACACTCAGAAACTTCTGCAAAACTTGTGTGCACCACTTTTGTACACAATACCTCACCAGACATTGACTTTGATTGATCCTAAATAAGGAGGTGTTCCTTTGCTGTTTCTTTTTTTAAAGTAAAATATTTAGCTTATTTCTCAGAAGAACATGTTTCTTGTATCATTTATCCTTATTTCCAAAGTGGCAACGTGTAGCCTGGCAACAGAACGAATGACTCTAATCCTAACAAAATGTATGTTCACATCAAATTTGGGTATTATAAAACTGGGACCGAATGGTAAAATTATTGTCAGCAGTGCTTTTATGAGCACAACTTGCCCAAACGCATGACAGGTACATTAACCAACCTTCACTGAGTTTCATTCTTTCGCAGCCCACGGTCATGCTGATGCAAGGCGACAATAAGAAATTGAGCTAGTCTATATGTCCTACAAGGTGATAACAGCGATCCGCTCATCATGTCTGTGATATGACGTGAGCGGCACGGCGGCGGGTCAACCCATCTGTTTTAGACCGACTCGAGAAATTCCTCCTGGGCATCCTCGTGGAAAACAGCACAACGGTTTACCAAACATCATTGTGGCGGTGGCACCAATTATTCTTAATCAAATCAAATGGTCTCAGGCCAGTCCTCGAAACACACTGATCACTCCAATGACAGCAACTGTCAGTCTGCCTCCCACCAAAGAGAAGAAGCTGTTGGAATAATTAGTCCATGCCCTGTGAATGTAACAATAATAAAACAGCCCAGATGGCATCCAAAATATGAACGTCACCTTTAGATGACCCGAAAAGTGACCACAGTGAGCCTTATGTACTGAAAAATATGGCAGTCACAAATCCATACTGGCTTTGAGAAAGCTCGCATATTTTAAGTTACAAGCAAATTAGGTTGGTCTCTCAAAACATGATGCAAGAATGTACAAGAAAACGAATGAATATTAATGGGGTTGGCTACATACATGGGTTTAATGAATATTAATGGTTTGGCTGCATACATGGGATGAGCCATTGACAAAATTTTAGCCATCCTCCGAGGGGGAATTTATTTCTTTTTTTATAACCATCCCAAGAAAGAAAGGGACTTGTGCAAAAGCACAGCTTAATTTTATTGAAAATGTATGTTGTTTACAGCATTATTTTAGCTCTAGGTCACCATTCTGTTGTTTCACTTGGTTATATGCTCACAGCAAATGGGGAAATTATTACGCCCTGGGGACTGTGTTGAGAAACACAAATACAAAAGCCAAAAAGCAAGAGCAAGTTGAAAGCAATATACTGAATCATCAAATAACACATTGAAGAGACGTGATCTAATACACAGATGTTTAGGCAAAAGCAAAAACTAAACACACACGAAAAACACAAGCACATTCTTTTTGGGAACCCAACCATAGCTTTAACTGCCCTCATCACTGAAAAGCAGTCAGTGCCAGACAACATTATAGTTTTTTTTCTGGCTTTCACATCACTAAACAGGACAAGCCTACAATTTAAAGAGACAAAAACATTTAATTTCACAGATACAACAGTGGAGAACATAATAGTAAGCTCAAATGGCCATATCTACTACCGACAAAATCATGAAAGGAAGGGAGACTACACTGTTGTTATACTATACATGAAGTTTTATAATATAAATAAATAATAAAATATTTACTACTTATTGCTACTGTGCCGATGACCATTTTGTGTTTGGGAGGCTTTTACTGAGTATCTTCATCTTTATTGAGTTCATAGAGTTGCTTGTTCGGTAGCCACTAGGGGACACAAGCCAGTGTCTTATTGTGAATGTCCCAAGCCCGTAAAAATACAGAGGGTTGTGTCAGGAAGGGCATCCGACGTAAAAGCTAGGCCAAAACCAACATGCGAATCAAATCTCTGAAGATGGAGGACACTGATACGCTGTGGCGACCCCTTGAAGGGAAAAGTCAAAAGGAAAGAAGAAGAGGACTGTCGATTGTGTCTATTGTGAGAATGGCCTGGAATATTACCTGTACTTTCCAGACATGTTAAATATATGACAACCTCATTAGCTGCTGCTTCAGATAGTGTTTGTTTGTTGCAGCGAAATAGAGAAATTTCTCTGCATGTAACATGCAGAGATGGGCAAGTTACCCTTTTTTGTTGGTGCGGCCTCCGTCCCCCATCCCCCATCCGCGAGCGGGGCACCCTTCCGTCATCATCCCTCTGTCCTTATTCATATAGAAATCGTCCACTGTTCACGTCCAACCTCATTCTTTTATTTTGCTTCCAGACACCACACACCTAACCTGGTTCGAGAACATCTAAACAGGACATCTTTGCTTATTCTATCCTTTCAAAATGGGCATACATCCTGGAGTGACGTATAACCCTCAGTAACACGGTCTGAGTTGTGTGGTGCCATACCGACAATAAAGGTTCAATAAATAAATAATTATTAAAAATACAATATTGGGGGGTGGAGTGGGGTGTGGGGTAATTCAGTGAAAACTTCAATACAGTGAGACCTCAACTTACGAACTTAATTGGTTCCCAGACAGAGTGTGTAAGGTGAAAAGTGTGTATCTCAAAAAAAAAATTCCCATAGGAAACCCTTAAAATGGGAATAATCCGTTCCCGGGTTTCCATAAAATATACTTTTCAACTAAATAAGCCTTAAAACTACACACAGCATACCTTATTCTATGTATAATAAATGCGCTATTGTATTGTAATGAAAGAAATACAATGCATTGTATCATAAAGTCACTTTATTTACATTTATGATTGTCATTGATGGCTTGATGGAATGGTGTTGGAGGTCGAAGGTCAAAGGGAATTGGTGTTTGGAAAGATATGCACATTACATGAATACTGTAATTAAAGAAATAAACTGTGCTGTAAAATAAAGTTTTATTTACCTTTTTGATGGTCGTTGATGGCTTATGGAAGGAGAGTCACCTTCCGTAAGGACTGTTGGTAACTTAACCTCTGGTGTGGCTTCTCTTCTTTTTTCTTTGGAGACTCCTCATCATTTTTGCTGATTAAAAACCTCTTAATTGACACCTGTTGCTTTCTGACTTGTAAGGTCTTACAAAGCTGAGGCATCACATTATTGTGTGTCATGTTGATGATTGTCATAGCCACAGTCTTTTCTGAATGGAACATTTCGGTAAAAGCCTGCACATCCACTTTGCCAACATTGCCTTTATGAGCTCACTTGATGCTGCAGCCATCTCCTCCTCAGATGTTCTGTTACTTGCTTTAAAATCCTCAATAAGCGCCGAACTTCCAGATTGGCGCATGACGATATCGGCGTGAATTAGCTGTGCTTTCTCGCATAAAATAGCTTTACACACGCTGTCGCCGGATAGCTGCTTTTAGTTAATCCAAATTAACAGAAGTTTTTCAACTTCTTCGATTGCCCGAGACCGTCGCTTCGAGAGCACGGAAACACCTTTTGCAAAAGACGCACCTTTGATTGCTTTTCTGTTCCGGAGAATGGTAGCAATGGTTGACTTAGCATAGCCGTGCTCGACCACTAAATAACACAAACGCACACCTCGTTCGTGTTTTTCAATTATCTCCATCTTCTCAGCGACTTTGTGTCTTCTTGGGCTGAACACGAGCCTGTGGTGGTTTTTTTTCGGTCCCATCATAGTAAAATTATCAGCAAAAAGCTCCAAGTAGGCGATCGACGTGTGCATTCAATGAGAGGGGGTGTCGAAAGTAGCGCCGGCTGGAGCGCTGTTCGGTCATATGCTTCCACCGAAGATCACTCCGCCAGATCCAAAGGTCGTGTGCTTGATGGACCAGCCGTGGTGGGTGTGTCATATGAAAATAGTGCTTATTATAAGTTTTAATTTTCATAAATTTGACGTTCGTAAGATGAAAAGTTCATAATATAAGGTGTTCGTAAATTGAGGTCTCACTGTATGTACACTGTACAAAAGCTGTACTGTACAGCAGTAACGTGCAGTCAGGGGAGGCAGGTGAGGCTCTGCCTCACCTGTCATCATGGAAATATCAAATGAAAAAAATAAATTAAACAGTTATATTTATTTCGAGATTTTTACTTTAAAGTTCTTTTCCATTTAACTTCACCATTTTTGGATTATTTTTTTGAATTCACTGAATTTTCATATTTACCGTTCAAATACTAAGTAGAGACGAGCGGTGAGGCAGCAGCCGGCTGAGCCTCACCATGGATTGCGCAATGACTGCGAACTGTGCTGGCTTGCTCTGCAGTGAGACTGCATTGCTGTCCCTCTGCATATCGCTATTAAAGTGTTCAAACACTTTTAGTATATGAACTAAATTTATACAGTTTAGCTGGTGTATATAATGTAGAGTCATTTTACATTATAAACAGTGTCCTACAGTGTTTATTTTATTTTATTTTTATCAAAACTGTGTTCATGGGTGAGGCACACAGTTCTCGTGCCTCATGACAGGGGGCGCTGGTGATTGCAGATTGTTCTTGCACCTCCTCGGCTGCAGAATAACAGAATTAGTGACAGCAAGCAACAGTAAACAGTTAGCAAGTTAAGTGCAACCATCCCATCATTTTTTTCTTGTTGATTGGCCTTATTTTCAGAATGGAGGATTAAATATCTAAATTGAGAGAAATAGAGAGCCTTTTAAAACTGAAGAAAGATAAGGAAGGTTTCTACAAAGAATTTATCGATGCCTTTCTTCAGAAGGAGCGGCACATGGACTTCATTTATAAGTCAAGTTAACACCATAATCATCTCATCTCATCTCATTTTCCGTACCGCTTATTCCTCATTAGGGTCACGGGGGTTGCTGGAGCCTATCTCAGCTGTGTTCGGGCACGAGGCGGGGGACACCCTGAATTGGTTGCCAGCCAATCGTTTTTGGAGTGTGGGAGGAAACCGGAGGACCCGGAGAAAACCCACGCGGGTCCGGGGAGAACATGCAAACTCCACACAGGGAGGCCGGACCGGGTTGCGAACCGGCGACCTCTGCACTGTGAAGCCGGTGTGCTAACCACTTGACTACCGGGCCGCCCCACCATAATCATGTTTTTTTTTTTAATTCTTTTTTGTCTATGCTACAGTATTCAAAGAATGCTGACATGACATTTAAAAAAAAACAGGTTAACTGTTGCCAATCAAATGGTGAATAAGCTCCTCTGTAGAGTTCATATGTTTGTAAATCTGACTATGATGACGTCAGTGCCTCACCAGCCATGAACCTCACCGCTCGTCACTGCTGTACAGGTATGTCGAAACTGTGACACAACTCACTATGAATGGAGAGGTCCATTGACAAATTAATGCAAGTTGCCTAGAAATGAAGCCGACAAGCAAAGTGTGAACTGTGTCTACATGGGATTGTGATGGTGGTTGTACATATGTCGGGGTGGGGGTGAGTGTGTTGGGTATATGGCAGAGGCGGTGCTGGTGTGGTGATGATGAGACGAGACGAGACACGAGCCACATGAGGCCCCCTGACAATGTGCCCTGTAGTATGTCCAGCAGACTACTTTTGCACGTGCGAGCGCACGTATTTAGCGTGCGCTCAGCGCGCATGCACGCACGCACACACACGAAAACAAACACGCACGTACACTTGCACGCACACTTACGCACACAAGCACACTTTCCACACGTACACACACGTAAACACTCAAACACGCACGCACACCCACGCTCTCACTCACACACACACACACACACACACACGCACACACACACACACACACGCACACACGATGCACGCGCGTATGCACGCAAGCATTCACACGACTCTGAACCCCCACACCCCCTCACACACAAACGATCACATGCTTTAAAAATAAATAAAAAAAAATAGTTTTACAGAAAATGTTATTACAGAAATATAATTCATACATTTCCCTAAATCCTCCCTTTTCTCCTTTTCTATATTTTTTAAATTTCCAGAGTAGTGCACCGTTGTGCAATTTCTGGTGTTGTACTCCCATCTAGTGGTATGATGTTTATTTACACTTTTCCTATCAAGTCAAAGACAATCAGAACACCATCAATGAAAAGGTTTCTTCAGCCATCATCTGTACTTCTTTGAAGGTGTCTGCATTTCGCTACTTATCCAATATGCTTCGTCAGCGAACTAAAGTTGACTTTAAACTGTTCACTTTAGTTCGCTGACAATGCATCTTGGATAAGAAGCGAAATGTCCGACACCTTCAAAGAAGTACAGATGATGGCTGAAGAAACCTTTTCATCGATGGACCACTCCTGTACGACTGAGAGTTTACACAGTTTGTTTGTTGAAATTATTTACTTCAAGTGAGATGGTAGACTCGTGCTTGTTTGATTAACTTGTTTCATTTCTTTGAGTTGGTTGTTTTTGAGTTATTTGCTTAGCCTGTTTATTTAAGTGCAGGACATGCCCCAGCAATTACAACAGTGGCAACCAGTTCAGGGTGTCCCCAGATTACTGCACAAAGAAATCTAGAATAGGCTCCAGCACGCCCCGAAACCATTGTGAAGACAAAGAGGATCAGAAAACAGGTGAATCAATAATAAAAAAAACATACCACTCTTTTGTGGAATTTTAACTTCAAAATCCTTACTAGATCAAAATAATATAAAAATAATAAATACAGTGACATTGTTTCAAAATGGCAACAGAGGGTAGTATCACATGTGATGTACTCTGAAAAAAATAATCAGAAAAACATCCCAAATTTGATAAGGCAGTATTTGTAGAACCATGCTGGCGTCCGGACACGTTGCACTCCACAGACTGCTCCACCTCCACCATGAGGGTATCTTGAAAATGAAAAACCCTCCGGGTAGGTGTTCTGTCTCTGGCCACAGTTTCACCATTGACTGTTATTGTAGAATTCTCTTCAAATCACCCTCCTGACCTCATCCCCTCCCTGGAAGACCACCCTTGCCTTCACCAACAGAGAAAGGTCACATTTCTGAAAAGTGACTTTCATTCGAGTTCCACGCTGGGTCGTCACTTTCAATTTCCTGAGACCTTTTACATCAGACACTCATCAACTTAAAAAGACAATCGCACAGACCCACACAAGCCGCAAAAAGGATTTGCATGACTTGATTACTCAGTGTATTAATTTACTGTTAATCTTACATAATTGCAAGAACATTTTCAGTCCGTTCATAAAATGGCAGACTGTAAATGGATATGCGTAGAGCAGCAAGTGACACATTGCATGACACCATGCCCTCAATCCGACCAATGTAAAGTTGGGCGATAACCGCAACTGACTGATGACAACGTGTGTGACCTTCTGCCGATCCGGAAGCCATCAATTTCGATTACACCAGGCGCGACAGCGGTGGGCGTGATACTGCATCACACCTACTATTTGTGGTCTCTTTACTCATTCAATCTTAGTACAGTAATCTCATTGGCTAGCTCAGGGAGGTCTTGTTTGTTTGTTTGCCAGCAGGGCAAATAAAGAAAAGTACAGAAACCAGAGGGGCAAATTTCAATTAACCTCAGCTGGCCTTGGTGGAGAAGTCCTGTTATGGAAACTTAGTAAAGTAAATTTAACAGGATAAGTGTTTTATTTCAAAACAACGATGTAGTATAAATATATGGTTTGTTTCATTGGCTAGTTAATATGTTTGAGTGAAGTTGACAAGTTCATTTGTTCCACTTAAGTTACTGGGCTATTTTTTAAGGTTAAAGTATAAGCTGACATGTGTTTGATTTAGTTGTTTAGTTAAATCAGAACCTGAATCAGAAAGCCTTTAATAGTCCCACAGTGGGGAAATTTGCAATCTACAGCAGCAAAATTGAAAGGCGGGTCAAAACGAAAATGCATCTACAAAAAAAAAAAAAATGACAGAAGACTGAATTTTACAACTGCAGCAAAAGTAAAATAACAGTATAACAGTATAATAATCTAACAGTATACAGCATATACAAAACTAACTGTATTTAGTCTACGTAAGGTAACTGTGTTATTTACAATGTATGAGTCCATGTGTTTAACAATTTGTTCCAAATTTGTTTGAGTTTGGTATTTGGCTGATTTGTAGGCTGAAGTTAGAACATTGCTAGTTCGTAATACGTGGCTAAGGTTGTTTGTTGATGTTATTTCATCTTTGTTTGTTTGAGGTAGTTTACTTATTTGATTGTTTGAGCTATCTAAGTGGTTTGCACGGTTGGTTAAGTGTTCTGATTAGTTATTTGGGCACCTCCCAGCTCCTGCAACGCCTCAAGACGGTGGCGGGCAACAGCATCAAGGACCAGAGTTTCTTGCGGCACGTCTTAATAGATGATCCAAGCAGTCCTGGCAACCACACCACCCGACTCCACTTTGCAAGAATTGGCCACCCTCGCCGGCAAAGTTGCGGAGGCGTACGCGGGGCAGCCTACCGTTTTTGCCATGCAGCGTCCTCCGACGACAGGGCCCTCGACTGATGCTCTCCAACTGCTCGTCGACGAGATGCGTGCCCTGCGAACCGAAATCCGGGAACGCAGCCAGAGTTGAGAACGCTGCCATAATCGGGGACGCGGGCCCATTCGAGAGCGCAGCCCAAGCCGCAACCGGAACCCATCCAGCGCGGACCCCTACCTGTGCTGGTACCACACTCTCCATCGACCGACTCAAACCGGCAGTCGTAGAGCACATGTTGCCGTGCTCCCGAACATCGACGTTGGCCACCCCCCCACAACTCACCCAATGTCCGGTGATCAACCTTTTTTGTGCCTGGCCTCTCCGTGTGGCCGAACGACCCGCAGCGGTCGTTCGGCCACCTCCTACCGGCTCTTCTGAGTGCGTCCGGCTGGTTTTTTCCTGCGTCGTCTTCCCCGACTTCAGATCCAGGAGGGCCCTATGGCGTCACCGGTGGGCACCGCGGCTTTGATATCTTTCAAGCCCTTGATCTCTTTGATGTGCGTCTCAGCCTGACGCATGTCCCACACTTGAAAATGGTATAGTAGCCGTCGAGGGACAGAGAGGATCAGACTCATATCGGACTCAGACCCAGACAGCTCGCAGAGACCCGCTCAGCAGCGGACGGAATTTCACAGCACTACTTGCTCGACTCCACGCCACGATTAAGCTCTGCGTGCCACCTGCCTGGGAGAGCTAACAACGAACCTCCTTACAAATGAAGAGAAACATTAAACTCTTTAAGCTCAACGTGCTTCTGTATCTTTTGAATGTTTCTCCAAAGTCTAACACTGAGTTCTATGTCGCGAGGAAATTGTCGTACGCCACAGGTTGGCGGATGTAGATTAAATTTCTGAAAAAGAAAAAAAAATGCTCCATCCTTTACCTTTGGATAAATGTGTGCATTCTAAAGTTAACCTCTCACAAGCACACATTCATGGGCCACACTGTGGGCATATACCGGCGCAATTTGAAACACGACAATGACTGGTCCTGTGTTGTACACTGTAAACCCGAACAGTACTACTGACTTAAAGTCATTGAGGTCAGTCAACTCAAAAGCCGATTTTTTGTTTCAAAAACTCAAATGTTTTGAGTTTTTGAATGAGTCCCGCATTTTTAATTTGCAGTAGATCAATACTTTTGAGTTCATGGCAATCGTTTACTCAAACATTTTGAGTTCACGGCAGGAAGCTGCGTGATGACGTCAATGCGTGCTCTCATTGGACGCCATTTGAATTCTCAACGGCTGAATCTGGCAGAGACCGACGGATTATTTATTTTAAATTAGGGTGGAAAGACAAACAATCATATTTAATATACTATATATGTATACTACAAGGAACCAGTGTGTCAATGCTGTAGTCGCTCCACAGGAAAGGAATACAGTAAAGTCTCGTTATATCGATATTCAAGGGAGTCCGAAAAAATATCGATATAACCGGGACTCTCGATATATCCGATCCTGCGCCGAACTGCATTAAACAAAAGCCGCCAAAAGAGGGCAGCCAAGCGCCATATAAGCAACGGAGCTGGCCATTAGCTCCCTTTTTTTTTGGGTGAGAGATGTTCCCCCAATGTTGCCTCAAAATGGCACATATAATTCTTTAATGATTGTAAACATGTATGCTTTAATCTTCAGAACTACAGTGTATTTGAAACATATTCATAACTGGATGTGTAACAAGAAAGCATATTATCCGAATCTGAAGCCATTGTTTGGATTCACAAGCAATGCAAGACGTCTTGGCGTGAAGTCATTTTTATTTGCATTTGAATAAAAAGTGACATCGGCTGTCCTTTAATACACAGTATGGAATATTAATAATTTTCAAAATCATCGCGCTTCAGCAGACAAAACAAGAAACATTGTTGCAAAAAACGATTGCATTCATATACAGTACAGTGGGCATGTACATAACACAACAGGGAAACTGCAACGCTTACATCTTACTGTATTATGTGTACAATTTAAAAAAGTCATCAATCTTCTTCTGCTTTCCATTTTTACCTTTTAACACAAACACTTCAATCTCGTCTGCTACACACGAGCTAGCGTCTGAAAATGAAAATGGCTCTGCTACACGGGTGCTGGGCACGTAACCAAGTCACCTGACCAAGTCGACCAATGGCGCGACTGATGGCGTGACACGTAACCAAGACACGTGACCAAGTTGACCAATGGCGCGACCGATGGCGTGTCACGTGACAAAGTCACACGGCCAAGTCGACCAATAGCGCGACCGATGGCGGCTCATGTGACCAAGTCGACCAATGGCGCGACCGATGGCGGCTCACGTAACAAGACACGTGACCAAGTTGACCAATGGCGCGACGGATATATCGATATAAACAACAAAAATGGCCGGCGGGGGATGAAAAGGAGCACCGTAATAACCGGATTATCTTAATAACCGGGTATCGTACTAAACGGTACTAATTATACATAAAAAGACTAGAAATGTGCAAGGGAAATGAAAATAGTATCGTAATAAGCGGTGCTATCGATATAACCGATATCGATATAACGAGACTTTACTGTATTTTGGAAAGTCCGTTTGGGGCATTATATCCGCCGCTCGAGCCAAGGACTTCTCCTAATGTTACGAGCTCTTCTGTGGTAAATAGGAATGTTTCTTAAACGTCTCTTGTTTGTTGAAAGACACAGTAGGGTTATTAGGAGAATTGTACCGCGAAGGTTTGTTTGGGCGGTGGTGCAGTAATATCTATCACGGGGTGTTGCGAGTTATGTTTGTGTCCGCGAAGGTTCGAGAATAATAGTCAAATGGGTGTTAAATTAAGTTTTATATGAACTTCAAAAGTTATAAGGGTCACCCGAAATCCACCACACAGATGCTGCAACGCCAGCAGGTTGGTGTTTTGAGTTAACTTTGTTTTTAACGGCAGCACAATAAATCATGCTAATTCAACGTGCAACAGTTGTGCTGCCGTTTTAAGAAGGCACTAAGTAAATATAATGCTAGCCAAATGAAATATCACTCTGTACAATTGGTGTAGTTTTAAATGGTCATTCATGTGTAAACATAAAACTTTTTAAATGTATTTTTGAAACTGCAAACACCATTTTTCAAACTGCAAACACCTGACTGGCTTGATGACATTATTTAATCTGGTAAATTAGATTATTTATTCAATTTAAAAAGTAAATATGGATCAAGGTGTTTTATTAAATGAAATGATTACATTTGTTGTCTGTTTTTTCTATTCAACCTTTTAGCCCCAGGGTGGAAATTGAGTAACACCACCATTATCTAAGGTATGTTTACATTTTTATTAATGCTACATGATTAATTACCCGAATCATATTAAAAATAATACATGTATGTATTTTTTTATATTGAACAGAATTTTACCTAAACTTAATTCTCCATAGGTCTCCATAGGTGTCACATCTCGTCGCCACCCTGGGCGCGCCCCGCCCCTCCTGTCACCTCCTCCGCTGCTCCCTGGAGACGGCCCCTCCCATCATCATGCACCTGGGTCCCCACAGCTGATTGTCATTCCCTTGATTGTGCCTTCTGACTATATCTACCGATCGCACAATACAGTCTCCGTCGGAGTATTCTGAAAGCTACCCTGCTACTTCCGTGCCGTCAGATCAGCTGTCACCGATCTCCATCACTCACCTCATCCTGCTGTCATTTTTTCATGCGTGCCTCAGTAAAGACTTTTGTATACGAGTATCTGTCTCGCCGTGTATTTTTGATCCACACTCCCCGCTTTCCTTTCGTCACTCGAGCCCAGCCCTCGAGCCTCAAGTGACGTGACAATAGGCCACTGTCGTGGGTTTGAGATGCTGAAGACAAGTACTGCAATGTTAAGCTCCTGTCCCTTTCCCCAAATTAAAACTTGGCTTTTGATAAAGGAACAGCATGATATACACGAGATGCAGTCTGGCCCTTCGTGCTCTCCATGCGTACCTACGAGAAGATGACTCACAGTTCTTCAAATTTCCCCATTGTGGGACGAATAAAGGTGTTCTGATTCTGATTGTGATTCAAAACATGCAATGTATGTATTGCCTGACTTAACACAAATGTCTATTGATGTATTTTGCAGTGGGAAGAGGATCCAGACATTGAAAACATTCCTGTCGCACTTCTCTCCGTGACTTGCTGTGTCTTGATGATAACAGACCACTCAAAGCACGCCTGCTAAGTTTAAAATTGCTTTGTTCCGCAATATTGAAGGCACCAGTGCCTCCAATATTACAGAACAAAGCAACACTGGATAAGTAATTTAATAGTTTTACTCTGCTTTGTATACCTAAACATTGATGTACTGTTTGTGACTGATTTTCTATAATTCATATATTCATAATTTGATGTGTAAATCTGGATTTCACTGAAATGTCTTTTTTCATTTCATGAATACTGTTTGTTTTTAGTAAGTTTTACTTTGATTTGCACCTTATAACGAGTACATTGAAATGTATTCTCTTGTATTTATTCAAGTGTATGCTTGTCAGAGAATGTATTTATTAACAGAACAGCAGAGTATAATTTGTTGTTTTTTTCTGTTTTGTTTTGTTGTTGTGTTTATTTCACATCTTTATCACGATGTTGTGTTAATTACTAAAAAAGAACTGCTCAGGGGTTTATTTGTTGTTTTTGTATGTGGACATGCTGTGCATTTGATACTGTTATCATGAATGTTTTATCAAAGGTTGTTTTAAACCTTAATAAAAAAAATGTGCACTAAAACAGACATGTGAGGTGGGTTTTTGTTTTTAGACATAGAAGGCAAATGTAAGTACAGTATACATGAATATATTTTTTCAGGTAACATAAATTTGAGTTGGTTACGCTTAAATATGAAACCTAATTTTAACTTAAAAATTAAGATAACAAGAAAACATTAGAGTAAACTGAAAGTACATCTTTTAAGTTCATTCAAACTCATAACATTTAAGTTCAGTCAAACTCATAAAATTTATTTCCACTACTCAAAAATTTTGAGTAAACTGTACTCAAAAATTTTGACGTAATCAGTTGCCATAAAAATTTTGAGTACTTTCAACTTATTGGGTTTTACAGTGTGGGTAATACTACAGGCGTTAGAGCCACTGTAACCGGCTTCAGGCCTTGGGGATACCTGGGTCGGTCCAAATGAGTCACAGGCAGTGAGCACCGTGAGTCAATAAGGCGTTTTGTGAACGACGAGGAAGAGACGAAACGTTGATTATTGCCTTACTCAGCCAGCAGTGTTTTATTACTGACATCAATTCGGCAATCTCAATATCAGAATAAATACTATTCGGTTCGAATTTTCAATAATACCCGCTTGTGATATCAAGATAAACATCAATGTGTAGGTCTATACGTACATTCAACATATCTTCATAGTAACTCCTCCACATTCACACGTGCGTACGTACGTATCCACACTCGTGTGTGTTGTGCAGTGAACTACCAATCGTCATCCAAATACCAACTTCGTAAAGCCTCAAATCTACAGTTTCATATGCACATGTGGCACATCTAAAGCATCAACTGACATGTCCCTGATTACTTTAACACACTGGTTCTTAACCTGGGTTCGATCGAACCCTTGGAGTTCGGTGAGATGATCTCAGGGGTTCGGCAGAGCCTCCGCTGACACACTTCTGTTAATTACGGAAACGGAACATTTCGTCCGGCCCCAGAGGTCATTTTGTCTGTTGTTATGCCTGTTTAGCAATCGGTAGAGCTCCGGGCCAAACCGAGAAATGCCACAGGAAATTGTGTGGTCAGTATAGAGTCAGAAGCGTACCAAAACGGACAAATGAATACATAGAAAGACAAGAGGCCAAGTAGACTGCTGCTTCACCCATTCACAACGAATGAACAGGTTAGCCAGTAGCTTGCAGTAATCAACGTGTGACTGTCCTCGTAGTACATCGTTTTTATATTTTATCCATACTATGTCGGGCAAATGAAGAAAGTGGTCGGATGAATATATACAACATTCTCATGTATCACGGAACGTGACGGGAGCGTGTGCCCTATTTGCATGATTTGCAACGCCAAGTTCAGCAACTCCAGCCTAGCACCAGCAACAATAAAGGAACACTTCATCAAGCTGCATGGAGACGGGGAATACAAGAACACAACACTTGCTGAATTCAAGGTGAAGACTGCTAGATTCGATGAAAGGGCCACTCTGCCTGTTCTTGGATTTGTACCTGTTAGCAAAGTTATCCTCACAGCATCGTACGAAGTTGCTTACCTGATCGCAAAGCAGGGCAAGCCACACACCATTGGTGAAACACTGGTGAAACCAGCTGCGTTAAAGATGGCGAATCTGATACTCGTAACAGCGGCCAAAGGTAAAAGATCCCAAATTCCCCTTTCCAATGACACCGTCAGTGACAGACTAGAATACATGAGTAAAGACATCTTGGCTCAAGAAGTCGCAGAACTGATTTTAAGCCCGGCAAAATTCAGTCTTCAACTCGACGAAACCACAGACGTTGCTGATCTAAGCCAGTTTGCTGTTTGTGCGCTACGTGAAAGACAACATTATAAAAGAAGAGTTTTTATTTTGTAAGCCTCTTACAACAACAACGAAGGAAGCAGATGTGAAGAAAAATCATTGATTTCAGCAGAGCCAGGTTCAACAGCAACTCTTCAAAACAACAACGGTCTCAACGTTTTGGTGTCAACAAATCAATGTTGCAAAGAAAGCCCTGGATTTTTTAATACCATTTTTACAACATATCTCTGTGAGCAATCCTTTTCGGCGATGCTGGACATAAAATCGAAGAAAATGAACAGACTTTGCTGTGAAAATGACATGAGAGTGACACTTGCCAAGGTGAAGCCACGCATATCTGAACTGATCTCTCAAAGGCAACAGAAGAAATCACACTGATTTGCAGATATGTAATTTGTTGTGAGTTTAAGCATTGTGTAGGTTTCGTTTTTAAAACAAGGTGATGTTCATGCATGGCTAATTTTGTGTAGCAATAAAAACATATGTCTTGAATTAGAAGGAAAAAAAACACATTTTATTTTTCTCTTAAGAGGGGTTCCGTACCTCCAACAAGGTTAAGAACCACTGCTTTAACATCATGAGTATGTCTAGCAATTATTTTTATGAATACCTGTGAACGACGAGGAAGAGACGAAACGTTTATTATTGTCTTACTCAGCCAGCAGTGATTTATTACTGACTGCGCATGCGTCCAGTGATTTATTACTGACTAAACATGCGTGGGCTGAGCCTATGTTGTCTTCCTGCCATCTACTGACTTGGTGGTCTAATGGAATAAAAATATGGCAATGGAGGTCATTTTTAAACCTCCTACACCGTCATTTCTAAACCCCCTACACGCTCACATGCTTTAAGAGATGTTTCCTGACACCTTGAACTGCACCAACAAAAAGTAGTAGTCAAGTAGTCCAAGATGGCGCCCGAGTAGGCAGCCGTCAGCAAGTGCTCTGATGAGCCTTGCTTTTTTTGTAGTTTTTGTCTTGTTTTTGTGTTTTCTTTTGTCACTTTGTGTTGTTGTGCGTCGTGTGGAACGGATACGGATTGTTTTTCAGCATTTTTGACCACGACATTCATCAAGGAGGAGACTATGCTGAGCGGTTGCGCCTTTTCGTCAGCGTGGATATGCCAGTACTGTTTTTGAATGGGAGGAATGTCGGTGCCATTCGACTGTCATCGCTGGACAGCTCTGGGGCCATTGTGTTTTTTTGCGCCTGTAATGGGCAGCATCTTCACAGCCCCGCTTTGTTCAGTGGAAGGTCGGTGCTGTTGGACAGTCTGCGGCTGGATGGATAAATGGCTTGAGGAGCCCGCGATAAGAAGGAAGGAGCGTCAGCGCAGAGCGCCGATGCGTATATGGAACTGTCGCGGGATGGAATTGAAGCTGATTTATGGGGGACAGGAGATGTGAGACGATCTCTTTTCGTCAATGGATGCTACAGCTGCGTGTTTGCTTTCAACATTTAGCTTGTAGTCGACGTGCACTTTCCACCATGATGTCCCTGATCCACTGGTGAAGAGACGCTTTGATCCTCTCCTCTTTCATCTGGAACTGCTTTGTGCAACAAAGAGGGTACAGAAAGTGCTTAAGAATGAATGTCTCTCTGTGTCTTTGTGTTGTCATGTTATTTGTTATTTAGTTTTTTTGTGTTCTTTTGACTTCAAGACGGCGCCGCGAGAGTGGCTGCCTTTCCAGCAGCTCCTGTGTTTTGCTTTTCTACTTTCATTTCTTTCATAACTTTGCTGCTGTGAAATGTAAATTTCTCCACTGCGAGACTAAAAAAGGCAAATCCAATCCAATCCAAAGTAAAAGTAAAATAACAGTCATCTGTCTGGTCTCTGTAGTGTGGTGTCAGTCACATTCAAGTGCAAGTCTGCTGTCTAATAAGTCCATACAGTTGGGGTAGGGTAGTAACAGGGTTCAGGTTGCACTGGATAAGAGGTCATGGGGTAAGGCATGCAAGTATACAAGGCATTTGCTTCAGGTCTCCAGGGCTAGTATGATGGATGACCCAAGAGCTCATATGTGAATATTTCTCTAGGTCTTCGAGTACGAGTAGACCTTCTTGCAGGCTGTTCCATTCCAATTTGTGACTCTGCGTCCGGTTCCACCAACTCCACTGGCGCTCCTGCATCACCCTCATTATCATCCATTACAGGTTGTTCCGGGCTATCCTCAGCACGCAGTGTGTCAGCTGGTGTTGGTTTTGGTACTGATGCGGGTATGACAAATGGAACAGCTTCCTCCAGCTGCTGCACATCACCTGGTTCTGTAGTTTGGGCCTGGGGTTGGAGTTATGGTGCTACTGCTCTGAGATTGTGCGGTTCGAGGTTGAGACCCCTGATGACTGACTGTCTTTCTTGTATACAGAGGTAGCCGTCGGATAATGTATGAACATCCCTCCTCTTCATCTAAATCATCAGACTCCTGCTCAACTGCTTCTCTGCTATGAGTCTGTCTCTCTCACTGTTTTTTCTGTTTATTTTGTACATTACAGGGCTGTTAGACTGCCAAATCATTGACAGCCAGCAGGAGGTTGCGGTGCAACACACGAATAGTTTTGTCTCCTTTTTCTGCCTGAACCTTGTACACTGGTCCGTCTTCCACTCTTTCAATGACCCTGTGAACTCTCTCCTCCCAGTAATCCTGGAGCTTGCCTGGCTTGTTTGTGTTCATTAGTTTAAGTTAGCTCGTGGATTCTTTTAGTTGGGTCGTACACTGAAAAAAATGTGTGTTGAATTCACTCAATTTTATTTCATTAAATGGTTACATGGTTACAAATCCAATGTCACTAAATGTTGTGTGGAGCCAGTTAACAAAATAAAATGAGTAAATTCAAGGTACAGTGAGACCTCAACTTACAAACTTAATTGGTTCCCAGACTGAGTGTGTAAGGCGAAAAGTGTGTATCTCAAAAATAAATTTCCCATAGGAAACAATTAAAATGGGAATAATCCGTTCCCGGGTTTCTTATATACTTTTCAACTAAATAAGCCTTAAAACTACACACAACATACCTTAATCTATGTATAATAAATGTGCTATTGTATTGTAATGAAAGAAATACACTGCATTGTATCATAAAGTCACTTTATTTACATGTGTGATGGTCATTTATGGCTTGATGGAATGGCGTTGGAGGTCGAAGGTCAAAGGGAATTGCTGTTTGGAAAGAGAGGCGCATTACATGAGGACTGTAATTAAAGAAATAAACTGTGCTGTAAAATAAAGTTGCATTTACCTTTTTGTTGGTCGTTGATGGCTTATGGAAGGAGAGTCACCTTCAATAAGGACTGTTGGTAACTTAACCTCTGGTGCTGTTCGGTCGTGTGCTTCCGCCGAAGATCACTCCGCCAGCCGTGTTGGGTGTGTATTATGAAAATAGTGCTTATTATAAGGTTTAATTTTCATAAATTTGACGTTTGTAAGACCAAAAGTTTGTAAAATAAGGTGTTTGTAAGTTGAGGTCTGACTGTATCATTTTTTGTTCAGTTGACCCTGCCCACACTGACTGTACATCCCTGTAGGTGAATAGAATTTGCCAAAGGCCTGTATAAACCCAAGTGCTCCCGGTGAACACACACAAAGGGACAATTGCAATGCTTCATCACTCCACTCAAAGACATTGTACACTTTAGAATGATAGGTCAACCAAGATCGTTGCTGAGTTTGTAGAAGAACATTTGGGCAGGTTTACACAGACTGTGTGTGACTGTTCTTTTATTTTAAGATTTCTCATATTAACTGAAGCGGCTTCCAGATCGCACAAAGCCTGCGAATAGCAAACAAAGCTGCAATACCGTCTCTCAGCCAGACGGTGGCACTGTTTAGCCCAATACTGCTTCCATCTCCAGTTTTTTCCTTCACCATTATTCATGTATTTCTCACTTTCCTGGACCACTTGCCTTCATAGAGTGGTGAGTGACAATAAACTTTCCAAATTTATTCCAAATGATTTTGGTGTGCTTTACAGCCAAGTGTGTAGCACATGCTGGAAACCTCAAGTCTCATTCATCATAATGTTGTGGTCTTGCATAGCTCTGATAAAATACATTTTCAGTGTCCGACAACAGATAAAATTAGATTAGATTAGATTAGATTAGATTAGATTAGATAAAGAAACCTTTATTGGGGGAATTCCCAATTCCCAATAGATGTGCAAAGAAGAAGTAGAAGAACAAAATACAGGAGCTGCTGTCAAGGCAGACACTTTCGCAGCACCATCTTTATAAGTCGAAATAACAAAATAAAATGACTCACGACAATGGTATTTGTCTCAAAAACATCAATCACTTCTGTTAAGGTTTCTGACTGTACATTCGGTGGTAATGTCGCAAAAAAAATGTTGAAAAAATGATGAAAAACGAGAGAGAGAGCAGTTCTTTTTGGCAACTATAGTGAGTTGTACCAACTCGTCTTGTATTGTAAATAGCCTGTTGAGACAATACAGTATTTGGATTGGATTGGATTGGATTGGATTGGATTTGCCTTTATTAGTCTCACAGTGGAGAAATTTACATTTCACAGCAGCAAAGTTATGAAAGAAATGAAACACTGTTACACAATGTTATACAATGTTACACTTTTTGCATCCCGACACCACAATCTCTTTCTTCAGAGCTTGTGCAATTTCTGTGATCAGAACTCGACCCCGACAGAGACGCTCGTAAGTACTTGATGTGTCAGGAATCAGAATCAGAATCAGAAAGCCTTTAATAATAAAATGGGGAAATTTGCAATCCACAGCAGCAATTTGAACGGGAGAGGGGGATGAAAAGATAAAAAAAGTATTCTAAGCATAATAGAAATGTCAAAGGACTGAAATGTATAACTGCAAAAATGTTTCATAAAGAATTGTAAATAGTGCAAGTATAAAAAAAGCATATTTGATATATGAAACTATTGAGTCAACAGCAGATTTGGCAGGTGACATTCTCACAGTGGCGGTCCGTGCATTTCACACCTAGGCCTTCAGTGAAGTCCTGCTTAGTCCGACTTGAACAAATATCCCTCGTAATACCATAATTTATGACACAACGGCTGGAGATATCGTTTACAAAAGCACACGCATGCAGTACTGGGCGTGGCATCACCTTAATCGTCTACAACACAGGCTATTTTTCGGAGCAATTACACATCAATGAATCTGCATCAGCAATTAGAACTTGGAACTATACGTGATACTGCAAAAACTTGTCCACAAAGTTTTATTAAGTCCACCAAGAATATGATTATATTATAAGAAGAATAATCTTTAACAAGATTTTACGCTAAATTACAAAATGTCAGTTTAATATAAGAAAAACAACAAGACGTTCACAAAACGAACTATTTGTTGAAAATGAAAGTAAACAAATGTTTTTCATTTTTTCTTGAGAATAGGCCTACATGCGACAGCGAGTTGTCCTCTCCTTCAGCCATTGTGGGTTAAAAAAGCGAGTAGATATACTTGGTTCTTCTGCTGAAGTTTCCGGGTCTGATCTGTTGTAGCTTGGTTGATTTGCATAGCGCTGCCTCCACTGAGGGCTGAGGAAAAGTGAGTATCCAATCACAGGACGCGTACATGTCATGTTCAACGCGAGGCTCTCTAGCTGGCCTTACTGTGCCAACTCGTGATCTGATTGGCTATCGCAACTATATATAAACTACATGTGCCCGTTCATGTACAGCGCACAGACGCTCTCACTGTTGATTCTGAAGGCGTCGGTCAGATTTCATACAGCCTGGCGACACAAGCTAGCTGAATTCTGATTGGATTAAAAACCCTGACCTAAAACTACAACACTGAAAGGAGCATAACCAAATGGATATAACATCGAGAAAACAGTATGTAGAATAATTACAGTAAAGTCTCGTTATATCGATATCGGATATATCGATAGTTCCGGTTATATCGATACTACTTCTATGCTCGCACGGAGAAAATTACATGCAAACAGGGTCGGATATATCGATAGTCCCGGTTATATCGATATTTTTTCGGACTCCCTTGAATATCGATATAACGAGACTTTACTGTATATATATATTTAGAAAAAATACTTTTTTTTTAATGAAATTGACTTTCATTATAATTATGATAATGATGTCTGATTATGTTAGCAGAGAAGGCCTTACTGGCTCTGACGGCCCACCACTGCATTCTCAGAACATCCAGCGATATCAGAAATGCACAGTATCTAAATAAAGTATATGATTTGTTTTGGTTTGTTTCTTTAATTTGAGTAAATGTAACCGGCCTCAGGCCTAGGGGATACCTCAGTCGGTTCAAACGCGTCACAGGCAGGTAGCACTGTGAACGACGAGGAAAGACGACACGAGACAACCGTGTTAATCAGCTTCACACAACGGCATTTATGACACTTCCTCATCAAAACATCAATTCAGCAATTTCAATATCAGAATACATTCATGTGTAGATCTATACATTCAACATCTATACATTGTATATATCCTCCACATTCGCACATGCTTATGCACGTCTGCCCGCTCGTGTGTGTTGCAATTTCAATATCAGAATACATTCATGTGTAGATCTATACATTCAACATCTATACATTGTATATATCCTCCACATTCGCACATGCTTATGCACGTCTGCCCGCTCGTGTGTGTTGTACTGGGAACTACAATTGACATCCAAAAATCCAAATTCATCAAAGCCACAAAATATTCATCAAAGCCACAAAACAAGGTTTCATATCTAGCATCGCCCAATAAGTCCCAATTACTTTAACATCTTGAGAATGTCTAACACTTATTATTTTGAATACCTGTGAACGACGAGGAAAAACGACACGAGACAACCGTGTTAATCAGCTCCACACAACGGCATTTATGACAACTGCGCATGCGTGAGCTGAGCCTACATCGCCTCCCTCTGTTCCATTCACAGGCGCGTAGCGCCCTCTCCTGACTTGGTAGTCTAATCGACTAACATACAATAACAGAGGTCGTTCCTAACCCCCTACACTCTCCCCTGTTTTAAAAGATGTCCCCCGACATCTTGACTATACCAACAAGTAGTAAAGTACCAGTAGAAACACAGTCATCTGTCTGGTCTCTGTAGGGTGGTGTCAATCACATTCTACTGCAACTACATTCAAGTCCATACCGTTGGGGTAGAGTAGCAATAGTGTTCAGGTCGCACTAGATAATGAGTCGTGGGGTAAAGCATGCAAGTATACAACACATTTGCCCCAGGTCTCCAAGCCTGGTATGATGGATGACCCAAGTGTTCATATGTGAATATCTCTGTGGGTCTTCGAGTACGAGTAGACCTTCGTGGCAGCGATTCCATTCCACTTTGTGACGCGGTGTCCGATTCCACCAACTCTGCCGGCGCTCCTGCATCACCCTCATTATCATCCATTACAAGTTGTTCCGGGCTTCCCTCAGCAGGCAGGCTGTCAGCTGGTGTTGGTTTTGGTAATGATGCTGGTACGACCAATGGAAACGCTTCCTCTAGCTGCTGCCCATCCTCTGGTTCCGTAGTTTGTGCCTGGGGGTGGAATTCTGATGCCACAGCTCTTAAATTGTGTGGTTCAGGTTGAGACACCTGATGACTGCCTGTCCTCCTTGTATACACAGGTAACCGTCGGAGATTGTATGAACATCCCTCCTCTTCATCTGAATATCCAGACTCCTGCCCAACTGCTTCCCTGCTATAAGCCTGTCTGTCGAGCTGTTTTTTCTGCTTCTTTGCCTGTCTGTCTAGCTGTTTTTTCTGTTTATTTGGCTGTTCAACTGGCAAATCATTGACAGACATTAGGAGATTACGGTGCAACACACGGGTAGTTTTGTCTCCGTTTTCTGCCTGAACCTTGTACACTGGTCCATCTCCCACTCTTTCAGTGACCCTGTGGACTTTTTCCTCCCAGTAAGCCCGGAGCTTGCCAGGTCCACCCCTCTCAGATAGGTTCCTGACAAGTACACGATCCCCTGGCTGGAGTGCAATGCCTTTAACACCACGGTCATAGTATTTCTTCCTTTTTTCAGCGCTCTTTTGACTGTTCTCGGAGGCAATTTTGTAAGCATCTTGCATTCGACAGGCCCACTTACGTGCATATTCCTGTCGGCTTTTTACTTCTTCGTCCGCTGTCAGACCAAAAACTAAGTCGATGGGCAACCGGGGAAACCTTCCATAGAGGAGGAAGAACGGTGAATAGCCAGTGGACTCATGTCTTATACAGTTGTACGCATGAACTACATGAGGCAAATAGTCTTTCCACTCAGCTTTCCTTTCTTCTTGGAGAGTGCGTAGCATCTGTAACAATGTTCTATTCAGACGTTCTACAGGGTTGCTCTGCGGATGGTATGGGGTGGTTCGGGAATGCGCAATGCCAGACAACTGTTGAAGCCGCTGGAATAGACTGTTTTCAAACTCCCGACCTTGATCATGATGTAGTCTCTCTGGATAAGCGAACCGTGGAATAAAATCACTAAAGATTTTCTCAGCAGCAACCTTGCCTGACTTACTCTTAGTCGGGTAGGCTTGTGCAAAACGAGTAAAGTGGTCTACCAGGACTAGAATATACTCATAGCCTCCTTTACTTGGCTCCAGATGGAGATAATCAATCGAAATGAGCTCAAATGGGGCACTAGTAGGCCAATAGAATGGCCAATAGAACCTCTGCCTTGCAAGGTTGATCACCTTGTCAGCTCCAACATGACCCATGTCATCATGCAGGTGTTTAAGCACCGTCGACTTCAGTTTACTAGGGAGAACGAGCTGTTTCCATTTCCCCGCCTGTCTGTATAAAATCCCCTTGTCCAGTTTCAGTCTATTCCATTCGTGTACTAGTCTCCTTGCCTCTGGTCCCATTTGTCTTTTATCTTTGTCATTGGGGTTCCATCCCCTCCTCTTCAGTGTCATTACCTCAGAGATTGACGCATCCTCTTCCTGAGCAGCTCTGATATCATCTGGAGTGATAACGGGGACTGTCACCGGAAGAAAATCCTCACCATCAGAGGTGAGTTGCAACGCCGCCATCCATGGCACATCCTCCTCAGCCACAGACTTGTCCCCCTGCCATATGGTGGAAACCACGTCTGGGGGCAAAGTTTCAGTGTACTCCTCTGTGTGTCCCTCCAGCTTAACTGGATAACGCGACAATGTGTCGGCGTCAGCATTCGCCTTGCCTGGCCTGTACTTTATTGTGAAGTGAAAATCCGCCAATTCACCCACCCAGCGATGTCCGGCAGCATTGAGTTTGGCCGTGCTTAGAACGTACGCGAGAGGGTTATTGTCCGTGTACACAGTGAATGTGGGTGCATAGTAGAGATAATCTCGAAATTTGTCGCAGATTGCCCACTTCAACGCCAGAAACTCAAGCTTTCCAGAATGGAGATGATAATTTTTCTCTGAAGGTGAGAGTGTTCTGGATCCATAAGCAACAACGCGAAGTTTATCTCCCTGCTGCTGATAAAGCACAGCCTGAGGCCGGTTACAATTGCGTCACAGGCAGGTAGCACTGTGAACGACAAGGAAAGACGACACGAGACAACCGTGTTAATCAGCTTCACACAACGGCATTTATGACACTTCCTCATCAAAACATCAATTCAGCAATTTCAATATCAGAATACATTCATGTGTAGATCTATACATTCAACATCTATACATTGTATATATCCTCCACATTCGCACATGCTTATGCACGTCTGCCCGCTCGTGTGTGTTGCAATTTCAATATCAGAATACATTCATGTGTAGATCTATACATTCAACATCTATACATTGTATATATCCTCCACATTCGCACATGCTTATGCACGTCTGCCCGCTCGTGTGTGTTGTACTGGGAACTACAATTGACATCCAAAAATCCAAATTCATCAAAGCCACAAAATATTCATCAAAGCCACAAAACAAGGTTTCATATCTAGCATCGCCCAATAAGTCCCCAATTACTTTAACATCTTGAGAATGTCTAACACTTATTATTTTGAATACCTGTGAACGACGAGGAAAGACGACACGAGACAACCGTGTTAATCAGCTTCACACAACGGCATTTATGACAATTGCGCATGCGTGAGCTGAGCCTACATCGCCTTCCTCGGTTCCATTCACAGGCGCGTAGCGCCCTCTCCTGATTTGGTAGTCTAATCGACTAACATACAATAACAGAGGTCGTTCCTAACCCCCTACATAAACAATCATTTTGAGGCGCTTCATATCTTTTTATTGCACAGCAAACAATGTGGTTGGATTATGAAGGAGAAAGCAGATGGCACTGGGTGCTGTAGTTAAAGTATTTTATAACAATATAAAGAGAGGATACTGGTATGAAACAAAGAGAGTGCGCATAGTTCATATGCAATAGTTGTCAATGATCAATTGGCCCATTTAGACTGCACTTTGAGCCTCTCCCCAATTTGCTTATTAGCCACATATAAAGGAAACAATGAATAAAGTATGATTACAAAAGATATATGAAAAAATATATATGCTATAATGATACAACTTGGCGGTGGACAGTTATGCCTCGCTTTCTAAATTGAAAGGTCTGCAAATTTAAACAAAATTAGTTACCTACAGTCTCTCACTTGTCATGATGGTTGGTAAACAACAGGTATATTATTACTCTTTCCAATCTATTTGATTGACAATGTCAAAGAAGTATTGATTTAACAATGTTTCGTATATGGCAGATGACCACAATTTTGCTCACCACGTTTTACAGTGAGATGGTGTAAAATTTGAGAAATAACAATCAGAAAGATACATCACTTTAAACCACAGAGCTCAACTTAAGTAATTAATTGCTTTCTTCCCCCACCCCCATTTTTTCAATGGAGCGATTACTACAAATTCCTACTCGTCTGCTAAGAGTTTTGAGGTGTCATTTTGTTTTTGTGTTTTGTTTGTCAGAGCAAGGAGCAACCACAGTTGTTTCCTGTGCAAATACTGCAATCTTATCTCAACCGCATAGTGAACAAATCAGCTTGGTATCACACTTGTTTTTCTGTGCACTGCACTCATCAAATGTCAGAGTGATGTCTTTAATAGCAATAACGGTAATGGGATGGGATGGGGATGGGGATATGTCATCGTATTTAGTTATTTCTTTTCTATTTCTTTCGTTTTCATATATCATGCTTGACCAATGGGGAACACCACTGATTGCAAAAGCATATTGTTGTTTTCTGATATGCTATATCCTCACAAGGGTCACTGAGGTGCTGGATCCTGTCGCAGCGGGCTTCGGGCAGTAGGCGAGGGCACCTTGAACCAGTTGCCTGCAATCGCAGGGCACACGGAGACGAACAACCATATGTAGGTCTGTTAAATCTGGAACCACTGCTGACATAACTATCAGATCACAATTATGAAGACCGAAATAGAACATTTATCAAACTTATCATATTTACCGGTGTATAAGGTGTATCCAAAAGCCTTGCTTTTCTTCAAATGATGACACCGCGCCTTATCTATGAAGTAATATTGAGCCACAACAGGTCTTGCAACTACTGTCAGCAACCACTGACTTCGTTTCCCCCTGTAGAAGAAGTTGTCCATAAGCCCAGCCTCTACTGTACCGTCTTAGAACGGGGTATATTTGGATATTGGTATATAATGTATATTTGGAAAACTTTTCAGCTGACGAACGTCAAATTTATGAAAATTAAACCTTGGAATATGCACTATTTTTTACAATACACACCCACAACGGCTGGCGGAGTAATCTTCGGGGGAAGAACACCAAAGCACACGACCTTCAGATCTGGCGGAGTGATCTTCGGATCTTCGGCGGAAGCATATAACCGAACAGCGCTCCAGCCGGGCCACCTTTCCACAACCCCTCTCATTGAATGCACACGTCGATCGCCTCCTTGGAGGTTTTTGCTGATAATTTTACTTTTATTGGACCACAAAAAAAACACCACAGGCTCGTGTTAAGCCGAAGAAGACACAAAATAAAATCACAGTCGCTGAGAAGAAGGAGATAATTGAAAGACACGAACGAGGTGTGCGTTTGTGTGATTTAGTGGCCGAGCATGACTATGCTAAGTAAACCATTGCTACCATTCTCCGGAACACAGAAGCCATCAAAGGTGCGTCTGTTGCAAAAAGGTGTTTCCGTGCTCTCAAAGTGACGGTCTCGGGCAATCGAAGAAGTTGAAAAACTTCTGTCAATTTGGATTAACGAAAAGCAGCTATCCGGCGACAGCGTGAGCAAAGCTAGTTTATGTGAGAAAGCACGGCTAATTCACGCCGATATCGCCACACGGCAACCTGGAAGTCCGGCGCTGATTGAGGATTTTAAAGCCAGCAATGTATGGTTCAAGAACTTTAAGCGCCGTACTGGGATTCACTGCGTCACTCATCATGGTGAAGCAGCCAGTTCTGACCATAAAGCTGCTGAAGCCTACAAGGCGTCATTACTCGAACTGGTGAATGAAGAAGGCTACATTCCTCAGCAGGTATTTAATGCGGATGAGACCGGACTTTTCTGGAAAAAGATGCGTAACCGTACTTTCATTACTCAGGAAGAGACGTCTGTCCCTGGGCATAAACCAATGAAAGACAGGCTAACCCTCCTGTTTTGTGCTAATGCCAGTGGTGACTGTAAGATACAACCAATGTTGGTTTATCATTCAGAAACCCCAAGGGCCTTCAAAAGAAACCAGGTGGTTAAATCCAAGGTTCCTGTCATGTGGAAGTCCAACACCAAAGCTTGGGTTACTCGTCTCCTGTTTATGGACTGGATGCATGATGTTTGCGCTCCTTCAGTGAGGAAATATCTTGAGGAGAAAGGACTCCCTGTCATGTGTCTTCTTCTCCTTGACAATGCCCCATCACATCCACCAAATTTGGAGGAGGAACTTCACGGTGCTCTTAATTTCATTCAGGTAAAATTCCTCCCTCCCAACACAATTCCTCTCCTGCAGCCCATGGACCAGCAAGTGATTGCAAGCTTTAAGAACCTTTACACAAAGGCTTTATTTACCAGATGCTTTCAAATGACAAATGACACAGAACTATCCCTGGAAACACCATTTCAACGTGTTTCATTGTGTTCAGCTGGTAGAAAAGGCTTAGCAGGATGTCACCCTCCGATCATTGAAAGCAGCTTGGAATAATTTGTGGCCCGCATGCATCCTTGAGAGAAATTTTGAAGGATTTGAAGGACAAATCCCTTTGACCTCGGACCTCCAACGCCATTCCATAAAGCCATCAATGACCATCACAAATATAAATAAAGTAACTTTATTATACAGTGCAGTGTATTTCGTTCATTGCAATACAATAGCACATTTATTATACATTGAAAAGGGTATATTGTGTGTAGTTTTAAGGCTTATTTAGTTGAAGAGTATATTTTATGGAAACCTGAAAACGGATTATTCCCATTTTCATGGTTTGCTATAGGAAAAATATTTTGGGATACACACTTTTTGGCCCACACACTCTATCTGGGAACCAGTTAAGTTCGGAAGCCAAGGTCTCACTGTACCACAATTGGACCCACTATCCTTGTTCTGTGTTCAGTTATGTTAATTTTAAACAAGGTTGTGTTAATGTCTTTGGCGGATCCAATAAATTACAGTCATAGATCATGAAAATAATGAAATTACACTCGATCAGTGATTTTGCACAGATGACAACATCGGTGGGAGAAAAGATGCATCAAAATGGATACATTTTGACAGAGGATTTCCTTTGACAAGTGTCCCTCTCACAACTTCCTTTATTACATATACAGGATGGGCACAGTAAAGATGAGCATAAAATGCTCTGAGGAATGTCCTCCCATTCAATTTGTCATCACGAGCATCATAACTTGTTGCGTGTTAAAAAAGCGAAAGGCGGGAGGAGTGTGAGAACATAGTTGGTGACTTTTCCTCTGGCATTGTTCTGTAAAAATAGCGCAGGCGGCACAGAGGGCCGTGCGGTCTGTCAGCGAGGGGCATGACCGTCGGAGAGGCCCCAAGTGAGTCACAAACTCACGTCTCGGCCATGAGGAAGTCAAAGCGCTTCCTCTGTCTCTCCGCCGGACTTGTTTTGAACAAACGACTGTTGCACTCATTAGCGCAGAGAATGCTCAAACTACATTTGTAAGAGTTTAACAAAACAGGCCCTCCCATTTCCAAATTTGTACTATGTCAGATTATCTTGATTTCAGGCCGGATGGCACCCAAGGGGTTATTAAAAACAACACCCACTCATACTCATTGACTGGTTTATAGGTACCCCTGCACAATGTATAAAAAACATCAATGCAAAAAACTGGAGCAAAAAAGGAAATCTATAAAAACACTTCAACCACAATCATTAGAAGTAATGCTGAGGGTGGGTTTGTAACTCTCAGATAAAATTACTTTGGCAAAAAAGCATTGCAATAACAAAGCTTGACTTCTTGCAACACATGAGGACACATAATTACCCCGTAAATCTATGAACAATCTTTGTAACCTTAAACATTGACATGCCTGTACCATCTTAATCCAATGACTCTGATAAATAGGGCGACCAAAAATGACAACAACACAATAACTGTAAAAAGTAGATCACTTTGCTGCATCCAGCACAGGTCTGTGCAATTAATTGCAACTGAAATCATCAGCATCATACCATCATCAGAGCAGGGACTTGAAGAAAAACTGAAAACCACGAGGTTGAGTTTTTGAACCCGAGCCATTGTGACAATATATTCGTGTTATTGAGCAAAATATTGAACACCTATTTGCTCCTGATCCCCTGCAAAAGTTTGGATGGACATCTTATGTTGTCAAATGACCTCCTTTGTGTGGGGTTTAAAATGAATATTATTTGAAACAGACGTGAGTCATGGATGTGAAAATCAAGCTCAAATGTGTTGTTGGGATGTCCCAATTACATTTTTTGCGTCTGAATCCGAGTCACCATATTTTGAGACTATGTCAATACCAAGTCCCGATTCAATAGCGTCGGAGGAGAAAAAAGCACATCCAGATCATCTTTGTATATCAATCCATCATTACCCAATGCACTTACTCTGACAAACATTGCTGGCACACTGGAGTCTATCCCAACTGTCTTCTAGAAGTAGCCAGGATACACTGTTAACTGGATGTCACACAATCGCACGTCTCACATTCAAACCTCACATTCCCTCCACTCAACTGCATTGATAGAGCACTTTAAAACAACCAGCACTGTCTACAAAGTACTGTACACCGAGCAAATATCACATTTAAACCAACAATAAATAAAACAATAAACTCGAGAAAACACAAGAACAGTAAAACTAAAAATCAAGTATCTTACTTTGTTGAAAGCCAAAGAATAAGTTTTGAGGTTTGAGAGCAGTTTTAAAGATAGTCACACATAAGGAAAATGTTGAGTATTCGGTTATCCTACCATGAATGTTTTTTTTGTTGCAAGAATACACAATCTCATAGTCTCTCTCTACCTACCTATCTATCTATCTATCTATCTATCTATCTATCTATCTATCTATCTATCTATCTATCTATCTATCTATCTATCTATCTATCTATCTATCTATCTATCTATCTATCTATCTATCTATCTATCTATCTATCTATATCTGTGTGTATATATATATATATATATATATATATATATATATATATATATATATATACATATATATGTTGTTGAATGACTTGTAAAGTGTGGCAAGACTTAATTCTTACCCAAAGTGCCTAAACTATAAATTTTCACTGCATTTGATGATTCGTTAATAATTATGTTCAATAGATAAAGTTGTAGTGAGTGGTAATACGTGGGTGTTTTCAATAACAGGATATTTTGTCACCATGGTCACTGGCAGCGAATCAGCATCTCTTGTTTTGTACATGTGGCTTTGCAGGAGGGCCTTGCAAAAGGGAAGCCGTCTGGTATGTTCTGAAACTTGGTGCCATGTGCTGTGGAGCCAAAGAAAACACTGCATAACTTTGAGGTAAGCACACTTTTGTTGCTTGGATATTCAACCAAGAGGCCTACAATGCCATTTTAAAGATAGTTCTTCCTGTGTACTTGTCAGTTATGGGATGTAGATTCTTAGTTTTACTGCTTGGTGCTTTCTATCGTCTTTGTTGCTGATTTATTGCGTTATTGTTTTGTATAAGATAGTTGTTTCATGTACAACAGCCCTTTATATGCAGTGATGGCTTTTTGAAACTGATCTTTCTCAGTTAAGTTGAGTCCCTCAATATTGTTTGCGGGCCTCTGATGAGCCACTTTGACGCAAAACAAATTAACTCATTCGCTGCCATTCCCAAATTTATTCAGGAATTGAAAATATGAGACGGAGCACCATTCCCAAATTTGTTTGGGTTTTGGGTTTTCTTGGGGGGGGGGGGGGGTGCCGATAAAGCGCTGGTCAGACCTCTGGCAATATTTTGCCCTCCCACGAGGGGGATGCATTTGCCTTTTGTATTGGCACCCCCACTTGCACCTACTCCAGACCCACATAACTTAGGAATCAACTCTTTTTTTGCAGAGGGGTAGGGGGTGCCTATAAAGCGTGATTCCCAAATTTGTTCGAGTTTTGTTTTTTCTTGCACTGGGGGGGAGGGGTGCCAATAAAGACCTTTAGCATTTTTTTTTCCTCCCAAGAGGGGGCAGCATTTGCCTTTTGTACAGCCGTCCCTACTTGCACCTCACATTACACCAGACCGACATAACTTATTAACTCTTTCTGATGAAAGAAGAGAGTCTAAGGTATCTGTCGCTGCATTGAATGTTTATGTAGTCCTAAAACTCAATATTGGATGGGTCCTGAAATTTGAGTGAAAAAAACGGGCACATTTTTACACGTCTGGCAGTGAATGAGTTAATAACTAACTAGATTTCAAATCTGAAGTCAAGAATAATGACTGTTCTTATGGTTTACATGTGACAATTTGAAATTTTGGTTCGGACTTCATCAAGCAAAATAGGACTTGACAATTTGATTTGCTTTTGCGGGTCAAATAAAATGATGCAGCAAGCCAGAATGACCCCCGGGCCTTGACATTGACACCTGTGCTGCACCAAACAGAATGTCAACAAATCCGTCTATTGATTGGTTGTGCAGATTCTTTTTATAGCTTTTATTGTTCTCCATGTGTGAAATAAATAGTTGAAGAGACCATTGCTCACTTTACCACATGACAGGATGTAAGTGTTGTGTTTGAAAGAAAAATGCAATCAAGATTTCTATGGCATAATGGTTTTTGACCGTGGACAGCAGTTATGCTAATTCTGCAAAAAAAAAATGGCCATGGTCGGTGACACGCCAGTTTACCAAGGGGAATACAACTTTTAACTTTATAAAATTTGGAATCAATGTTTGCAGACAAAATAGTTCTGACCTAAATTCTAATGCAACCATTGTTTTTGTTATTTTTGTTATCAGGAATTACAATGTATTGGAAAATCTGAATTAGAACGAGAAAGCCTTTAATAGACCCACAATGGGGAAATTAGCAGTCCACAGCAGCAATTTGAGAGGGCAAAAAGTGTACATAGTGCAAGGGGGCGGGGGGGGGGGGGGAGAGGCTAGAAACGATTTAAAAAAAACTGTACATAATGCAAGTATAAGAAAAGCAGATTGACATATGTAGCTGTATTGCATAAACATAGGGTGACATATAAATGACATACCGTACAAGCAAATCTCAGAAAATGTGAAAAAGTTTCATGGAGGATGACAAACACAAGGGCAAAGGCATTCTGATTCGAGAGATGTTATCTACCCCACAGTTTTACTGTTTCTCAGAATGACTGTAGTGAAACAAACGTAATCCACTGAAAGTGTATCACATTCGCATAGCCATGTATCTGTAATGCCAGCACAGTGGTCTAAGATAGCATGTGTGCCTCCAAGTTATGAAGTTTGGGATTTGTATAACTCCGACCTTCTTGTATGGAATTGCTATCCCATGTTTTTGTCAGGTACTCAAGCTTCAAAACAGCATGTTCGATTTCCAAAAAGATTACAAATAATTCAAGAGGTGTATCTGGTCATTTATGTTCTTGACTTTTGCTGAAATGTCTAAAACCAATTGTTATGTCACAAAAAATAAGCTTTTAAGGAAGCGAGCCTGAATCACGGAAAGGAGCAATAATTAGCCATACTTCCTCCTCCTCTTCAGATTATGGGTGCCTCGTGTGGTTTTACAAAACAAAGTGTAAAACAACACATTTTTTTACCTCTAACAAACACTGTCTTGTTCTGTTTCATTTTCAAAGAATCAGAACACCAAGATGGGTTCCACCCATTCTCCCGTGATGGGTGACCACCAGTCCGCTGACAATAGCTCCTCTTGCGACACTCTGTATGACCACAGGAGCTACGCCCGAGTCTTCATGCCACTCGTTTACTGCGCTGTCTTCCTGGTGGGTCTGCTGGGCAATGCCCTGGCGCTGCACGTCATCCGCCCCAACCTGAAAAAGATTAACTCCACCACCTTGTATTCACTCAACTTGGTGATTTCGGACATCCTCTTCACACTGTCACTTCCTGTAAGGATCACATACTATGCGCTGGGTTTCCACTGGGCCTTGGGTGAGACTCTGTGCAAAATCTCAGGCCTTATCTTCTACATCAACACCTACGCCGGTGTCAATTTCATGACCTGCCTGAGCATCGACCGCTTCATCGCAGTCGTCCTGCCCCAGCGCTTTTCCCGGCTTCGCACTGTTACCAACGTGCGTTACATCTGTGTCGGCGTGTGGCTGCTGGTCCTGGCGCAAACACTCCCACTTCTTGGCATGACACTGACCAATGTCGAAACAGACGGCTACATCACTTGTATGGAATACCCCAATTTCGAGAAAGTAGACCACATTGCAGCCACCCTTATCGGTGGAGTCTTTCTTGGTTACATCATCCCTGTAATCACTATCCTAATGTGCTACTCCATCCTTTGCTCCAAACTATACTCCACAGCGAAGACCAACCACCTCACGGAAAAGTCTGGGCGCAGTCGCAAGGCCATCGGCGTCATCTGCTGTGTGTCGCTTGTCTTCGTGGTCTGCTACAGTCCCTATCATATCAACATACTGCAGTACATGATCCGCAAGCTTGTGTCCAGCCTGGACTGCACCGACCTGACTTCCTTCCAAGTGTCGCTGCATATTACGGTGTGCTTGATGAACCTCAATGCCTGTTTGGACCCCTTCGTCTATTTTTTTGCATGCAAAGGTTACAAAAGGAAGCTTCTGAAGCTGCTTAAACTGGAAGTCAGCATGTCCGTGTCCAGTGTTGCCAAAACAGTGCCCGAAATCCCCTCCAAGGATATTAATGATGGCAACAACATGGAGCTCAGCGGTTCTGCTGCTGGGTCAGCCAAGGATAAGCTGATGGAGAGGAGGTCGCAGCTCTATGTGTAAACAAGAAGAGTAGGCGAAGGATTGAAACAAAGACTTTTCGGGCGACGGAGATCAAATGTCCACCAGGAATGTTTCAAAGAGCCTCACAGGCAGCATCTGTTTGGCCATCTGGTTTCGAAACGAACCGATTAGAACTTTGACCGTTTACCTCACAAGAATTTCCTAGTGAAAGTGTTGCCAATGACATTAACTAGTAAAGATTGTACGAACCTTGAAAAATGTCAGACTATGAACCTAGACTTGAGCCATACCGCTTGTCTTAAACGACTTCATTTTTGTACTATTTAGCTGCAATTTCCAGATGTCATTTCTTAAAGGACAACAAACATCACTTTTTTTTTCCTAACTGACATCAGAAAAACCCTTTATAGCATCTAAAATACCCAAAACACGCAGTATGATATTTTTAGTCAAATGCAAAACACCAATAAAAATGACTTAGTGTCCAAAAACAACTTCAAATTGAACCCGGAAGTGACCAGTTTCAGAAGGTCCCACCCCTTTGTTCCTGGTGTAACGACAAGAAGTCTTGCCTTGCTCGAGAATCAAATCAATGGCTTCAGATTTGGAAAAGATGCTTTCTTTTTACATCCAGTTATGAATGTGATTCAAATAGTTCTGAAGAGGAAAGCATACATGTTTGCAACCGCTTAAAGAATTTATTCCGGTCATTTTGATGCATCTGGAGAGAAATGTAGTGACAAACTCTTTAGTCCTCACAGTACCCAAAAAAAGGCAGAAGAGCGCGACAAAGCTCCGTGGAAATTGTCTCCTGGGAGGTTTTGTCAAATACACCGTAAAAGTCTTTGCGCAACACACACCGATTCCCCATCACGTTATTTATGTGTTTTCCTTCTAATTCCGCCATCAACACGGATCAACACGAAGTCTTCAGACCAAACAAAGTACCGCAAAATTCATTGAGGTGATGCAAGGTATGTCCTTTCTCGGTTCCTTCAGTGACGTAGGGTGAGGACTCGTCACCAACTCAAAAACAAAACTTCCGGAATAGTCTTAAAAACGTAAAATATAGCTATATGCGGTGGAATCTTTGTAAAATACGCTCAGTAGAAGTCATTGAAGCCATTTTACAAATTATGGACACAACTTGTCCGGAGACGTCGGTTGTCCTTTAAATAAATAAATACCAAAAAATGTTAGGCTGTCAAGGTCATGCCAATGATGAGATGGTTTATAAATCAAACCATCATCAAACTTACACCATTGACTCTAATTGACATGGTAATAATGTATTTACTGTTACTGAGAATAGACTTTCAGCCTACGTATATAGTCTAGAGCACTCCAAAGCAGCAATCAAATGGAAGAAAAAAAATGCAAACCGTAAAAGGAGACTTCACTTGATTGCGAAGATGACAGCATCAAAGGTTTATGTCACAGCTTGTGTACAAAACACAGAGGAAAGAAACCCAGGTTTCTGTGTTAAATGTTCATCAGCAAAAGGGGAGAAGGGTGGAATTGTGGCAATCTTTCACTTTCGATGAAACTGCCAATGTAAGATGAAACCAAGACAGTGATGGTGCATGTCATATCTTCAGGAAAATGTTGCTGCTATGTGAAGGGTGGGTGGCAACATGACAGATTTTTTTAGTCAGATGGATGATCACTCTTCAAATTTGTCATTTCAGGTATGTTTTTTTGAGGGCTTGCATGCATGAAAATTCATATATGTTGCTTTAATGTCTCGTGAAGCAATATTAATAGTTCATGTAGTTTTCACATTAAGAACAAAACATGCAATTCCCCAATGGCATTGAATGACGAGAACACGTAAAATGAGACTTTGTTGAAAATGCACCAAAACAATTTTAAAGAGTGGTGAATCATACTGCTTACGTGGACTGAGAATGATAAATATAAAGATAAGATATACTGTAAATGGCCTTCAGACAAGATTAATTTTCTTAAATCAGACACATTTTCTGCACCTTACCAATGTTTGAATTTGTTATTACCAAGTAGAACTACAGTTGTTGTTCCTGTCCCAGATGTGGTTTCTAATTCAGAAAGTGATTGGAGTTAAAATGAAATTACACTGCAGGTGTTAGCACATAGACAGAGCTAAAATATTTTGTGTGTGCATACTTGTTGTTGTCAACTGAAATGAAGTCATTTCACCAACTTGCATTTGAAATCAAGGATTACATTGCAGTACCAAGGAAATTGTTTTTCAAGCAATTTTAAAAATTAAATAAATATTTCATTCTCTGGCATTTAAAAGGCATATATTCCCATTGTTCATTTTCTTTTAACTTATAGCAATAAAAACTTTATGACACAATAAATTTTAAATCACTCTCATGAACATGTTTACTTGCCTGGTTGATCTTTTTACAATCTAAAGCTTTCTTTGTTTTTCTTTGGTAGGTAATGACCCTACAGAGTTAACATTGTAGGACCTATATTAATTTTGGTAGAGACTATTTTTTGAGTACAAATCAGAATTTTCATGTATGTCATGACCAAATTATGTCATTGTCAGCAGCCAGACCTGTTCTGGTTTTGAAAGTGACCGAAAAATGTCTATATTGTAACAAACAGGCAATTAAATCAAATGATGATGTTGCATTGACCAACATTTTTGCAATTTGACTGCATTTTGGGCGTATTCATGTTGTCATCTATTACGAAAGATATTGTATGAAGTACATAACTTTCAAAATGAAAATACCGGCATGTGTCTGTTTCACTCACATGAATGGGACACTTGTAGTCGTTCGTGAGCAATATCACACAAAGAAGAGTTGCGAAGCCACAGCTGGATCCCCCAGAGGGACATTTTCAACGTGGTGGTTCGGTCAAGGTTGCATAAGCCACGATTACTGCTGAGGGATGTCCCATTGTTTTTCCTGTTTGGTTGCACAGGATCTACTCTTTCAGCAACAACCATGCTTCTCCACAACCCATTTTGGGACCAAGGCTGTCTGGTTCCAATCATTAGTTTCAATAAACAGTCTTTGCACTAAAATGACACGCTGGCACCCTTAACCTTGCTGAAAAAGCCAAGAGAAGGTTCAAATGCACACATAAGTGTTATTGACATAGCGTATAAATGCAGCTGATAAATTTGTTTGACTGCTATTCCATAGTTGACCAGCAGATTGATGTACTTTATTTTCTTGACATTAGTTGGGTTGTTGACACTTCCGGTACAGGCTTTACTTTTCCGCGCTTCGTTATTTAAGTTTCATTTCACTGAGAAGACAGCGAGAATGGACATGTTTTATCGCTGTACTGTTTAGCAAGGAAATGATAAAAAGGACAAAGACCAAAACTTCTATTTCGGTCAGAAAGCGGGCAAAGTGGTTTGTACGATTTTATTGTATACATTGTATTTCATTGATGTAAAGTCCAAATGTTTGTGTAAATAATAGCTATATTTTTATACTTGTTTGTAGTTCTACCGTGGTGGTTAAAGTGATGTGAAATCACATTAAAGAATTAACCATCAGTCCAAAGAACCGGAGTCCTCTGTTTGGAAATGAAGGAAATAAATACATGTAGTTAGCCATTTTTAACATTGTATGATGAACATTAAAATACTGAGTTAATCACTATCAATGATGCTTTGTTTTCAGTAGATGGGTCAGGGAGCAGATGTGGAATATGATAGGCATAATTTTGCAGGCACTAGGGAGTCGAGGGGTCCGCTGATTCGTATCACCAAAAGGAGAGGAAAAGTTACGACCAAGGCTGAAGGAAGGAAGTCAAGGGATACAACATAAACCAAGGCTATCTTGGATCACATTAAGATTTAACTCCGCTGTAAGCACAGCTCTAACAAGGAGCCATTTTGGGTTGACATATGATCATATTAATCATACACAAGCAGCATCAGATTTTAAGGTGCGGTGTGAGCTTTTAAGAATATTGAAGTGCAGAAAATACAGTGCTTTCACGACAAATCAACTAATTACGGTCACTGTTTGGTTTAGGGTTATCCAAGCTAATTTTAATTTTAAATTGATCAAAATGTCACAATCTTAAAATCAAATGCAAAATATTGATTGTGAAGGCGTACAGGTAGATTTCTGACCCTGGTAACAAATGATGGCCGAAATGTAAATGGTTAAATGCTTAAGTAGCAACGCAACAGGGGAAAAGTAATGAAAGGAAGCTGAAAGACAATTGGAATTATTCATGGTCAACATATAATTAACATCAGTCCGTGATTCAGATATTTTTAGGCCAACAGAGAGGGCTTTGCCACTGATGTACGTTAGACCTCTTCAAAATTGACCTTTTTCTTCAAACATATGGAAACTGATATTCCCATTCTCCAAGGTCTAAATTAGCTAAATATACCAGTTATTGTGATCTTGGCTATGCCTGCCTCAAGAGCCATGTAATTTTATTGTCGACGTTTTATCAAAAACGCTGCAAAATTTGGGATATTATGTCCTTATTTTCATTGCAGCTTTCCAGAGGATGATGCTATAGCATTGAAAGTGGTACCAAATGAAAGCTAATAAAATTTTTCTGCATATGGTAGTAAACACATGAACACCTGTGTTAATTTTAATTGTTTTTTCTTGTTCTTTTGACTTAAAGACGGCGCGGCGAGAGTGGCTGCCTTTCCAGCAGCTCATTGTCAGAGATATGACAGTCAGACACCGTGGACAGAGACTCAGAACCAGAAAGATTGTCCCCACTGCCGGCAGGAGACGCAGTCATCAGATGACATACGTCTGAATTCTGCGCCCCTCTGCCAAGCTATTTATTGAGAGTATATGTAAATTACAGTGATATATTAGTAAACATAGTTTTCTTGATTATAATGCCATGCCTCTGGGCGTTCTGAGCACCAACAGCTGCAAGCAGTAAAACATAAGACATTTTGATTGGTTGTCTTTTCCAAGAACTGATAAGTTTGTAATCTGGCGCTTCTGCAGTTTGTTTAAGCCGTAAATAACTTTGGTGAAAAAGGAGTATCTAAAGCCCTAAATTCTGTGCAAGGCCGGGACCTTCTAGAATCTAGATGGAGACGAACGACAGTTCACCTTGCCGTGTCTGTTTCACTCAGATTTACTGTGGCCATCTGCGATTTTGACTGTAGTCCCATTGTTTAGTTGGTCAGCAAAGCACGGCACTTTTAAACATGATAAATTATTATTCTCCATCATTCCCACCTCTTAATCATTTTTAAAAGTGATAGCAAACATTATCTTGACAGTGATCGTGGAGTGTGAAAAAATGTGGAAAAAAATACTAAATATAATGGCATATATGTGTCCATACTATTGGGATATGTGTATATAGGTAAAATACAAGACAGAAGACATTCCCCGCAATAGCCTAACAATCAATGGGAAGCATGTATGTATATATATACCCCCCAGTCCCTCTTAATCATATATTTCAAAGTTGCATTTTCATTAGTCTGATTATATGACTGCAGTGTCATTTTAAATTACTGTTCAACAAATTGCTCATTCATGACAGTTTCAAAATCACGGTGGGCATTTGGAAACAGTTCAACTTAATTTGAAGACACCAGATAATAACCAATATACCTAAAAAACATATTTTTCTTTTTCATTAAAAACAAATTTGGGAACATCTCTCATTTCATCCCCGCCCCTTTTTTTTCTTGGGAAAAGAACAACGATATTGGGATAAAATGTACGTCAGCATGCAATCTGATCTTAGCATGCAGGGAAAATCCAGATCGGTCCTTCCGTCCAAAGGCCTTGAGATACGAGTTCCACATCGCTTGACTCCACACCCCTAGATAGGCTGCGTGACTGGTCCCTCTGGTCATCTGGTGGCCCCTTCCGTCACCAGCCTCGACGCGTCTGTGGTAGCAGCCTGGTATATCATGTCCAGTCTGCTCCTGAAAATAATGGACGAGAACACAAAATGAGCGTATGTCTCCTCAATGAACCATTCTTTGAGGAGCGCCCGGATCCATGCATTTACATGGAGCGGGGAGCTCTCGGCCATGTTCCACCTCGAAAGGCGTGGAACCCCTGGCACAATTTACGGTGACCCTCGAGGCTGAGTAGCGCAATTGGCGCAGCCTCACCCATTTAAAATATCTCTCGAGGTCACCACCATATAATTTCCAGATTCTAGACCAGGGGTGGGCAAACTTTTTGACTCGCGGGCCACATTGGGTTCTAAAATTTGACAGAGGGGCCGGCCGGGCCAGGAGCATTTGGAGGGAGTATTTGGGCCGGAAATACAAAACCTAAAGCATTAAAGGACAACCGACGCCTCCGGACAAGTTATGTCCATAATTTATAAAATCACTTCAAATGACTTTGACTGAGCATATTTTACAAAGATTCCACTGCATATAGCTATAGTTTACGTTCTAAGACTTGCACTGAATATTCACGAAGTCATGTTTACGAGTTGATGACGATCCCCATGTGACGTCACGTTTGGACCGCCCCTGACAGAGAAAGCGACACACAATGCATTTTGGGTACTTTGTTTGGTCTGAAAACTTCGTGTTGATCCGTGTTGATGGCGAAATTAGAAGGAAAACACATAAATAACGCCATGGTGAATCGTTGTGTGTTGCACCAAGACAACTATTTGATATTCGCTGACACAAATTCCCAGCTGACAAATCAGCCCATTTCCAACAGAGCTTGGGCGCAATCTTCTGCATTTTCTGGGTGCTACATTGCTGTCCTTGACGTCTCGAATTGATATGGGAGGACTCCTTGAATCAATTGCAAACATTTATGTTTTCCTCTTCATAACTATTTGAATGATATTCATAACTGGATGAGTAACAAGAAAACATCTTCTCCGAATCTGAAGCCATTGTTTTGATTCTCGAGCAAGGCAAGACGTATTGGCGTGACGTCACGAACAAGGGGGTTCTGAAACTGGCCATTTCCGGATTCATTTTGAAGTCATTTTTATTGGTGTTTTTCATTTAACTAAAAATACCACGCTGCCTGTTTTGGGTATTTTAGATGCTATAAAACGTTTTTCTGATGTCAGTGGGAAACACAAAAAAATGGTGCAGGTTGTCCTTTAAATGTAGTGTGTACAAACCTCATAGCACAGTAAGAACCCAATTTATTAACTGTCTTTCAAATGTGAAAAATATCCCTGATCAGTTAATAAATTTGTCTCAAGGAATATGGCGTTTACATACTATTTCGCAGATACTTGGAGGAGGAAATGGAAATAGATTAAAATAACATATGCACTGTGATTCATCAAGATTGCGTCTGTTTTTAATAAGTTTTCATTGAAGGGGCAAAGTTAAAGAAATCAACATTTATTGAAATATGGAATCACTTTCAACATTCAAAACATATTATTCCACAACGAAATATTCAAGCTCAATAATACCTACTTGTGTTAAATTCCGCCAAATCATAGACGGTTTGTCCTGACCGCGCGCTCAACAAACTACTCACTGACGCCCTCGCCTTCACGCGCAAACAATACACGTGTACCGTCGCCGGGCACACAGACATCGGCTACCTGCAGTGAAATTTGCATACTCGGCACGGCAGCCAATCAGAAGCCTGCTTCTTTCTTCCGGACTTTCGCAAGCGTTATAAAGTCGTGCAATTGCATATAATTTTCAAAAATAGATGCACAGAACATCAGCCCAGAAGAAAGATTCAAAAGAAGCTAACAACATATGTGACGCTACAAAACGTAAATTTACATTAAACCGTGACTGTAAAGTGTACGTGAGACTTATGAAAGGGGCTTAGTGGCTCGTAGGAAGCAATGCAAACGTTGCATTGTGCACCACAATGACAATCGACTACTGCAGATCTAGCCATGCACATTTACCGTAAATTAAGCAAGGTAGCGTTTGTAGTAGGTACATTCTTGATTTAAAAAAAACCTTTATACTTTGTGACAATGTTTTTAATGTGGTTAGTTTTCTCATTGTGCCTCAAGTTGTGGAAAATGGGGCAGGCAACTTTTCAGTTATCTGCCCTGTTGTCCGCTAATTTTTTGTCATGAGTTTCAGACACTGTTTTTACTATAATTTGGGCAGGTTCGGCGGGCCGGATTAAAAAGCCTAACGGGCCGTATGTGGCCCGCGGGCCATAGTTTGCGCATGCCTGTTCTAGACACTGTATTGTATTTCGATCTTACTGTGGTTTTCTGATGAACCCCATTTCCCCCGTCTGTAGTCTCCAACCGTTGATACAAACCTTCCGTCTCTGGCCACTCCGTCTGCAGTCCCCCTACTCAGGAATTCACCCAAACGGTCTGCAAGAAGGTGGTTGATGTGGAAAAAACAAAAACAAAACAAACAAAAACTATCTTTCCCCTTAAACATTAAAAAATCTCCAACTACATTGCCTGAATCAGCATAGGAGTTGATCTCCCATCAACTGCTTTCTCTAGGACCTTCAAAAACCCTTACCATCTCTTTGGCTAACCCGTCTCCTCCTAATATTCTAATCAGGAAACAATTCATACACAACATCAACAACTGTTCATACTACTTGAATATCATCGACAACTGCACCCAATCCCCCCTCTAACTGTTGCAACTTTAGAGTTCATATTGATAAGCACCTCTCTTTCTACCATTCCACCCAACACCCAAATTACCAAAACCGCATTCTTCTACCTTAAAACAAGTTTCTCGTCTCCGCTCTGTTTCCACACACTGCTGCACACACACCCATAAATACCCCCACAATCAAGGCCTCATCTGATCTTTCCTGACCCCCACCAAAACACTCCGTCCCGCAGCCCCCAATCCTCTAACACAAATCTCCTTGACATCCCCGCAGCCAGACTCAGAACTGGGGGGCATCCGGCCTTCAGATAGATAGCCTCCCTGGCCCATGGGACGCAACCTCAAAAACTAAATTGTTCCATAATGCTTTTTTTTCCATGTTTTAATCTCGTTACTCATGCTTCCTTTTAGATCGATTTTTGGCGTCAAATAAGTATGCTTGTCTTCAGGCGTACATTTAATTTAGCATTTTAGCTCTTGTGAAGCATCTATGACTGCAATAAGAAACACTTTCAAATTACATTTATTAATATTATCATCATTAATCTATGAGTCACTTGGTGTGGCATATAAACCATCTTTTCTTTTTATTCTTATTTTCTGTTCGCTTCGCTGATATTGTAAAAATTTTCGAACAAAGTAGCCACTGTGACAATCGGGATCATCCTAACAAAAACAATGTGGCCATTTTTTTCTCTTTGAAACCATTTGCCGAATGCTGCCGCACATCTGACGCATGCTGGATATATTTGTTCGATTGGGTTCAATTGCATGCTGGTGTCGGTTGACTTTAGGGAGCTAAATCGCAAAACTGTCCCTGATCGTCATCCACTCCCACGCATTCAAGATCTGCTAGATAACCTGGGGGGCTACTCTTGGTTCTCAATACTTGACCAAGGCAGCGCTTACGACCAGGGCTTTGTTGATGACAGTTCCAGGCATCTAACGGCTTTCAGCACCCCTTGGGGGCTGTACGAGTGGCTCCGCCTCCCATTTGGCCTAACTAATGCGCCAGCAGCCTTTCAAAGATGTATGGAGGACGTTCTTGATGGCCTGAGGGACGAATGCTGCTCTCCTTATCTGGATGACGTGCTCTGCTTTTCAAAATCATTTCATGAACACGTAGAGGACCTGAGGAAAGTGCTTAACCGGCTGCGGGAGCATGGCATAAAGCAACATCCGAATAAATGTGAACTGTTCAGACGACGAGTGAGGTACTTGGGTCGTCTTGTGTCAAGTGATGGTGTCCGCATAGACCTTAAAGACCTGGAAGCCGTTTTGCAGTTAAAAGAGAGAGAACCACGCAATGTAGGGGAAGTCAGAGCGCTATTGGGGTTCTTGGGCTACTATAGATCCTTCGTACAGGACTTTGCCAGGATTGCACGGCCGCTGTTTAAACTGGTGGAGGGGGCCACTCAGCCTGACCAAAGGCCAGTTCACAACACCGCTGCACGCCAAAGGAAAGTCACCAAGTTAGGCCAGCTTCCCTCTGGTAACCCTGTTCAGTGGGGCCCCGAACACAGTGCTGTGGTCTCCCGCCTGGTAGATGTATTGACTGGTCCACCTATTTTAGCCTACCCAGACTTTAATCTGCCCTTTGTGTTAAATACGGACGCATCCAATGAAGGTCTGGGGGCTGTGCTTTATCAGCAGCAGGGAGATAAACTTCGCGTTGTTGCTTATGGATCCAGAACACTCTCACCTTCAGAGAAAAATTATCTCCATTCTGGAAAGCTTGAGTTTCTGGCGTTGAAGTGGGCAATCTGCGACAAATTTCGAGATTATCTCTACTATGCACCCACATTCACTGTGTACACGGACAATAACCCTCTCGCGTACGTTCTAAGCACGGCCAAACCCAATGCTGCCGGACATCGCTGGGTGGGTGAATTGGCGGATTTCCACTTCACAATAAAGTACAGGCCAGGCAAGGCGAATGCTGAAGTGCAGCTGAAGTCGACGGTGCTTAAACACCTGCATGATGACATGGGTCATGTTGGAGAAGGTGATCAACCTTGCAAGGCAGAGGTTCTATTGGCCATTCATGCAGCACGAAATAGAAAACTACGTCATTCGCCAGTGTTCCTGCATTAAACAGAAACGCCCCACCATTCCGGAAAAAGCACCCATGGGCAACATCACTACTAGTGCCCCATTTGAGCTCATTTCGATTGATTATCTCCATCTGGAGACAAGTAAAGGAGGCTATGAGTATATTCTAGTCCTGGTAGACCACTTTACTCGTTTTGCACAAGCCTACCCGACTAAGAGTAAGTCAGGCAAGGTAGCTGCTGAGAAAATCTTTAGTGATTTTATTCCACGGTTCGCTTATCCAGAGAGACTACATCATGATCAAGGTCGGGAGTTTGAAAACAGTCTATTCCAGCGGCTTCAACAGTTGTCTGGCATTGCACATTCCCGAACCACCCCATACCATCCGCAGAGCAACCCTGTAGAACGTCTGAATAGAACATTGTTACAGATGCTACGCACTCTCCAAGAAGAAAGGAAAGCTGAGTGGAAAGACTATTTGCCTCATGTAGTTCATGCGTACAACTGTACAAGACATGAGTCCACTGGCTATTCACCGTTCTTCCTCCTCTATGGAAGGTCTCCCCGGTTGCCCATTGACTTAGTTTTTGGTCTGACAGCGGACGAAGAAGTAAAAAGCGGACAGGAATATGCACGTAAGTGGGCCTGTCGAATGCAAGATGCTTACAGAATTGCCTCCGAGAACAGTCAAAAGAGCGCTGAAAAAAGGAATAAATACTATGACCGTGGTGTTAAAGGCATTGCACTCCAGCCAGGGGATCGTGTACTTGTCAGGAACCTATCTGAGAGGGGTGGACCTGGCAAGCTCCGGGCTTACTGGGAGGAAAAAGTCCACAGGGTCACTGAAAGAGTGGGAGATGGACCAGTGTACAAGGTTCAGGCAGAAAACGGAGACAAAACTACCCGTGTGTTGCACCGTAATCTCCTAATGTCTGTCAATGATTTGCCAGTTGAACAGCCAAATAAACAGGAAAAACAGCTAGACAGACAGGCAAAGAAGCAGAAAAAACAGCTAGACAGACAGGCTTATAGCAGGGAAGCAGTTGGGCAGGCGTCTGGATATTCAGATGAAGAGGAGGGATGTTCATACAATCTCCAACGGTTACCTGTGTATACAAGGAGGACAGGCAGTCATCAGGTGTCTCAACCTGAACCGCACAATTTAAGAGCTGTGGCATCAGAATTCCACGCCCAGGCACAAACTACGGAACCAGAGGATGGGCAGCAGCTAGAGGAAGCGTTTCCACTGGTCGTACCAGCATCATTACCAAAACCAACACCAGCTGACAGCCTGCCTGCTGAGGGAAGCCCGGAACAACTTGTAATGGATGATAATGAGGGTGATGCAGGAAGCTCGGAACAACTTGTAATGGATGATAATGAGGGTGATGCAGGAGCGCCGGCGGAGTTGGTGGAATTGGACACCGCGTCACAAAGTGGAATGGAATCGCTGCCACGAAGGTCTACTCGTACTCTAAGACCCAGAGAGATATTTACATATGAACACTTGGGTCATCCATCATACCCGGCTTGGAGACCTGGGGTAAATGTGTTGTATACTTGCATGCCTTACCCCACGACTCATTATCTAGTGCGACCTGAACACTATTGCTACTCTACCCCGACGGTATGGACTTGAATGTAGTTGCAGTAGAAGGTGATTGACACCACCCTACGGAGACCAGATAGATGACTGTGCTTCTACTGGTACTTGACTACTTGTTGGTATAGTCAAGATGTCGGGGTACATCTTTTAAAACAGGGGAGAGTGTAGGGGGTTAGAAACGACCTCTGTTATTGTATGTTAGTCGATTAGACTACCAAGTCAGGAGAGGGCGATACGCGCCTGTGAATGGAACAGAGGAAGGCGATGTAGGCTCAGCTCACGCATGCGCAGTTGTCATAAATGCCGTTGTGTGAAGCTGATTAACACGGTTGTCTCGTGTCGTCTTTCCTCGTCGTTCACAGGTATTCAAAATAATAAGTGTTAGACATTCTCAAGATGTTAAAGTAATTGGAGACTTATTGGGCGATGCTAGATATGAAACCTTGTTTGTGGCTTTGATGAATATTTTGTGGCTTTGATGAATTTGGATTTTTGGATGTCAATTGTAGTTCCCAGTACAACACACACGAGCGGGCAGACGTGCATAAGCATGTGCGAATGTGGAGGATATATACAATGTATAGATGTTGAATGTATAGATCTACACATGAATGTATTCTGATATTGAAATTGCAACACACACGAGCGGGCAGACGTGCATAAGCATTGCGAATGTGGAGGATATATACAATGTATAGATGTTGAATGTATAGATCTACACATGAATGTTCTGATATTGAAATTGCTGAATTGATGTTTTGATGAGGAAGTGTCATAAATGTTGTGTGAAGCTGATTAACACGGTTGTCTCGTGTCGTCTTTCCTTGTCGTTCACAGTGCTACCTGCCTGTGACGCAATTGTAACCGGCTCAGGCTGTGCTTTATCAGCAGCAGGGAGATAAACTTCGCGTTGTTGCTTATGGATCCAGAACACTCTCACCTTCAGAGAAAAATTATCATCTCCATTCTGGAAAGCTTGAGTTTCTGGCGTTGAAGTGGGCAATCTGCGACAAATTTCGAGATTATCTCTACTATGCACCCACATTCACTGTGTACACGGACAATAACCCTCTCGCGTACGTTCTAAGCACGGCCAAACTCAATGCTGCCGGACATCGCTGGGTGGGTGAATTGGCGGATTTTCACTTCACAATAAAGTACAGGCCAGGCAAGGCGAATGCTGACGCCGACACATTGTCGCGTTATCCAGTTAAGCTGGAGGGACACACAGAGGAGTACACTGAAACTTTGCCCCCAGACGTGGTTTCCACCATATGGCAGGGGGACAAGTCTGTGGCTGAGGAGGATGTGGATTTTTGGATGTCAATTGTAGTTCCCAGTACAACACACACGAGCGGGCAGACGTGCATAAGCATGTGCGAATGTGGAGGATATATACAATGTATAGATGTTGAATGTATAGATCTACACATGAATGTATTCTGATATTGAAATTGCTGAATTGATGTTTTGATGAGTGGTCATAAATGCCGTTGTGTGAAGCTGATTAACACGGTTGTCTCGTGTCGTCTTTCCTCGTCGTTCACAGTGCTACCTGCCTGTGACGCGTTTGAACCGACTCAGGTACCCCCTAGGCCTGAGGCCGGTTAGTGTCGGTCAAAATGTTGTCGATCTCTCCCCCCACTCCTTTCTGAAAAAGAGCAGAAGTTGAGGCATTTTAACAAAACAACCAAATAAAGCACCTCCAATTAGTCAGTTTGCACGAGGGTATCGTGTAAACCCCCAAAAACCATACGAATTGGAATTTTTCTTTCCATTTGGGATCGTAAAATAAAGAAAGGTCAAATTGGCCACAGAGTTGCTTCCAAGCAACAAAATGTCCTATCATGCAGCTAGAAAAATCCCATCTTCACACCAAGATGAGTGAATGGGAAATGTCCACGTATGAACGTATAATGTCTGAAATTGTCAGTCAAAATTTCACTTCAGGAAAAATTTATTTAAATTAGCAATTTTTCCCCAAAACGTTTGCGAAAAACAGCTTTTCATACTATTGAGACACAGCTCACGAGGCATTTCTAACAATTAACATTTTTTTGGGATATCGTACACTACCAATTTCAGTACGAGAAAAATGTGTGTTCCGGTTCCACAATACCAATCAATGAGCTTCCTGGCAGGTCCACACGGCTGCCACATCCTCCATGCACCTATGGAAATTGGAATAGGGATCAATCTCGTTTTCGAATGTGTCAAAGGCATTGTGAAGTGGGGTGATTATCATGAGGTCGGTCGGGTCATGTGGAGGAAATCAAGGGATCAAAGCCAGTACTGTTGCAGGAGTTCAGTGGTTGCAGTGGAGTTGCATTGTGAGACATTGTTCATTCAGAGTCCATTTCTGCAGCAAATCATGCTTCAGCTTTCTCAGGTTCAGTTCTGTGATGCCAGCAGCAAGCACTTTCAGTTGAGGTTCCATCCCAGGGAGCAGGTGGGATGTCTCTTGGCTTTGTGGCTTGATCGCTGAATGGGTGGCAGCAAATGTGTTTCAGCTTTCTCAAGTTCATTTCTGTAAGGCCATCAGCAAGCATTTGCAGTTGAGTTTATATCCCAGGGAGCAGGTGGGATGTCTTGGCTTTGCGGCTTGACAGTGCTGTGGACATCGTGGAGCTTGTCTGAACGGGTGGATGCAAGTGGCTGTGCATTCAGAGTCCATTTCTTTCACGTCACCACAATTTGAACAGCCAGCTTGATTGCAGAGATTTCCTCGCACACGCCTTCAGGCACTCATCCTACCGCCCCACAGCCATGCCGCCTTGGTCAAGCCTTTGTGGCCAGCCGGCCATAATTTCGAAGTGGAGCTAGAGGGATGGGCCAGCCGTGCTGGAACCTGGACACATTAATTTACATTCGGTCAGATTTTTTGTTTGTTAGTTTTTTCTTAATTAGAGGAGCATAGCTTCCCGCAAATTCCCTGAATGTGTGCGGCGCAACCAAAGACGTTTCTATCTTGTCTTCTCAAAAATGTGACAAGTCGATTTGTAGTCTGGACATTCCCAGTCACCTTCTCGGCCTTGATTCGGGATCGCTGCACATAAAGTAACATTCAAAAATGAATTTGTCAGGTAGCGCCATCTGAGGTGGAGGAGAGATAGAATTGAGTTGGCATTTCTCAAACATCACTTTGCACTTTACAAATCAAGTACGGTGGCCACACATTAACTATTTCCATAATTTCCATAATTTCAATAATTGAATCAAGTTTATAAAGGCTGAATCTGATCCCACAATCGCGTAGCAGTTACCAGTTCGAAAATATAATTGGTATCATTATTAATTCTTCCTTACTGTTTTCTTTCTTTTTATCAATCGCCGAGCCAGTTCCATCTGTTACAGAACAAAGGATCATGCTTTTATCACGTTTATCAAAGTCAAAGTCAAAGTCAAAGTCAGCTTTATTGTCAAATATGCTAATATGCATGACATACAGCACAGATGAAATTAATGTCCTCTCGGACCCAGCGTGCAAGACATGCAAGGCACTTATAACGTGGCTAAAAAGACATACAATTGACAACAGACAATACATGTAATTTCTGTATGTAAAGTGAGGTAGTGTCGTCTGGAAAGTGAGGCAGTGACGTATGTAAAGTGAGGTAGTGACATATGTAAAGTGAGGAAGTGACGTATATAAAGTGACGTAATGTAGTAATGCAAAAACAAACAACAAGAAACGGTTGAAGTGAGGTCTTGCAGGAAAAAAAAATGAGAACGAACAAAAAATAGAGTTCAGGGTGATCGTACAGCATGTAGCGTGTACTCAGAGTTCGGTGATTGTGGCAGTGGGAAGGGGCAGGCTGGGCAGGGCTGGGAGGGAGTTGAGTCTCCGGACTGCCTGGTGGCAGAAACTGTCCTTGAGCCTGCTGGTCTTGGCTCGGAGACTCCGCAGTCTCCTACCCGATGGCAGCAGGCTGAAGAGGCTGTGGGAGGGGTGTGTGGGATCGCCAGCGATCCGGATGGCTCTGCGGGTGAGGCGGGTGTTGTAGATGTCCTGAAGGGGGGGAGAGAGACACCGATGATCTTCTCAGCTGTCCTCACGATGCGCTGCAGAGTCTTACGGCAGGACACGGTGCAGGCGCCGTACCACACGGTGATACAGCTGGTCAGGATGCTCTCGATGGTACCGCGGTAGAAGGAGGTCGTGATGGGGGTCGGGGCTCCAACTCTTTTGAGCTTGCGGAGGAAGTACAGGCGCTGGTGGGATCTCTTGGCCATTGATGCCATTATGTCGTATTAATTTGCTCAAATTAATCAAGCTTTAATTGTTTCCTTCATCAGTGTCTTAGCTCAGTCAGATAGTTTCAAACTAACATACTGCATGGGAATGCACACTGTTTGTTTCACTTTCACCCCACAATGGGGAGTCTTGTACTCTTGACAGTTGTTTTTGTGTATGTTTTTGTATGTTTTTGTGACAGGAATTTTGAACACAGTGACAGGCCGCCCTGATAAGGAACCACTCACAGAGAAAACCAAATCTTGCTCTTTTGCCATAAAAGACAACTTCCTGATTTAATGTGAAGGAAATAACTACGGCATCTTAGTTTTCTCATCTTAATACTTGTATGTTTAATATCTGTTGAACATATCTTGTCACCTCTTAAAACATTTTGATCTTCTTTTTCAATTTGGTCAATTTTTTGGTGAACAGCTTGTCGCGCTTGAATGTTTGTCATCCTCCCCTTCTTGTGATTTATGACTGCATGAGGAGCAGCCTCACACATTGATTAGAGTATTTTGTTAACAAACGCCGTGTAAATTCTTCTTTTCTTAATCCAATCAATATCCTCAACCCTCACAACAGTGTTAACAATTGTGCTAGACCTTATATCACATTTTTGGTGAGCTCAAGTATTCTTGCCTACAGGTTTAACCCATCAACTCCTTATTTCTAATCTAATTCCGTTCAGTCTAGATGTACGTGTGACAGGTTGTAAATTATCGTATTTCCTATTTTGGTTACATTCGCGTAGTTCTATTGGTTTACAAATGATATATATCGAAAATGTTTATTTAAACATGGAACGCCTGCTTCGGTTCATGTTTCGTGTCGGACCGATTTAGATCGTTGGACCGGAAATTGTTGTGCGCGTACGTTTGCATTAGATCGGGGCATTCGAAGTAAACCACTGTTGAGTCAAGACGTATCACATTGCTTGTCTTGTGGTTTTTTTCTGGATCCCACAACACCGTATCTCCCTTACTATAGTGGAGAGCGCAACATTTTGGAGGCACCGCTGGGATATTTGCGTTCGAGTGTTGTCTACTCGCCGTGGGTAGAAGCTCGCGCCGAATATCCCCAATCAACCCAGTCGGAGTGGCGTCGCCGTTTACTGGTTTGTTTCTACATGTGCTCTAGTTGCATCTCTGTGCGTACAGCCACCACTAGAGGGCACTGGAAGACTTTGAAGTGAATCCGGCCAGCTGAACTGCGTCTACCCTCTCGAAAATGGCGTTAGAGGAATTACAGTTGGACATCAAAGGCAAGTTATTTGGACTGAATTTTCAACAGTTGTCAGAGTTATGTGCTGAAATCCAAATATCTGGACTGGAAAGAGAGCAACTTACAGGAAAGACTCGAGGCCAACTAATTAATATTGTGTCAACCTACATTGAAAGAGCTGAATTAGAGCTAGAAGATGGAGGAATGTCAGATTTGCTACGTATAAAGGACTTGATTGAAAGTATAAAAGATTTTGAACCAGGAATAGCCAAACCAAGTGAAAAAGGTCGGGATGCAGTGCGAAAGAGAAGCATAGTGCCCCCAGACACTGCCCCCTGGCGCAAAGATTTCAAAATATCTGGACAAATAGGTGAACTCGGACAAAAAGATAAACTCACATTTCCTAATTTGGTCAGACAGATAGAAAGTGGGCTCAGTAAAGGCTACCAGGGGGATGAGATCATCGATGCAGTGGTTCGTGCCATAACACAAGGTCTGCAGTTGAGAAGCTACCTCGAAGGGAAAGAAAATCTTACCCTAACTTCTTTACGAAGGATTCTCCGATCTCACTATCAAGAGAGAGGAGCCACTGAGTTGTACAAGCAGCTCTCATCGGAAGTGCAGACTAATAAAGAGTCCCCACAGAAATTTCTACTGCGTGCAATGGATCTTCGTCAAAGGATTCTTTTTGCATCTCAAGAAGCTGAATCAGGGGTGAAGTATGATCCCACGTTGGTCCAGAGTTTATTCCTGCACACAGTTCTGACGGGGTTACAGAGTGACAATGTAAAGAGTGACATGCAACCTTTCCTCCTGCTAACCACCACATCAGATGAAGTACTGTTAGAAAAACTAAACATGGCATGTGCAAATGAAAAAGAGCGACAGGAAAAAAAGAAAAATGCTGCTGCACGGGTGACAACGCTGAACACTGTCCAGGTAGATGACACACCAGTCCCGATTGGGAAGAAGACAGTCTTAAAGCAGAATACTGTTACTGTGCCGAATGAACTCCTTTCAGAGATCAAAGAGATGAGGTCAGAGATGATGCTGTTAAAAGAGCTGCGTGCAGAAGTGTCCCAGATCAAAGAGGCTATTCAGAAACCAACAGCCACTTCTCAGCCCACCAGCGGAGGACCTGAACGCCTGCCTGACCACTACCCTGAACAGGTCGCCTTCACAATATCAGGTAGATCCACCAGCCAGGCACTACTACACCCAGCACTCCCCATCAGCTCTTCAGCAGTACCACCCAGCACCAGGGCCCAGGCCGATGAGGGGGGCAGCACAGTTCCAGCAGCGGTTCGCCCCTCCGCAGTACTACATGCCCCGTCGCCCTCAGCCCGGGTGTTATTCTTGTATTCAGACAGGTGAAGAATATTGTCAGCACTGTTTTAAATGTGGAAGTAGTGAACATTTCAGAGCAGGCTGCAAAGCACAGAACTCAGCTAGGAACCATGCTTTAAACTAGAAAGGGTTACTCCAGTGGGACATGGTGTGACCACAGAGACAGATAGGTCCCAGTGTTACAGTGGTGCTATGAAAATGGAATGTAAGCCCCACACACGTGGCCCCGTTCAGAAGAGACATAAGCAGTCATTTGTCGAGCGTACAGATAAGAACCAGTGTGGCAAATTACCTTCGGTCAGGGAGTTAGTGGGAAAGAAATGTCTTATTCGGTGCTTTTTGGGTAACAAAAGGGTTGAAGCACTCTGGGACTCGGGGTCCCAGGTGTGTGCTGTAGATGAGTTATGGAAACAAACAAACTTACCTGACGTGTCATTGAAAAATGTGAATGAACTTATTGACCCTGATAACACTCTCAATATTGTGGCAGCTAATGGAACGGATATGCCTTATGTAGGATGGCTTGAGATATCATTTAAACTTGGTGCTAATGATCCAGGGCTACTTGTACCAGTATTAGTACTAAAAGGTGACCAGCAACAGTGTCCTATCATAGGGTTTAATGTCATTGAGCGTCTTGTGTTAGATAGCCTCTCTAATGAGTCACAAACAGGGGATACAGAAAAGCTCTTGAAATCGGTTAGACTAGCTTTTCCCCACCTTAAGCGCAATAAAGCTGCCACTTTCATAAAAGCAGTTAGTCTGGGACAAGCACATGAGTACCGTGTAAAAACAACAAATGAGAGATTCACTATAGCCAGGCATAGCTCACTTATTATTCCATGCAAAGTACAGGCTAAGCCCTTTAAGGAAGATGTTACATTGGTTTTTGAGCCAAGTGAAAACCCACAGTGGCCAGATGGCCTCGAGCTTTGTGACTCGTTGGTCTCAGTTAAGGCAGGTTCCATCCCTAGGATAGTTGTTAGTGTCCAGAACCCTACTAATCATGATATTAGGTTTCCAGTAAAGGCTATTATTGGTACAGTGCAGTCGGTAGGGTCTGTCTACCCACTTAACATATTTAAAAGGGACCTTCCTTCAGTGGTTGTCAATGAGGTCCATGTCCAGAATACCACCATCGCTCTCAGTGAGCAGTGGGACCCCCCAATTGACCTTTCTCATTTGGACGAAGATAAAAGAAAGACCGTTCAGCAGATGTTGAGAGAGGAATCGGCATCATTTTCAAAATCGGACGACGACATAGGGTGTGTGGAAAACCTACAAATGGACATTTTGTTGAAAGACACTGAGCCTGTTTCAAAGACATATATGTCTGTCCCAAAGCCAATGTACAGAGAGGTGAAAGACTATTTACAGGACTTGATAGCGCAGGGGTGGGTGGAAAAGTCCACTTCCTCCTACTCATCCCCTGTCGTCTGTGTCAGGAAAAAAGATGGTACACTGCGCTTATGTATTGATTACAGAGAGCTGAACCGGAAAACACACCCTGACCGGCACCCCATCCCACGGGTACAGGACGTGGTGGATAGCCTTGGGGGTAACACCATCTTCTCGCTGCTGGACCAAGGCAAAGCATACCACCAGGGGTTCATGTCCAAAGGGAGCCGACACCTGACTGCCTTCGTGACCCCTTGGGGCCTTTATGAATGGATTCGAATTCCGTTTGGACTCATGAATGCACCAGCAGCGTTCCAGCGGTGTATGGAACAATGTCTGGAGGGGTTACGGGACGAAATATGTGTCCCCTATCTTGATGACATTCTTGTTTTCAGCGGGACATTTGACAACCACGTTGAGGACGTCAGACGAGTGTTGCGACGTCTCAGGGAAAATGGAATAAAACTCAAAGCCCGAAAGTGTGACCTCTTTAAGCCGGAAGTGAGGTACCTCGGCAGGATTGTCTCTGCTGAGGGGAGCAGAATGGACCCGGCAGATACAGCAGCAGTGCGTGCCCTGAAAAACAAGCAGCCAGGCACTGTCGGTGAGCTTCGAGCCATTTTGGGACTATTAAGCTATTATAGGCAATACATCAAAGATTTCTCTTGTATCGCTAGTCCCTTGTATGCTTTGCTTAAAGCCCCTCTGAATGTTGAGACTCAGCAGCATCAAAGACAAAAATGGAAAGTGAGACATAACAGTGTGTCTTCCAACACACGTATTGAGTGGGGTGATGAGCATCAGTCAGTGTTAGAGCAGCTAATAGACTGTTTAGTTCAACCACCAGTTTTAGGTTTTCCTGACTTCGCGCATCCTTTCATTTTGCATACAGATGCCTCTAACCGGGGTTTAGGTGCTGTGTTGTACCAAAGACAAAATGGCAAACTTCGCGTGATAGCCTATGGCTCTCGGACATTAACTGCAGCTGAGAAGAATTATAATTTACACTCGGGCAAGTTGGAATTTTTGGCGCTTAAGTGGGCGATCACAGACAAGTTTCGTGATTATTTGTACTATGCACCATTCTTCACTGTGTATAGTGACAATAATCCACTCACGTATGTACTGTCGACTGCTAAGTTAAATGCAACTGGGTGCAGGTGGGTCGCAGAACTTTCTGATTTTAATTTTACTGTTAAATATCGTCCCGGTAAGGAAAATGTTGATGCAGACAGTTTATCTAGGATGCCCCTTGATATGGTAACATATATGGAAGGATGTACAAAAGAAATGTCGTATGATGCTGTGAGTGCTGCCGTACAAGCGGTTGACCAACAGAACGAGTCTAGTGCAGCTTGGTCTATGGGAATCTCAGCTATGTGTGCCGAGGTGTCACTAAACACACCGATAGCCCCATTGACTGTTGGACAGATCAAGCTAGATCAAGAGACTGACCCCATTATAGGACATATTATTAGATACAAACTGGCGGAGACGAAACCGCTAGGTACTGAACTAAGAAAGCATTGTCCTCAAGTTGTTTGTCTTGTGAGGGAATGGGACAAGCTACACTTTAATGACAGAGGTGTTTTGTACAGAAAAACGGCAAACAGAACCCAACTACTGCTTCCTGAAAAACACAAGGTGACAGTGTTAAAAGAGCTGCATGATGAAATGGGCCACCATGGTGTAGAAAGGACTCTTTCCCTTGTAAGGGATCGTTTTTACTGGCCCTTTATGCAAAAAGAAATAGAGGACTATGTACTGAGAGAGTGTGTGTGCCTAAAACACAAAAAGCCCAACCGTGAGACCAGAGCCCCTCTTACTAATATTGTGACTACTCAGCCTTTTGAACTTGTCTCCGTTGACTTTTTGCATCTTGACAAATGTAAGGGTGGTTATGAATACGTGCTTGTGCTAGTAGACCATTTTACACGTTTCGCTCAAGTTTATGCTACAACGTCCAAAGCTGGCAAAACAGCGGCAGACAAAATCTTTAATGACTATGCTTTAAAGTTTGGGTTCCCCCTTCGAATTCACCATGATCAGGGTGGTGAATTTGAAAATCAACTTTTTGCTCAACTGAAGGAATATTGTGGGGTTGCGGGTTCAAGGACAACCCCCTACCATCCACAGGGAAATGGACAAGTTGAACGATTTAATCGAACACTGATCCAGATGTTAAAGACACTGACAGAGAAACAAAAGAGTAACTGGAAAGACTCACTAAACAAACTCGTTTATGCTTACAACTGTACCAAAAGTGAGGTGACAGGGTTCTCACCTTTTTACTTACTTTATGGACGTTCACCACGTTTGCCAGTTGATATGTTGTTTAGTTTGAATCCAGACTCGAACCAGGGTGAAACCAACCAGAAGGACTATGTGAAGAAGTGGAAACAGGGCATGGAGGAAGCGTATGCGATCACGCAAGAAAATAACAACAAAGCTGCTGCCAGGAGTAAGAGACTATATGACAGTAAACTAAAGTATTCTACCCTGTTGCCCGGTGATCGTGTTCTGGTTCGAAACTTAACCCCACGTGGAGGTTCAGGCAAACTGAGAAACCACTGGGAGGATGTTGTTCATACAGTGGTTCGTCAAGTCAGCCAAGACATTCCAGTTTATGAGCCGAAACCTGAGAGGGGGAAGGGCAGATCTAGGATACTCCACCGCAATCTCTTGCTGCCATGTGATCATTTGCCATTAGAGACTTCACTACAGTCCCAGTCCAAGGAAAAGTCCACTCGGCAACGACCGAACAAGATGCCGGAAATGGATCCGGAAGAGGATGATGAGGAGGATGAGTATTATCCAGTGTTGCATCGCCAGAGCACCCGACCAGACTCACCAGAACCGCGGGACGTGAGCTTTGTGGAGACAACCCACCATGATGACAATCAACTGGGGAATGAACTGCCGGGGACGGAGCCGGGAGCTGCGGAAGTTGACCAATCTCAGGAGGGCAACATTGGTCCGGAAAATGATCCACCTGTGACAGTGTGTCCCCCTTTTCCCCAGCCACCCCCCAGTAATCCTGATATTGGGGGAAATCAACGGCCACGACGAGAACACAGGAGACCCAAGGTATTCACGTATGATCGCCTTGGTTCGCCATCTTGCTACAATGTAGGGACAGTACCATATCATGGTGAACAGACAATGCCTTGGATGTATGGCGCACACCCCTATTATGCCATGAAATACTACAGAAATGGTTAATCGACACTTCGGTTTAATAGAACAGTGAGATGGAAACAAGAAGACCCCGATGAGCCCTGTATAAGTAAAACGGAATGTATGAAAAGAGTTCCAGTCTGTGAATTGTTGATTGTTATAATGTAAATAGAATGTATGAAAAGAGTTCCAGTCTGTAAACTGTTCATTATTATAGTTCATATTTGGATGCAGTTCATAATACCGTGCGTCATTGTTTTGGGCACGTCGTCCAGCGTATTTATGTATTTACTAGTACATATGTTGGGGACAACATCTATTTTGAGGGGGAGTATGTGACAGGTTGTAAATTATCGTATTTCCTATTTTGGTTACATTCGCGTAGTTCTATTGGTTTACAAATGATATATATCGAAAATGTTTATTTAAACATGGAACGCCTGCTTCGGTTCATGTTTCGTGTCGGACCGATTTAGATCGTTGGACCGGAAATTGTTGTGCGCGTACGTTTGCATTAGATCGGGGCATTCGAAGTAAACCACTGTTGAGTCAAGACGTATCACATTGCTTGTCTTGTGGTTTTTTTCTGGATCCCACAACACCGTATCTCCCTTACTATAGTGGAGAGCGCAACATACGCACGTATTATATCGTCGACACAGCTCACCTTTTATTTCCAGAACCATCAGTACTCACCACTCGAGAACAAATGCTATCTCACAACTGCCTCAAAACAAAACGTATGCGGAAAAAGTGGTCAACACCGCTTCTCTCTATCCCCTGTGATCGAAAGGGGGAAAAAATGCAACAAGTTAATTCAAACCTCAAAACATCATTGTTTTTAAACTTTCACTTTACCAAAGCATCACGTCCTCACATTTCTTCCCACTGAGGCAATGATGAATAATAGACCTTGTCTTTTTTTGCTATATTAGCTGCCCAAGCAAGGCAGTCAAAAATCAACAGTACACAAAAACATTCCAGATTAAACGAGCAAAATAACATGCCTTCCCGCATACCCAAAAATAATTTCTAATTATTCATCGTATTGTTTACTTCATATCTAGCATATTTTCTCGAACCATCATAATCCTTCTAAATGTATCAATATCAATCACAATTCCATACAACACGTATTCCAATAGAATGCCATCCATCACTAATATGATTTTTGTCTCTCTCTTTCCTGATGTAAAATGTAAAATTCTAACTCACGTTACCCTCTGAAGTCTGAAACCAAATACTTTGGGACTTTTTTGGACCCAACCCGCATTTCTCTCTGTGCGAAAATGCGGTCCGTGTCCGTTTCAAAATAATTTTGGCAGTTTTCTTGCCTTCGGGCACTTCTCTTTGCTTACAACCATACGGCCATAATATGCTAAATTTTCTTTTTTCCCAATCTTTATATTTTAATAACGTATTAGTTCCGCCAACATCTCTTTCAGAGTAAAGTTACTCTCTTTTTATAGGCATAATTATATCGCATTATCGATTTAGTGTTTGCCATCGACGAGCATTAATTCATCAACCTTATTTCGGCACCTCAGATCGAAGGCAGATTGATTTCGAATGTCCGAGTAGGACTGACCACATTCCAACACTTCGTCCGTCCAAAGCAGAAACAAGTGTGTTGTCAACATTTTATACATTCGGGGCGCCCCTAAATACTGCCTGAGATCTGCGGGCCGGAACACGCATCGCGCTACCTTTTTCCAACTTTTTCTTGTGTGGTCCATCTATTTTTTTCCCTTTCGGCGTCGTAAATATTTACTTGAACAAACAGTGTCGATCCTTCAACGTCTATATCAACCAATTCTTTTTTCCAACAAATTCTTCTTCATCGAGGCAGACTGGCAACTAATTTGATTTAACTCGTTTCCAAAAAACGGGAAGACTTTCGCGGAGGCATTTTAGTGCCTCGACTTTACTGTAAATTACATGAAATCGCAATCTCGTTCCGGCGTGTTTTTTCGAAATAAAATATTTAGGTGCCGGCGCCGAATTAAATTTTCATTAATACTATCGAAGCAGAGCGAATTATTAGCGTTCAATTTTCGCCACATCCCCCTTCTCTCTCTCTTTTTTTTATCGCTTCTATGAATTTGGTCCAGTTCTTCACCGCATAGGGCGGACTCTATAACTGGGTTCGTTCAGTAGGACAGCAATTCAAATTTACATTTGTGGTTTCTCCTTCTTCAACCCCCAAAAGGGTGAGGAGAACTTGCATACTGCATCCACAAAAGTCTGCTGTTTGAATCCCACTGTATATTATATGAATTACGAAACGTTATCGCAATTCCAATCACACTCAGATGCGGTCACGCCCGAAACAACCCCTCGACATAGTCAAGCTCGCAAGCTTGACTCACAGACCCGCATGCTCACACATTGACTCACACAGGCACACAGTACACAGGCACAGACATACAGCCACAAGGATGATCAGTCCTTGTGCACCCAAAAACTAAGCTCAGTTCAGCACTCTCACTACCACATAAACTAGCTTAATTTTTTTCGAGGCTTTTCATTCTTCCAGACCTTGAAAAGGCTGTACTATCCAATCTTCCAAGACACAAACAAATAGGCTTGTACTATCCAAAATCTTCCAAGACCCAAACAAATAGGCTTGTACTATCCAAAATCAGTATCCGACTGACCTTCCGTACGTTTTTTTTCCATGGCGCACTGGCCCTTTAGAACGTTCTCTATCTTCCAAGACCAAAACAAATAGGCTTGTACTGTCCAAAATCTTCCAAGACCTAAACAAATAGGCTTGTACTATCGTTTATCAGACTGACCTCAATTTTTGGAGACGATCCTTCCGGTCCCGAGCCCGCCCAGGTTCGTTGGGATGGCGTTTGCGTCTCACCCGGCGAGCAGGCCTGGCTTCTGCCCCCAAGAAAAGGAGGTCCTCTCGAAATATTGTTGGCTTTGCCGGTGCACCGGTTCTTGACAGTCGCCGTAGACCGCTCACCGTAGGAGACGCGTTGCCATTCCGGACGAGCCCCCAAAAATGTCAGAGATATGACAGTCAGACACTGTGGACAGAGACTCAGAACCAGAAAGATTGTCCCCACTGCCGGCAGGAGACGCAGTCATCAGATGACATACGTCTGAATTCTGCGCCCCTCTGCCAATTTATTGCCTGCCTATTTATTGAGAGTATATGTAAATTACAGTGATATGTTAGTAAACATAGTTTTCTTTATTATAATGCCACACCTCTGGGCGTTCTGAGCACCAACAGCTGCAATCAGTAAAACATAAGACATTTTAATTGGTTGTCTTTTCCAAGAACTGATAAGTTTGTAATTTGGCGCTTGTGCAGGACGTTTAAGCCGTAAATAACTTTGGTGAAAAAGGAGTATCTAAAGCCCTAAATTCTGTGCAAGGCCGGACCTTCTAGAATCTATGGAGACGACAGTTCACCTTGCTGTGTCTGTTTCACTCAGATTTACTGTGGCCATCTGCGATTTTGACTGTAGGTCCATTGTTTAGTTGGTCAGCAAAGCACGGCACTTTTAAACATGATAAATTATTATTCTCCATCACTCATGTATTTTGTTTTTTTACTTTCATTCCTTTCATGACTTCAATCAATTAGTTTTGATACCACAGCAAGCAACAGTGGCATCAACAAGGGTGCAGTGAAGCTTATTGAAGAAAAACGAGGCAAAAAGGTATTCTATTTAGCTTGTCGCCATGACATATTCGAGGTAATTGGAAGTGTATGGGAGGCTGTGTTTAACCAGGTCAAGAGTCCTGACAACCCAATGTTCAGCAATGAAAGAGAAGTGGGACAAGTTGGTTAAGGACTGCCCAAGAGTTCTGGGCGTAGTTGAACAAGGAACAGAAGAAGACAAGCATAATTGCTGTCTTAAGCAATTTCCTTGATTAAGCAAGTCCTAGGGCAGATTACAGAGAGGTGGCAGAGCCGTGCCTGATCCTGCTTGGTGAGGAACCTCCTCGAGGTATTGGATTGGATTTGCCTTTATTAGTCTGACGGTGGAGAAATTTACATTTCATAGCAGCAAAGTGATGAAAGGAATGAAAGTAGAAAAAAGAAATACATGAGCTGCTGGAAAGGCAGCCACTCTCGCGGCGCCGTCTTGAAGTCAAAAGAACAACAACAAAAAAAAAAACTAAATAACAAATAATATGACAACACAAAGACAACATGACAAAACAAAGACACAGACAGTCATTCATTCTTCAAGACTTGCTGTACCCTCTTTGTGATGACATGACGCAGTCCTAGATGAAAGAGGAGACGATCAAAGCGTCTTTCCACCAGTGGATCAGGGACATCATGGTGGAATGTGCACGTCGACTACAAGCTAAATGTTGAAAGCAAACACGCAGCTGTAGCATCCATTGACGAAAAGAGATTGTCTCACATCTCTTGTCCCACATAAATCTGCTTCAATTCCAAGCTGCAACAGTCCCACATACGCATCGGCGCTCTGCGCTGATGCTCCTTTCTTCTTATCGAGGGCTCCTCAAGCCTTGGATCCATCCAGCCACAGACTGTCCAACAGCACCGACCTTTTTTTTGTCGACCGGGCCAAGCCAGGTGCCATTCACCAAGCCCGCTGGATGGCCAGGAACATTTACTGTATGAAGATGCTCATGTTTTCAAGAGGGTACAGAAAGTGCTTAAGAATGAATGTCTCTCTGTGTCTTTGTGTTGTCATGTTATTTGTTATTCCAAGATGGCGCCGCGGATGGCAGCCTCGGTGACACACTCCCTAGTATTGTTCCTTGTTTTGTCATTTTCATTTGTTTTTTGCGATCCTACGCGACTCAGTTACACGAGTTACTGAGCATTGGGGAATCCACTCTTGGACTATTTTCACCGACACACCAAAATCTACAAGGTTTTTCGGGGCTGCTCGCGAGCGGCGTAGCTGCTCTGTACGGAGCTTTGAGACGCCGCCGTAGGAGGGGGAAGCGAGCCGGCGTTCTCGTCAAGCTTCGGCAGCGTGGATTTCGAACGCCGCTCCCATCGATCCACCTCGCTAATCTACGCTCACTACCAAACAAGATGGACGAACTTCTGCTTCTCACAAAGACCAATAAAACGTTCGCCCGCTCTGCTGCGCTGTGCTTCACTGAGACTTGGCTCAGTGACCGCCACCCGGATTCCGCACTACACCTACCCGGATTCCGTCTCCTTCGGGCCGACCGTGATACGGAGCAATCGGGGAAATTCAAAGGCGGTGGACTATGCTTCTACATCAACGAAGAATGGTGCACCGATGTCACGATGCTCGACGCACACTGCAGCCCTGGTTTGGAATCGCTGTCTCTCAACTGCAAGCCATTCTACTCGCCACGTGAGTTCGCTTCCTTTATATTCGTTGCCGTGTACATCGCGCCACAAGCTAATGCTAACGCGTGTATACAAACGCTAGCGGACCATGTAAACCATCTCGAAATAAAATATCCAGAATCACCCCTGATCATTTTGGGCGATTTTAATCAAACACGTTTAAACCGTGAACTTCCCAAATATAAGCAGCATATTGACTGTTTCACCAGAGGAGAAAACATTCTAGATCATTGTTACACAGCACTCAAAGGCGCATACCGGTCTGTTGCGCATGCAGAATTGGGTCTTTCTGACCACTATTTAATCCACTTAATTCCCACATACAAACAGAAACTCAAATGTGTAAAACCGGTAGTCAAGACAGTTAAAACATGGACAGATGAAGCAAAGTTATCGCTACAAGAATGCTTAGACTGCACTGATTGGAGCGTCTTTGAAACTTCAACGGGCACATTGGATGAATACACAGACACTGTAACATCATACATCAGTTTCTGTGAGGACATGTGTGTACCAACAAAGTCCTTCCGCTCATTCAACAACAACAAGCCATGGTTCACTCCCAAACTCAGGCAGCTTAGGAAAGAGAAAGAATCCGCATTTAAAAGCGGCGATCGAGCAGTTTACAAACTCGCCCGAAACAGGCTGACGAAGGAAATTAACATCGCAAAGAAAAGTTATGCGGAGAGGCTTAACAAACAGTTCTCCGCTAACGACTCTGCATCGGTGTGGAATGGCCTGAAAGCAATAACAAATTATCGTTTACCTTCCCCCCAAGCAGTGTACAACAATGGTATGGCTGATGAGTTAAATACATACTTTTGCCGATTTGAAAAGGACACCACCATTTCCCCGGTCTGCCCACCATTACCAGAAACTACCGTATCTCCGCCCTCTGCCCTACAGATCCACGAACTGGACGTTAGACGGCTCTTCAAGCAGCAAAAGATCAAGAAAGCTGCAGGACCTGACAGAGTGTCCCCCTCCTGCCTGAGAGTCTGCGCTGACCAGCTGGCTCCGGTCTTCACACAAATCTTCAACAGATCCCTGGAGCAGTGTGAAGTCCCATCCTGCTTCAAACAGTCTACTATCGTCCCAGTTCCAAAGAAACCAGCACCCTCGAGATTGAACGACTATAGACCTGTCGCTCTGACGTCTGTGGTCATGAAGTCCTTTGAACGCCTCGTGCTGAACCACCTAAAGAACATCACCGGACCTCTGCTAGATCCTCTTCAGTTTGCCTACCGGGCAAACAGGTCTGTGGAGGATGCAGTCAACATTGGACTGCATCACATCCTCGACCACCTTGACAACACAGGAACCTACGCAAGGATCCTGTTTGTGGACTACAGCTCTGCGTTCAATACCATCATCCCAGAACTCCTCATCCCCAAACTTCTCCAGCTTGGTGTGTCCCCCACGATCTGCCAGTGGACCCTCAGCTTCCTGACAGGACGGACACAACAGGTCAGACTGGGAAATATATCATCCACAACACGAACCACGAGCACTGGAGCCCCGCAGGGATGCGTCCTCTCTCCATTGCTCTTCTCTCTCTACACGAACGACTGCACCTCAACGCACCCAGCTGTCAAATTCATAAAGTTCGCAGACGACACCACGGTCATCGGTCTCATCAAAGACGGCGACGAGTCTGCGTACCGACAACAAGTGGAGCAGCTGGAGCTCTGGTGCAGCCGTCACAACCTGGAGCTGAACACGCTCAAGACAGTTGAGATGATGGTGGACTTCAGGAAACATCCATCACCACAGCCACCCCTCACACTATCCAACTGCCTGGTGTCAACCGTTGAGACCTTCAAGTTCCTGGGAATCACAGTCTCCCAGGACATGAAGTGGGAGGTCAACACCAACTCTATCCTGAAAAATGCCCAACAGAGAATGTACTTCCTGAGGCTGCTAAAGAAGCATGGCCTGCCACAGGAGGTGCTGCAACATTTCTACACGGCTGTCATCGAATCCATCCTGTGTTCTTCCATCACCGTTTGGTTCGGGGCCGCCACAAAAATGGACAAAATCCGACTTCAACGGACAGTTAGGACGGCGGAAAAAATCATTGGCACCGCCCTACCCACTCTCGAGGACTTGCACACTGCAAGAATCCAAACTAGGGCGCGGAAAATCCTACTGGACCCTCCGCACCCTGCCCACCACCTTTTCCAGCTACTCCCCTCAGGCAGGCGCTACCGATCCATGCGCACCAAATCCAGAAGACATTTAAACAGCTTCTTCCCCCAAGCCATTAACTCTTTGAACTCTTTCAACAGCAGCCAAAATGGAACTGTATAGTGCCACTTAGCAGTTTTTTTGACAACGATACTAGTGCAGCGTGTTCTACCGGAAACAAATTCCTTGTGTGTTCTACATACTTGGCAATAAAGATGATTCTGATTCTGATTCTGATTTAGTTTTTTTTTTGTTCTTTTGACTTCAAGACGGCGCCGCGAGAGTGGCTGCCTTTCCAGCAGCTCCTGTGTTTTGCTTTTCTACGTTCATTTCTTTCATAATTTTTCTGCTGTGAAATGCAAATTTCTCCACTGCGAGACTAATAAAGGCAAATCCAATCCAATCCAATGTTTTCCAAGGAACTAAAATACAACACGGACACTATCTTCAAGCTGGAGAGGATGAACAAGTTCCTGGCCTTATTCTACACCAGCCACTGGGTGACCACCACATCTGCAGCTGATGCACCTATCCATGACCTCCAGCTTATGAAGAAAATGCTGCAATACAAGCAGTATATGACTATGAACTGGCAACCTCTCTTCTCAAGAAAATGAACAACCACCGCTGGTATCTAACCCAGGAACTAATGCCATTCACCTTGTTCAGTTCACATGCCAGCATGACCAAGTCTGCAAAAGAGAAGCTTGCAGTCAAGCTGTCAGAAACATAGAAACCTGAGAGTTACAAGAAAGGCAAGCCAGTGTTTCCTGTCATCAAGGCAGCTACAGTTCTCACAGACCTGGTAGGGCCAGAGTCTCACTTTCTGTTTGATCCTCTTCGAGTGAAATGTGACTGGCTCACTACTCCTGCTGACACCTGGGAAGACAATGACAGCTACAGGAATGCACAGAAGTTTGTGAGGTAAGTGAAAGTGACCAATGATGTGACTGAGAGAGGTGCGTAACTAATGAGTGACTTTGCAACTCAGATCACAACTGACCCAGAGCAAAGAAGGTGCTTACTACAAGTTTTGGAGTCCCACAGGAAAAACATTGACAGTTTCAAAAAAGCCACATTGAACAAGTGATAAAACATGTATTAGTAACATCCTATCTGACATGTGTCAGTGCAGTGCTATCATACTACCAAACTGTTTTTGTAGTGTCCCAGCTGTTTATGCATTAAAATTAGCTAAAATTTACACAGGGGTTCATGTGTTTTATTGTGCCACCATATTCAAGAAAAAAATATTGGGCTTGATTTGGAACCACTTTCAATGCTGTAGCATCAACCTGTAGAAAGCTACAATGAAAATAAGGACCTAATATCCCAAATTTTGCAGCGTTTTTGAAAAACGTCAACAATAAAATTACATGGCTCTTGAGGCTCTCCTCTCCTCTTTCATCTAGAACTGCTTTATGTAACAAAGAGGGTACAGAAAGTGCTAAAGAATGACTGCCTCTCTGTGTCTTTGTTTTGTAATATTGTCTTTGTTTTGTGATATTTGGTTTTTTTTGTTCTTTTGACTTCAAGATGGCGCCGCGAGAGTGGCTGCCTTTCCAGCAGCTCATGTATTTTGTTTTTCTATCATTCCTTTTATCGCTTTGCTGCTGTGAAATGTAAATTTCTCCACTGCGAGACTAATAAAGGCAAATCCAATCCAATCCAGGCAGGCATAGCCAAGGTCCAAGATCACAATAACTGATATATTTACATGATTTAGACCTTGGAGAATGGGAATAATATCAGTTTCCATAAGAAAAAGGAAGAAAAAGGTCAATTTTGAAGATACGTACATTGGACGTATTGGCAGTACTAATGCTTATAATTATGCTTTTTTTTCCTGTTTTCATTGAACTAATGACTTTCAGCCTCTAGAGGGGAGTATATACCTGAGTTTGGAGACAATGTTACGGTGGGCACAAATCATTTTGGGCATTGTGAGGAAACATAACATATTTTTTTACACGTAGATATAATGGTACAGGAGAAGTTGTTTAAAAGAAATGAGAAAACAGCACAAAAACTATACAGATTTTATTTATGAAGCGGAAGATTTACGAAAACAACGACATGGCAAATATCAGAGGGATTAAAAAAACAGCGATGCAGACAGGCTGTTGTCATAACAACATATTGCAGTGACCACAAAGTACCCTCTGCTTGGGACCTTTTTAAGACTCATCGAGGGGACAAGTCGATAGATAATTAGGAATGAAAATGAGGCGCTCCCGTATAAATAACAAGGGTGCTGAAAATATGCAGACATTTAAATGAAGCTACAGCATCAAAACAAGCTGAGTGGAGAACATCTGCGTGGCCCCGGACGTTGTACATTTACGAATTTAGCCAACACTTTAGAGGAAAAGCGTAAACATTAAGCCCTTAGTGGATCCCTTGAGATTTTGGATCAGTGAGCATTGAAAATGGGAAGTCAAGTAACTTTGTTTTCCTTCGCAATCATATATATGCTTCAAAACAATACATTGAATTTTCATTGATATTGCATTTGTGTCATATGAATGCAGCGACGGGAAGACCGAGAAAAAAAACACCTGTTTTAACTCATCTCAGGTGGTAGCCATTTTCCTTTCTACTGAAAAAGTAACTCATTCAATTTGTGGGTGCTCTTATTTAGCACCAAGGTTATAAATGAAACCAATGGCATAATTATTTTTATCTTGAATGGACCACATGTTGGAAAAGGTGATACTATGATGTATTTTCAATTTTAACAAATTGTTTTGGAGAAAGTGGGAGACAAATCATGATTTGCAAAACTACCACCAAAAATTGGAATTATGACCACGCCCCCTTTCTCCTTGTCTTGGTTGGAAACTTACCAATACCCCTGTCTTTAGGTGCTGGGATGAGTTTAGGTTTTGGTACCCATTTCTATTTGAAATTCACATCAATAAGCATTCAGTGAGGTGACCTTGACATTTCATCCCAGGTACACTTGTTTTCCGCATTAAGTCGCCACTGTGTTTAAAAACAAAACTGCAATACCATTATGAAGCACCCGCATGAAGTGTCTATTAAAGACATCTTATTTTTTGTTTATACGGCAACTGCCTGAACATCCTGTTTTTAATTACTTCTCTGCTGCAGCAGATGCTTCTCGCCAGCAACCTGCTGCGGATAACTCCCTTGAGAGCTAATGTGCTGTGACAGACCCCACTTTTCCAATCAATAACTCGCCCTAAATCTGCCATTGCTCTGCCTGGAAAACAGAGCACCCCTGCTTATAATGGTGCATCCTTTCTTTATATATATATATATATATATATATATATATATATATATACAGTAAAGTCTCGTTATATCGATATCGGATATATCGATAGGCCCGGTTATATCGATACTATTTCTATGCACGCACGGAGAAAATTACATGCAAACAGGGTCGGATATATCGACAGTCCCGGTTATATCAATATTTTTTCGGACTCCCTTGAAAATCGATATAGCGAGACTTTACTGTATATATATATATATATATATATATATATATATATATATATATATATATATATATATATATATACATACACATACATGTGTGTATATAATTTATAATACGCTAAAATAAAAGAAATATCTGCACGAAAAATTAAATGGGTCACACTCACAGCAAAAAAAAAGGCCAGGTGATGGCAGCATAGTATAGCTCACCGGTGTCAAAGTCAAGGCGCGAGGGCCAAATCCGGCCCGCCACATCATTTTTTTTCGGCCCGCGAAAGCAAATCAAACTTGTTAAATTCCATGATGATTGCTAAAAGCTGAGCCAAAATTTCATATTTTTTTATGTCAACCACAATAAAAGTCATTATTTTTGACTTCAGATTAGAAAACGAGTTATTCATTAATTTGCTGTGTGCTCTATATGTAATATTTGAAGGGAATTAAACATTCTAATGGGTTCCCCAAATTCATAACGACCCTCGAGAGGAAACCATAACTACAATGTGGCCTGCAGCAAAAAATGACTTTGACACCCCTGGTATAGCTAGTCCTCATCTGTCTGATGATGCAACATATATATATATATATTTTTTTTTTTACTACTGCAAATTGATATTGTTAACCTTTATGGCCATCACAACAGTGATGCAGCGTGCATGTTATTGATTGCATGATAAATGATTCAGACACTCAAAGTGCATTTACAGTAACATAATCAGGAGAGGTGAGTGAGGCTAAAACCCTCAGTGGTCATTTAACAAATGTCAGAAAGAAAGAATAGGGAATGAAACCAAAAATGTTAAAAGCTATCAACCACTCATTTGACGACAATTAGGTTAAAATCTTAGCGAAAGAACATAGGTGGTTTGAAAGGGTCGTAAAAGAGGCGATTTTCATAAAACAACTAAATCCTTCATTAAACCGGTTTGGTGGGGTGAGGTTCAACTTGGATCGTTCATACAATAGCCTGCTTAGGCAACATAGGATTAGTAATGCTGATGAGGTGATACCGGTCGAAGGGGGGCAATCCGGCCAGTCGTTAGTCAGTACAATTGGAACTATCAGTGCAGCTGCAGGGAGTAGTGCAGGGACCTATCATAGCAGAGTCCGACACCGCCATGTCTGGACAGTTGGGATATATATATAGGGCCTAAACTACCAGTAAGACTTTAGTTTGCTGACAAAGTTTCTTGGATAAGAAGCGAAACGTCCGACACCTTCAAAGAAGTACAGATGACGGCTGAAGAAACCTTTTCATCGAAACTCTAGCATAGAAAAAAAATAATCAAAAAATGTTATCGTGTTACCTTTACTTATAAGTGAAGTCCATGTGCCGCTCCTTCTGAAGAAATGCATTGATACCTTCTATGTAGAAGCCTTCCTCATCTTCCTTCAGTTTTAAAGGTATATCTATTTCTTTCAATATAGATATGTAATCCTTCATTCTGAAAATAAGGCAAGGCAACACGAAAAAATGACTGGATGGTTGCACTTAACTTGCTAACTGTTTACTGTAGCTTGCTATCACTAATTCTATTATTCTGCAGCCGAGGAGGCGCAAGAAGAATCTCTGTAATCACCAGCGCCTCCTGTCATGAGGCGGGAGAACTATGTGCCTCACCTATGCACACAGTTTTGATAAAAATAAAATAAACACTGTAGTGCAGTGTTTATAATGTAAAGAGACTCTACATTATATACACCAGCTAAACAGCAGAAATTTAGTTCATATACTAAACGTGTTTGAACACTTTAATCACGATATGCAGAGGGACAGCAATGTGGTCTCACTGCTGCCTCACCGCTAGTCTCTACTTAGTATTTGAACGGTAAATGTGAAAATTCAGCGATTTTGAGAAAAAAAATCCCAAAATGGTGAAGTTAAATGGAAAAGAACTTTAAAGTACAAATCACTAAATAAATATAACTGTTTAATTTATTTTTTCATTTGATATTTCCATGATGACAGGTGAGGCGCGGCCTCATCTGCCTCCCCCGACTGCACGTCACTGCACACACAGACTTCAAAAAGCTGTTGCTCTAAAAATAATCCATGGGTGATGAGACATTGTGATTTCCTGTGAATGCTGTATAAGTGATTATTTGAAAATGGCAACATTGGCAAATGTATAGACTATAGAGATTAAGCGTTACATATTGACACAGATTGTTTTCACAATTAAAAAGGAATCCACATCTCATTGAGGAATGTGGATAATTCTTAAAAAAATAAGTTATTATTCAAGGTAAATTGTTTATAAATTAATTGTTTCAGAAACATGTATCAGCCCTTCACGTTAATCAGTATCCAAATTAACTGTCACTCTCAAAAGACAGTAGCACAATATGATCTTCAGTGTCGGGCATGGTTCAAAAATGTCCAGATAGATAGATTTACATTGTTTAATAAAACGCAAGCCTGCAAAGTAATCCATATTTAACACAAATAATTCAGGGAAGTGTATCATGATGGGTTTACTACCTGCTGAATGACAAGCAGATTTATAAACAAGTGGTCAAAGGTAACATGAAGCATCTGAAAGGATCATCTATCACTCCCACCTGTTAGGCGTCAGACTCCACCATAAACCCACCTCACCGCCCGAAAAAGCTGAAAGCCATTATTAATGGGCCCGTTTCTCACAGCAAATTATCAAAATCATTAACAAATTTGATGCCGTTGCTCACATCAGAGGGAAGACGCAATAAAGATGAAAAATTGAGTTGACACCTGCACATATTTCATTCAAACATGCTTGTCCATCCATTTTTGATAAACATGGCACATGTCAAATTTTGGGTCAATCCAAAAAAACTCTTCTTGGGGGCCGACCTGACCATTTTTCTAGGGTGTTTGAATTAATAACTTTTAGGGGGCGGTTTTGAGGTCCAATAAAATTGTCATGATTCTGTTCTTGTGTGTCGCCGGCAATAGACAGAGGAGGTGCTTCCCTCCAGCGTGCACAAACGTTAATTCGCCGAGTATTTCAGGACTTCCAAGTTATCATGACTCTGTTGGATCCGTTGCTCACAGCTCTACCACCAAGTATTGCATTTTTCTGGACCATGGCTGTGGAAGGCCGATGCCTTCAACAATTGATTTTCATCTCTTGCTGCTGCAACACACCTGATGCAAATGGTCACCTCCTCAGCAAGCTCTATAGGAAACTGATAAAGATCCTGATGATGAAGCATTTGAATTACTGTAGTTGTGTCGCAATAGGGAGACATGGAAAACATGGAGGAAGACGACCCATGAAGACCAGAGTTTGACATATTCCATGTTTCGTATTCTTTTTAGACATGGTAAGCACATCAATCGTTCCTCGTCTCCCACCGAAGTCACAGTGAAGCCAAGTACTACTGTATATATGTGCCATCATATTTCCCCGTCTTACCTTATGGGGGAATTGTGTTTGTCTTTTTATCTCTGACTCTCTCCACCTGTCTTCTCATACGTGTTAAATATGTTTTCATGGTGTCACTTGAGTTTTCTTCTACACTTTGTGTCTACACTTTATACTCATACTCCGTGCTGTGTGCAAAGCGCACATTCTCACTGCAAAGAAAATGCAGAGTAAACGATCCCTGTACACCAGGGCCCAGGGGTGTCCAAAGTCGGTCCTCGAGGGCTGCCGTCCTGCCTGTTTTCCAGCTCTCCCAGGAGCAACGCATCTGATTCAAATCATCAGGACCATTTTGATGCTGCTTCAGAGCTGGCTGATGAGCTGATCATTTGAATCAGGTGTGGTGCTCCTGGGAGAGCTGGAAAACAGGCAGGACAGCGGCCCTCGAGGACCGACTTTGGACATCCCTGCTGTACACCCTGCCAATGAAAGTGCCACAGCCTCCTAACGTAGTGGACGTGCCATTGCACTTTATTCTAACAGGGTAGAAATAACTCACAAAAAAGAAGCATGTTGTCAAACAAACTGTTGTCATGTCCCTTATTTTTTATTTTTTTATGCTTAGAATATCTTGTTTTCTATCCTTTAACCCCCCCTCCCACGCCATCCCCGTTTAAATTGCTGCTGTGGACTGCAAATTTCCCCATTGTGGGACGAATAAAGGTTTTCTGATTTCTGAGCCTGTTTCCTGGGATTAATTTTAGTTGTTGTGACAAACACAATGTGTTTTTACATGACATCCTGACATGTTTATCTTATTGATCACAACTTCCAAAATTTTGTGAGTGTTCAGCCCAAAGAATAATCCCAAAAAATAAACAAAGCAATGTCAAGAAAACCTCCATGCCTTGTCCGAAAACGATGAAGCTTATGACAACTGACATTTTAAAACAATTAAGTTTCCTGTCAAATGGCTCTGATGAATTATCCGGAAGCCTTACGCGCTGCAATTTTAAATCTTCCCCAACAAGTCCCTTTGTTGTCAAGAAATTGAAGGAAACAATATTGTCTGTCATGAGAGCTGATCTGACAAAAACAACAACCAGCTGCTCTTTCTCGTACATGACTAAAAACGGTCAGCATTAAGAAGAAAAAAAAAACAGGCAGAATATGTTTTTTTTCCTTCTTTCCTACTACTCGTGTGGAGAAAACAAATCAGGCAATGAGCACGCTTGGCCATCTGTTTTGTTATTTGATATGTGTGAATACGCGTTGTAATGACTTTGTTTGTGAATCATCTTACGAGAGCTCTCGAGACGTGGCGGAGTGTTCAGAGCTAATCATATAATTGGAGACAATAGTCGATGACAAATGGAGACGCTCCAGGCAGCCAGCTGTGGAAGTGGATTTGTAATCATTGTCAAATCATATCACCATATTTTTTTGTGCATGTACGTCAGGACGGCTTAATAGGGTTTACTGTGATGATCGCAGATGGAGCACTAGCTTGTTTCCCAAACATTGGATATGTTATGTGTATCATCATTAAAAGTGCTTTTACAGCCATGTTCATACATGCAGTAGTGCCTGCCCAGAGGCTTGGGAAGGGGAAATGTGAAAGGAGTCCTTCAGGTCCCTGTAAAGTGAAACTAAACGCATCACTGTTAGCATTTCTACTAAATGCATGAAACCATACATAGCTGAAATAAAGATGCAACTCCTTAATGCCTACATGTTCGATATATTTAAGATGCAAATATAAATCTGGGCTGGAAGACAACATAAGAGGTGCTAGCTTCCAGCTGGCGTGCAAGTTTACAGGTTGCAGGAATCTTCTTGGTTGATCGATGGGTGGCTGGGATTTCAAATCATGACATTGATTTGTTCCGAAAGGAAGACCATTTTTTTTAGGGTGCAGGCATGGTTAGCTCGCCAACTGTTGTAGCGGGAGAATGTGTTTCATAAGAACTGTATTACTTGCTATTGCGCCAAATATCCATGAATGGGAAGATCGTGTGCATCACTGGGCACAGTTTTAGCTACACCTTGTAGCTTGGTTTTACCTACCCAATTGTAATGTAATATGACAAACACTCACACCTGCAGTGCAGGTACAGCATGTTCAATTAATCCAATATCTGGATCACTTTTTCCTATCAAGTGTCACCGGGCGTGCTTGAGCCTATCCCATCTGTCTTAAGGCAGCAGGCGGGGGACACCCCGAACCGGTTGCCACCCAAATGCATACTAATAAATGAACATCTATTCATTCTTGCAAGAAGCTTAAAGGACAACCGACACCATTTGTTTCCTTACTGACATCGGAAAAACATTTTATACCATCTAAAATACCCAAAACACGCAGGCTGATATTTTAGTCAAATGCAAAACACCAATAAAAATGACTGAAAGTGTCCCAAAACTGCCACAAAATGAGCTCGAAAGCTGGTCAGATTCAGAAAGTCCCGCCCCCTTGTTCATTGACGTCACTATTGGTCACACACTGCCTTGCTCCAGAATCAAAACAATGGATTCAGAGAGTTCAGATTCGGAGAAGATGCTTTATTGTTACTCATCCAGTTAAATAATATAAATATGATTCAAATAGTTCTGAAGAGGAAATCATAAATGTTTGCAATCGATTAAAGAAGTCCTTCCGTTTCAATTCGAGCCGTCTGGACTCCAATGTAGCGCCCATAAAATGCACAAGATGGCGCACAAGCTCCGTTGGAAATGGCTAATTTGTCCGCTAGGAATTTATGTAAATTTAGACATTCTTCATGCGTGTGACCGAAATTGGCTGCGACACACGATTCACCATCGCATTATTTATGTTGTTTTCCTTCTAATTTTTCCATCAACATGGATCAACACGATGTTTTCAGACCATCGATAGATAGATAGATCGATAGACAGATCGATCAATACACTTTTCACAAAAGATAGGGGCATTTGGCTTTCAAGTGCATTCACATGACAATTTTATTATAGCATGTCATCTGTTAGGACATTTCAGTCAAATGACACAATGGTCATTTTCTCATCTCAAACAATTAATTGAACAAAAAGGTAACAGCAATGTAGGGTATGTTACAATAAAAAATGTCAGTGTCTCAATAACTCATCATATGCCTTGGAGCATCAATTACAGAAAACCCACACAGTCAAAGGGATACAATGCAACTCTACACAGGAAGGCTGGAGCCGGAACCAAACCCTGCACCACAGGACAGTGAGGCCCATGTGTGAACCCGTTGAGCACAGTGAAGCCAATGTACATTTATTGTTATTTATTTCTACTTTCATTTTTACTTTTTAAATAAACACAGTCCTTTTTTCCGTTTCCTGTAAGCATTTGCCCCAGGAATACTCTGGGGGATACTGCATATAAAGCACCCTCGTCAGCCATGAACTCTCTTTAGCTGACTTGTTTTTCACACGTTTGCATCTTGTAACTCCTCCCTGAAAGGACAACCGACGTCTCCGTACAAGTTGTGTCCATAATTTGTAAAATGGCTTCAAATGACTTCTACTGAGCGTATTTTACAAAGATTCCACCGCATACAGCTATATTTTACGTTTTAAGACTCGCGTTGAATATTCCGGAAGTCTTGTTTTTTAGTTGGTGACGAGTCCGTACGTGACGTCACTAAAGGACCGCCCTTTGCCGTAAAAAAGACGCATTGTAGCCGGTCTTGTCAATGTATTTTGCTGTACTTGTTTGGTCTGGGGACCTCGTGTTGCACCCAAACGCCACCACAAGGCCAGAAGAGGGCGTCCAAGCGCCATATAAGGAATTTATCAGCCTGTGTAAACGGAGGTGGCCACAGGATGTCGCCATTTTGTGCCTCTTTTTTTGGGTGAGAGATTTTCCTCCAATGTTGCCTCAAAATGGCACAACTAAATTCTTTAATCGATTGCAAACATGTATGCTTTCCTCTTCAGAACTATTTGAATCATATTCATAACTGGATGTGGAACAAGAAAGCATATTCTCCGAATCTGAAGCCATTGTTTTGATTCACTAGCAATGCAAGACGTCTTGGCGTGACATCACGAACTGGGGGCGAGACTTTCTGAAAATGCCCAATTTGCAGCTCGATTTTGGACATTTTAAGTAATTTTTATTGGTGTTTTGCATTTGACTAAAAATATCATACTGCGTGTTTTGGGTATTTTAGATGCTATAAAACGTTTTTTCTGGTGTCAGTTAAAAAACAAAAAAGTGAAGTCGGTTGTCCTTTAAAATGTCACCTTAGAAGATCATTCATGTTCTTTGCCTTAATTAAGCAGCACAAGGTAACAACCTCGTAAAACTTACTGCTTTAACTGTTTTTTTTTTTCAGTTTTACATGGAAGTTAGTGTTAGTGGTCATGGTGTTCCCATTAGTGGGCAGATGAAAGAGCCTATAATGTTGTCGAGGTACTGTACACAGAGTCTGGTTCAAAAGTCTGTGCCTTTCTTGATCCACTGTACAAACATTTATTAAGAGCAGCTGCCAGCGTTTGCCATGCTTTAGCTTTCCTCTTTGGGCACTTTAATACACTCTAGTTCTCCCCTGGTAAACTTTACAATGTTGAAGGATGCTTGTGGACCTCCATCGGAAATGAGAGGCACATGCCTGCCCCCCCAACCCCTGTTTTCGCGGTGAGGACCACCCCCTCCCCCTTTGTCAGTGCAATGCTGTACTTAAGGGTGTCACAGTGAGACTAATGGATTCTTTTTGTTGAGCAAAAGCATTTTTAGCGCAAGATGCATTGTGAACACCTGTGCTTGATAAACAATAATATCTTGGGCGCAGCGAGAAGTGTCAGGGCCGCTTCGCTGGGGCAATCTTTTACTTTCTGTTTCATACTGCTAGCGTTTCCTTTCGTTGTCTCCATTAAAAGGACATAATGTAGCGGCAGAGTTTCAAACGTTGCTAAAGTGACTCAAATTGACTCCAACGAGGAGGAGCAAATGTCCTTGATTACTGCTGTGTGTCTATTTTATCTGATTGTACACTTGCTCATTCACATTTGCTGCCAAACTCCATTAGCACATATAAATAATTTAAGGGCTACCCACCTTCTTGATTTTTTCCCTACTCAGCTAAGTGCCTGCATGAAAACCTTGGCCTCCACTTGTCACTCTCTTCCATAGATTAGTATAAGATTCATTTTAAGTCCGTAAATCACCATGTTCTTTAACATGTAAAATAGTTTTTTTTTAATTGTATCAAGTGAGATGAGAGTGGGGATCCACGTAATATCCGATTAATATTTAATCCAGTCGGATTTTAGTTTTGAAAGGTGTAGCCTAAGGAGCCAGGGTAAACTACCAAAGCATTGGGATCTGGTTGCGGTAAAAAGAGCTTGATCGTTTGGACCCATGGTTGTAACTGTTCTTCTCACATGTTTCTGTCAATACAGACGTCCCCAATTTACGAACATTTGAGTTACAAAAATGGGTACATACAAACATTTTTACCGGTAGTGTAAATCAAAAAATGTTTGGACAGAGAGGCTGGAAGTTAGATGTGTATTGCTCGCCTTTTTCCGGCCGAGCTCGCTTGCGATTGGCTGCGTACTGTGCTTCACGCACACGCACGGACACAGACATTTGGAGATTTCAAGAGTTGGATGTTTACGCGATGGACCCCAATGCTGACCAATCAGCGCTATGCTGAAGTTTTGCTCTAAGGAGGTTCTGAGCTCACGTACGATATGTTGTGTAGAGTATGGCGTGGAGGAAATCCCTCTTTCCAGTTGACACTCCAGGAGGATGCGATGCATAACAAAAAGTAATGGCTACTGGTATATCATTGAGTAAATACAAGCCAGCAGCTTCAGTAATGGCTTACTGAAGACCCAAGCATATATGTCGTCGTACTACATTAGGTGTGAATTTGTTTTACGACTGTTAGAGCGTCTGTGTCTTATACTTTCCCGTTCAGTGTTTCTCTTAAACATACATTCCATACAAAATATACCACTGAAGCAACTTGCTTGTCATGAGCAAGTGATTTAAACAAATAATACAATATGGTTTTGTGGACATTTTGAGCGTTCAAATAAGGTCTTTCGCCACTGTGGCCTTTTTGACCTTTTCAGGCCACCTGGACATTTTACACAATAAGTGTGTTCAACACATTACACCATGCGTGACCTAATAAGTCAGAGAAGGAGCATGCCAAAGTTATATATACATGCAGTTGAAATCTTTCTTGGATGAACATAATGTCTTGGATGTCTTTCAGTCAGGTTTCAAAACAATGCATCGCCCAGAATCAGCCCTGTTACGGATTTCTAATACCATCCTCCTGGCCAACGACACTGGAGATTACATGTGTCACGTTTTATTAGGTCTGACTGCAGCATTTGATCCAGTGGATCACAGTATTCTACTATCTCGTTTGCATTTTGTTTTCGCATTGGCTGCTCTGAGTCAGGTAATTTGGTCATGAGGTGTTCCGCAGGACTCAATTTTGGGACCAATATTTTTCTCACTAGTGCTGCTCCAACTGGGTTCCATCCTAAGGAAACATGGTCTTTCCTTCCACTGCTCGGCAGACGACTGTCAGTCCCATTGAGCAAAAAAATACACACTTTCTCTTTTAGACCACTTTTATCCTGCCTGGAGGAAATATAAAAACATGGATGTCACAAAACGTCATGAAATTCAATGAAAAGAAGACAGAAGTGATACTATGTCCACCTCATCCAGTTGACTTGGGCCCTTGGCTCCTTATTTGAAAACACCAGTCTCAAACGTGGGTCTTAAACTGGACAGTAACTTTAAACTTGACCAACAAATTGGTCCTGTTGTTAAATCCAGCTTCTTTCATCTTAGGCAACTGGCTAAAATAAAACATCTCCTTTCTCATGAGCACCGACCAGCTGTGTGTCATTGTCCAGCACATGTTCAAACTGAGGCTAAAGATAGGCATAATTCAACAGCTGTGGAAAATGTCATGCCTGGTCCAAGTGCCCAATATTGCCAACCCAAAGAAGTTCAACAACTACAGACCGGTGGCACTGACGTCTCACCTGATGAAGATGCTGGAGAGACTCGTACTCGCCCTCCTGCGACCGCTGGCGAACTCATCACTGGACCCGCTACATTTTGCCTTGCAGCCCAGCATCGGTGTGGAGGACGCCATCATCTACCTCCTCCACTCGGCACTGCTGCACCTGGAGAATGCTGGGAGCACTGTGAGGATCGCGTTCTTCGATTTATCCAGTGTCTTCAACACCATCCAGCCCAATCTACCGGAGGATAAATTGCGGTATGACGGAGTGGACCACCACCTCACATCTTAGATTACAGATTACCTCACAAACCGGCCACAGTTTGTGAGGACAAAGAACTGTGAGTCGGACATGCTTGTCTGCAGCAATGGAGCGTCGTAGGGGACATTCCTGGCTCCATTCACGTTCACTCTCTACACCTCAGACTGCAACTACAGCACTCCAACCTGCCACCTTCAGAATTTTTCTGATGACTCTGCCATCATCTGCCTCATTACAGAGGGAGATGATCGGGAGTGCAGGGGACTGACCAAGGATTTCATGGACTGGTGCCAGCATAATCACCTCCAGATCAACCCTGGGAAAACCAAGGAGTTGGTTATGAATTTCTGCAGGAAACAGTCCCCACCTGCACCGCTGAACATCCAGGGTACGGACATTTTTTGAATTTTTATTGTTCAACCCACCAGTTTCCAACGTCGAGCTAACATTCACAATACAGGCAAGCTAAATGTTTCCCTCCACTCGGGGTTAACATGTGTAGTTTCCTCCAAAAGCTATTTTACTGTGTCAGATTTTGGGTGATTTTTCTCATGATTAATCTTCTTTCAATATTTTTGCTAAGCGTAATAAAGGATGCACACCGTTGCTGGCATAGCTGGTCAGGATTTTTAATCAATAAAGGTAGCAGTTAGCAGAGACATACAGGAGTTGTTGGTGGCCACAACTCACACCCATGCTTTCCTCACTAAGACTCCTTCAGCGGACTACTTTTTGTTGGAGGCTCCTCCATTCTCTCCGTATATGATGTCACACTCTTTCAACTAGCCCAGTCAATCAAATATGTAAATGACAATCACCAGACGTTAGACTACCTGACTCAAAACCCAGGCAGCTAATTTGAATCCCTAACAAAAATAAAACATAGCCAGAACCACGTCAACCTAAGAAAACTGTGACACCCAACTCTAAATCTAAGCAAGCTTTAAACCTTAATGTATCGTGAAGCTCCTAATCCACAAACCTAATGTGAGGCAAACAGCGCTAATCTATCTCACTCAAAGCAACCAAACCAAAACCGAAAACTACCTTGTTGCAAAAGTGGGTAAATTATTACATTTTCCCAGATTGATTATGACAGTCGTTAGTAAATAGGTGTTTGTCACTGACAGACATTGAGGCCCATTGGAAATCCACCTGATCCGTGACGATTACATTGACAGATGAAAGACCACCTCCGTCAGTGCCGTACTCAGCTTTTTCATTTTTCAAATTTATCATCAGTCATCATTCATCAGAAAATTGGGTGTCCATTGATGCCCTCAACTGTAAAGCTGTAACTCTGAACCATTAACATCACCATAAACCTAACACAACCCTCAGTAGTTTTGTGGGTCTAAACAGGGCAATACTGCATGTTTTAAATCTACGAGAGCTCCTTTTTTGCTCGAGAGATTTCGCATGTGCCTTTCCCCATTCATGGTGAGAACTTTGTAAAGTGCTTTTAAAAAGCATAACACAATAATACAAAACAGTCTATCCCTGGGCCATTAAGCTCATGGATATATTAAATATTGCGAACAAGGCAGACAGCTCTTAAAAGTGCAATGGGCACCACTGCAAGCTCAGCCATCACTAGTAAGGCCACAAACATACCTGCATCATATCCACATGTAGGTGCTTTTCCAAATGTGACACAAACACTCACTCGACAACAATGATGCGTTCTGCGATTATGCTATTGTCGTCTCGGCCGATGCCAAGCGCCGCTTCGCCTAGAGAACGAGTCTCTTCATCATCGAGTTCCACATACGTCCTTCTTTTGTGGAGAGCACAACCGTGGCTCACGACCAACATGGCTGAAAGGTAAGCATGGACACTCACACACACACACACACACACACACACACACACACACACACACACACACACACACACACACACACACACACACACACACACACACATACACACTCACACACACTTACACACTCTTACACACACACACGCACACACACGCACAAGCACAAGCACGCACGCACACACACACACACACACACACACACACACACGCACATGCGCACACACACAAACGCACACGCACACACACACACACACACACACACACACACACACACACACGCACACACACGCACACACACACATACCCTTCCAACATGAGGAATACAAAAATGCAGCTCTCATTCCTGTTATATAAAGTGATGTTTTGTCTTTAGTTGAGTGTGTGTGTGTGTGTGTGTGTGTGTGTGTGTGTGTGTGTGTGTGTGTGTGTGTGTGTGTGTGTGTGTGTGTGTGTGTGTGTGTGTGTGTGTGTGTTGTTTTCTTTTTCCTTCTACATTAAGGGAGCTGTAAAGGAGAGGGAACAGATGGCGGCGGGCCCACTCCGACCTACATCTCCTCGCGCATCCATTAATCTTCTTGTTTCCGCACAACTTTATTAAAGCAACTCAAGAGAGAGGACCAACATCGAGCGGCGCAGCTGTCAGTAACACCGTGCGGAACCACTCGTCCACACCGTGACAACGAGTCATATGTGTACAGTTTCACTTGTGTGGAGAAGACACCATATTTGTTTAGTGGAATCAAATACTGTATAGACCAGAGAAGTAACTTGGAGCAGTTTGTTCTTTGTTTACGCAGTGTGGCTAATGCTAAATGCTAACACAAAAGTAACACAAAACTCAATCTTTAACAAAGCAATGTTCCCACAAATTCTACCTATCCATTTGCATTGGGGTTTGTATCTACGGAAGAGGATTAGGGCCTCTGAAGAAAAAAAAATACGGTTGGCAAAATTCTGACTTTAATCTCAGAATTCTGACTTTAAAGTCAGAATTATTTTTGTTGCGACTTTAAAGTCAGAATTCTGACTTTATTCTCAGAATTCTGAGATTAAAGTCAGAATTTTGCCAACTGTATTTTTTTTTCTTCAGTGGCCCTAATCCTCTTCCGTATGTTTCAGGGAAAATTGCAAAACAAAATTATTTAACCTCTTTTCTGTGTGAATGTGTAAATGTGTACATGCTTGAGATTGAACTGATCCCATTGAGTTTTTGTTTTCTTTGGTTGGCCACAAACTGTCCACTCTTTCTTTTATACAGAAACAAATGAAGACTATCAATGAACACACTTCTCGTCGTGGCCGTTGATTTCCCCCAATATCAGGATTACTGGGGGGTGGCTGGGGAAAAGGGGGACACACTGTCACAGGTGGATCATTTTCCGGACCAATGTTGCCCTCCTGAGATTGGTCAACTTCCGCAGCTCCCGGCTCCGTCCCCGGCAGTTCATTCCCCAGTTGATTGTCATCATGGTGGGTTGTCTCCACAAAGCTCACGTCCCGCGGTTCTGGTGAGTCTGGTCGGGTGCTCTGGCGATACAACACTGGATAATACTCATCCTCCTCATCATCCTCTTCCGGATCCATTTCCGGCATCTTGTTCGGTCGTTGCCGAGTGGACTTTTCCTTGGACTGGGACTGTAGTGAAGTCTCTAATGGCAAATGATCACATGGCAGCAAGAGATTGCGGTGGAGTATCCTAGATCTGCCCTTCCCCCTCTCAGGTTTCAGCTCATAAACTGGAATGTCTTGGCTGACTTGACGAACCACTGTATGAACAACATCCTCCCTCACACACACACACACACAATTATTGTCACTATACACAGTGAAGAATGGTGCATAGTACAAATAATCACGAAACTTGTCTGTGATCGCCCACTTAAGCGCCAAAAATTCCAACTTGCCCGAGTGTAAATTATAATTCTTCTCAGCTGCAGTTAATGTCCGAGAGCCATAGGCTATCACGCGAAGTTTGCCATTTTGTCTTTGGTACAACACAGCACCTAAACCCCGGTTAGAGGCATCTGTATGCAAAATGAAAGGATGCGCGAAGTCAGGAAAACCTAAAACTGGTGGTTGAACTAAACAGTCTATTAGCTGCTCTAACACTGACTGATGCTCATCACCCCACTCAATACGTGTGTTGGAAGACACACTGTTATGTCTCACTTTCCATTTTTGTCTTTGATGCTGCTGAGTCTCAACATTCAGAGGGGCTTTAAGCAAAGCATACAAGGGACTAGCGATACAAGAGAAATCTTTGATGTATTGCCTATAATAGCTTAATAGTCCCAAAATGGCTCGAAGCTCACCGACAGTGCCTGGCTGCTTGTTTTTCAGGGCACGCACTGCTGCTGTATCTGCCGGGTCCATTCTGCTCCCCTCAGCAGAGACAATCCTGCCGAGGTACCTCACTTCCGGCTTAAAGAGGTCACACTTTCGGGCTTTGAGTTTTATTCCATTTTCCCTGAGACGTCGCAACACTCGTCTGACGTCCTCAACGTGGTTGTCAAATGTCCCGCTGAAAACAAGAATGTCATCAAGATAGGGGACACATATTTCGTCCCGTAACCCCTCCAGACATTGTTCCATACACCGCTGGAACGCTGCTGGTGCATTCATGAGTCCAAACGGAATTCGAATCCATTCATAAAGGCCCCAAGGGGTCACGAAGGCAGTCAGGTGTCGGCTCCCTTTGGACATGAACCCCTGGTGGTATGCTTTGCCTTGGTCCAGCAGCGAGAAGATGGTGTTACCCCCAAGGCTATCCACCACGTCCTGTACCCGTGGGATGGGGTGCCGGTCAGGGTGTGTTTTCCGGTTCAGCTCTCTGTAATCAATACATAAGCGCAGTGTACCATCTTTTTTCCTGACACAGACGACAGGGGATGAGTAGGAGGAAGTGGACTTTTCCACCCACCCCTGCGCTATCAAGTCCTGTAAATAGTCTTTCACCTCTCTGTACATTGGCTTTGGGACAGACATATATGTCTTTGAAACAGGCTCAGTGTCTTTCAACAAAATGTCCATTTGTAGGTTTTCCACACACCCTATGTCGTCGTCCGATTTTGAAAATGATGCCGATTCCTCTCTCAACATCTGCTGAACGGTCTTTCTTTTATCTTCGTCCAAATGAGAAAGGTCAATTGGGGGGTCCCACTGCTCACTGAGAGCGATGGTGGTATTCTGGACATGGACCTCATTGACAACCACTGAAGGAAGGTCCCTTTTAAATATGTTAAGTGGGTAGACAGACCCTACCGACTGCACTGTACCAATAATAGCCTTTACTGGAAACCTAATATCATGATTAGTAGGGTTCTGGACACTAACAACTATCCTAGGGATGGAACCTGCCTTAACTGAGACCAACGAGTCACAAAGCTCGAGGCCATCTGGCCACTGTGGGTTTTCACTTGGCTCAAAAACCAATGTAACATCTTCCTTAAAGGGCTTAGCCTGTACTTTGCATGGAATAATAAGTGAGCTATGCCTGGCTATAGTGAATCTCTCATTTGTTGTTTTTACACGGTACTCATGTGCTTGTCCCAGACTAACTGCTTTTATGAAAGTGGCAGCTTTATTGCGCTTAAGGTGGGGAAAAGCTAGTCTAACCGATTTCAAGAGCTTTTCTGTATCCCCTGTTTGTGACTCATTAGAGAGGCTATCTAACACAAGACGCTCAATGACATTAAACCCTATGATAGGACACTGTTGCTGGTCACCTTTTAGTACTAATACTGGTACAAGTAGCCCTGGATCATTAGCACCAAGTTTAAATGATATCTCAAGCCATCCTACATAAGGCATATCCGTTCCATTAGCTGCCACAATATTGAGAGTGTTATCAGGGTCAATAAGTTCATTCACATTTTTCAATGACACGTCAGGTAAGTTTGTTTGTTTCCATAACTCATCTACAGCACACACCTGGGACCCCGAGTCCCAGAGTGCTTCAACCCTTTTGTTACCCAAAAAGCACCGAATAAGACATTTCTTTCCCACTAACTCCCTGACCGAAGGTAATTTGCCACACTGGTTCTTATCTGTACGCTCGACAAATGACTGCTTATGTCTCTTCTGAACGGGGCCACGTGTGTGGGGCTTACATTCCATTTTCATAGCACCACTGTAACACTGGGACCTATCTGTCTCTGTGGTCACACCATGTCCCACTGGAGTAACCCTTTCTAGTTTAAAGCATGGTTCCTAGCTGAGTTCTGTGCTTTGCAGCCTGCTCTGAAATGTTCACTACTTCCACATTTAAAACAGTGCTGACAATATTCTTCACCTGTCTGAATACAAGAATAACACCTGGGCTGAGGGCGACGGGGCATGTAGTACTGCGGAGGGGCGAACCGCTGCTGGAACTGTGCTGCCCCCCTCATCGGCCTGGGCCCTGGTGCTGGGTGGTACTGCTGAAGAGCTGATGGGGAGTGCTGGGTGTAGTAGTGCCTGGCTGGTGGATCTACCTGATATTGTGAAGGTGGAGTGAAGGCGACCTGTTCAGGGTAGTGGTCAGGCAGGCGTTCAGGTCCTCCGCTGGTGGGCTGAGAAGTGGCTGTTGGTTTCTGAATAGCCTCTTTGATCTGGGACACTTCTGCACGCAGCTCTTTTAACAGCATCATCTCTGACCTCATCTCTTTGATCTCTGAAAGGAGTTCATTCGGCACAGTAACAGTATTCTGCTTTAAGACTGTCTTCTTCCCAATCGGGACTGGTGTGTCATCTACCTGGACAGTGTTCAGCGTTGTCACCCGTGCAGCAGCATTTTTCTTTTTTTCCTGTCGCTCTTTTTCATTTGCACATGCCATGTTTAGTTTTTCTAACAGTACTTCATCTGATGTGGTGGTTAGCAGGAGGAAAGGTTGCATGTCACTCTTTACATTGTCACTCTGTAACCCCGTCAGAACTGTGTGCAGGAATAAACTCTGGACCAACGTGGGATCATACTTCACCCCTGATTCAGCTTCTTGAGATGCAAAAAGAATCCTTTGACGAAGATCCATTGCACGCAGTAGAAATTTCTGTGGGGACTCTTTATTAGTCTGCACTTCCGATGAGAGCTGCTTGTACAACTCAGTGGCTCCTCTCTCTTGATAGTGAGATCGGAGAATCCTTCGTAAAGAAGTTAGGGTAAGATTTTCTTTCCCTTCGAGGTAGCTTCTCAACTGCAGACCTGGTGTTATGGCACGAACCACTGCATCGATGATCTCATCCCCCTGGTAGCCTTTACTGAGCCCACTTTCTATCTGTCTGACCAAATTAGGAAATGTGAGTTTATCTTTTTGTCCGAGTTCACCTATCACACACACACACACACACACACACACACACACACGCACACGCACACGCACACGCACACACACACACACACACACACACACACACACACACACACACACACACACACACACACACACGCGTGCGTGTACTTGTGTGATAGCAGGAGTAATAATGTATACTATCATAATAATATAGATAACAAAGATATAATAATAATAATAATAATAATAATAATAATAATAATAATAATAATAATAATAATAATAATAATACATCTGCAAATACCCTGCAGTGACCAGGATCCGAATAAAACAGTGCTTAAAAATATGGCCTGATAAAAAATGCTTTGTGCTGCAGTATGAAAATTGTGTTTCCTTTGCATGGAAATAAACTACACCCAAGCTAGAGGGTGTGTTAAACCTGTCAAAAATCAATGTAGCCCTAGTTGAGCTCCCTGACATTTTTTATTTGGTATTTGAATGTCTTTTGAGTTTTTTTTTCTCGCCTGTTCCCCATAGTCAAACATAACTAATTGTTTTTGTATTACAACTTTATGTATTCAATTATTGTTCTTACATTTTTATTGCGTTTGTTTTTCCAATGTCAATGTTTCTTGTCACGACTAATTATTCAAAGTCCACAGGGATGGTTATGGAGTCGCTGCTCTTAAAATGCACACTGAATATGAAATCGACATGGAGAGACAAATTTCTCCCGTCAGCATTTCTGAGTGAAAAGTGTTGACACGGCATGCTCGGGCCCATTCCCATTTTGCATGCTTTTTAAAGCACGGCTGTAACACAGCCGCCCGAATGAATAATTGACCGATTGTTGCATAATTCAATGGCACATTGTTCATATTCAAGGACCGCACTATATCAAGCTTTTTTTTTTTTTTTGTAAAATAGGGTTTAAATTTCAGCCAACCTTGAAAGAGCAATATGACACACAACGGGAAGTCAGTCATGAATGAGTGAAAGAAGTCATCCATTTAATAACTCAGTGCTTCACATGCTTTTTTTACTCACTTCTTGTGTGCAATGATATTATATTTATTTCTCTTTGTTATGAATATACTCAGGGGGCCCCGCAGCTACATGTTCTCTATCACTGCACATTTTGTAATAAATTCAACTCACTACAAATTTGACCATCAGGCACACACACTTTAAATACCAAATGTGCATTATTGTTATATTCCTTTTTTTTTTTAATAAAGTGCCGCTCATTGCACACTCAAACCATGGCAGGCATTTTTGACTTTCTTTTCTCATTGAGACATCAGGATTATTCCACGTTACCCCATCAGACAGCACACACGCCAATGTGACCATTTTTTAGGGGTCCTTCAATGGCAAAATTTGACCACAGCTTCCATCTATTAGCTTGTAAATTTGAGCTTCACATACAAGACAACACTAAATTAAAAGTGATTTCAGTTTTGATTTCTGTAAAGTTAAAGTGAGATAATTTTTCCCGGAAAACCTATGGGAATAATTTGCGTCACTGCAGTGGAGAAACGTGATTGTACGGAAGAGGATTAGGGCCACTGAAGAAAAAAAAATACGGTTGGCAAAATTCTGACTTTAATCTCAGAATTCTGACTTTAATCTCAGAATTCTGACTTTAAAGTCAGAATTCTGACTTTAAAGTCAGAATTATTTTCGTTGCGACTTTAAAGTCAGAATTCTGACTTTATTCTCAGAATTCTGACTTTAAAGTCAGAATTATTTTCGTTCCGACTTTAAAGTCAGAATTCTGACTTTTTTCTCAGAATTCTGACTTTAAAGTCAGAATTCTGACTTTGTAACGTTCGTGGAGCTATTCATGTTTAGCCTCGTCAGCGTGTACAAGACGTAAGTGTGGCTCGGAAGAAAGGACATACAGTAATGTCATCACCTATCGACTTTTTGCGTGGCCGAGGAGTGTCGGAAGACATCCTTTCTCTTTTGGAGGAGCAGAGGGTGAGTAAACAGTGTGTTGTGTTTGTTTCGTTTAATGGCTGTTGTGTCCATAGTTAACGTGCTCCGTTGCTAGCGCGAATATCATAAATAGATGCACCCGCTTTACAGTCGTGAATAAATAGAAAGTAACCATTTAAGTTGGTACTATGTCACCGTGACGCCACATAACGTTGTTTTTAACAACACCACTGCTGATTTCGCACCCCATCGTGTGGAAGACAGTCACAGAGAGTCACTGTGAACTCATTGTGAACTGAACGCACTTGATTAAACTGTTGCGTCGAAGAAAGTACAGTACTGTATGCGCACACGACCTTTATTGTATTTACTTTTAGACTGCTTCACGAATATGAAGTTACTTACGTTTGAACTAACACTATCATAAGCGAAAACATTGTTAAAAACAACTATATACAACAAGCATACTGTCATACAGTCATGTTTTCAAATTGCCCACTGGTGTTTTTGTCAGATTGTAATTGTCATCTTTCTTTTCTTGTGCAGATAAAGTGACTGATGGAGGGTGCAACCCAAACAGTGGCTGAAATTCCAGATTTGGATGACTTGATCAAGCTATGCTTTAGAATTGGATTCAGCAATAAGGAAATACTTGCAATTTTATCACATAATGCTCAAATTATTTTAAGTGTTCGGACTCTGAAAAGGATATGCAAAAGACTAGGTCTTTTTCGAAGAAAGAACCAATCAGACCTGGGAGATGTGTTGGCTTTTGTCCAGCACGAGATCCTGACGAGTGGACAGATGCAGGGTTATCGTTGGCTACATCTGCGTGCCATTCACAACGGATTTGTTGTGTCACAAGATATAATGAGACAAATTATAAAATTGGTTGACCCTGTAGGCGTGGGAATAAGAAGAGCACGACGCCTAAGACGGTGGCAGTACAACTGTCGAGGGCCAAATGCTCTTTGGCACATGGATGGCTATGACAAATTAAAACCCTATGGGATTGGCATTCATGGCTGTATTGATCGGTTTAGCCGGTATGTGCTCTGGGCGGAAGCCTATACCACAAACAGTGACCCTAAGGTGGTTGCAAGTTATTTTATAAAAACAGTTTCATGCGTCGGTGGATGTCCAGAGAGGATCCGTGCTGACAGGGGCACAGAAAACGTTTGTGTCGAACAGATGCAAATGTTTTTGCGTCGGAACCACTCAGACAATTTTGCTGCGGAGAAAAGTTTCCTCTATGGAAGAAGTACAGCCAATCAGCGCTTGAAGGGTGGTGGTCCACCCTTCGCAAACAGAGTGTACAATTTTGGATGAATTTATTTCAAACTCTTCAGGATGATGGCCACTTTACAGGAGATTTTCTGGATAAAAGTCTTATCCGGTTCTGCTTTCTTAATCTTGTGCAGGTCAGGTAGAATAATGTTTTTGGGCCTTTTTTCTTTCATTTTATAAATGGTATAAATATCATCCTCAAACAATGCTGCTTTTTGTTCAGGACGAGCTGGATGAAGTTGTGAACACGTGGAACTCACACAAAATAAGACGAAGATTGCACAATGATACAGCTTCCGGTCGACCAGTGATCATGTATTCATTTCCTGCGATGCACAGTGCCGAGGATCAATTAAAACCTGTTGGAACGGAAGAGATCACTGCATGTATGGAAGAGTGCACGACAAAAGGCGATTTTCCATGTGATGAAACTGTATTTGAACTGTGTTGTCTGCTTATGGAGGAAAATGAATGGCACGCACCATCAGATCCATTGAATGCGAGTGACTTGTATGTTAAGTTGAGAGAGGAATTACTGAAGTATATTTGACATGTGTACTGATGCAATCTTTGGACTTTGTACTGATGTGAAAATGAAACTTCAAATTTACTCCACAACCAGTTGTGTTTTTTTCGACTCCTCTCAATGGCACTCTTCAGCGGTAGGTTGGAAGTACATAGACATTTTTAAAACTTTGCCATGGCTCCAGCATGCCCTGTGACCCTTGTGATAGATCACAAGTGGATGGATGTCTTAATCGTGTTATAAAACCTCTCCATCCATTTTCTTATCTCCTTATCCTCAAGAGTCGTGAGGTGTGCTGTATAGCCTATCACAGCAGTCATTGGGCAGTAGGCGGAGGACACCCTGAACCAGTTGCTAGCGAAGCGCAATGCACAGATGAACGACCACCAGTGCTCACAATGACAAGGACAATTTAGTGTGTTTTCCTTTAACCTGACACAGGTTAGTGAAATATTGGTGCATCTGGAATAGCTGGAGACTCCAAACAGGAAGTTCAGAACCAGAATCCACCTTGCACCTCCGGACTGTGAGGTCGATGTGAGAATTATAAAGCCATTAGAAAATACCTGTAAAATGTTATTAAACCACCTTTTCACACAATATATTAACTTTCAACATTCATGTGGAGCCAAAAATTGAATGCAATGAAATCTTTAATTTTGAACAAAAGAAACATGCACCTAACTAATACAGCAAAACTGTTGAAACGACCATCTGATGGTTATGCATAACTTCCTAGGCCTTTTTGTATAAAAAAGTCCACAGAACTTTACAGAACTATGACTGTAATATAACACAAAATGCAAGTGATTTGTATACAAACCATAAAACAGCAAAAATGCAAAGTTTGTTTCAACAAACATATTGATAACACAAAACAATATACTGTAATGTAGTGTAAAAGTAATGTCGTGCTGATGCAGCCTACGACAGTTTAGTCACAGTTTCTTGGTATTAAAAAGCTACACAATGTCCATCACCCAGATATTGCTTTCAAGAACGGCGTTGAATTCAGATCGGAAATCTGGGAAATTATCATAGCTGTCAGCAATATGCAGAACATTTCCACATATGTGCCCCACCGGCCTTCTACTAAACTCCGTCATTTCCTGAAACTCCACAAGAATGGCGTTGGTTACAACAAGATCAGATCCAGTACAAAAACGGAGAAACTTCTGAAGCATGAATTCATCCAATTCTCTAATGAACCTTTTCAGGTAATTTGCCACTTCCTTCTGCTTTGGGGTTAAATCAGTGGCAAATTTCAGCAGTTGGCAGACCTTTTTTGAGGTAGGTTGTAAGTCCGAGCACAACTTGTTTAGTTCTTCTGGACTGATCAGGACACGGTGGAGAATAACCTCCCTCCAGCAGTCAATCACAAACATGGGCTTTTGGATCAGCTCTTTGTGTGCTATTTCTTGCAATATATTGGGAAAGCTTTCAGCAGAGATTCTTTTTCTACAGCTGTAGTTATCAAGGACTTCCACAAGTTCATCTAGGTCCACTTCTGAAAAGTCCTTCATTGCTGCCGTCAAAACTTCACGCTCGTGGCTGCTCACAAACTGCAGAAAATGTGATTTTAGATCACTGTAGATCGAGTTGAAAAGCACCTGCTCGAGGAAAGGAAACGCAAGTTTGTTTGGGAAATAGCAACAATCTTGGTAACCCTTCACAAGGATTCTCCCAACTGCTTTCCACTTTTCTGCTGGAAAATCATGGCGAATAAATGGCACTTTAATTGTTGTACCAAGGGTGCACCGGTCATAGAATTGTTGCCAGAAGCATGTGAGAACATCTCTCAATACTCCAGATCCAATGCCAGCTTCTTCTGTATTATCTGGGAGTATGCGTTTCACAATGAGTGATTTGTTCAAGAGAGCATTTTCAGAAAATGCTATGATCATATCACTCAACATGTCAGTGTAGTGGACACTGATTGTCATCGCATCGTGTGGATCGGGTGGACTGTTATATATCAGTGTGATGTCCGCATCTCCCTCTGTGCTGTGTGAAGGACCAAAGGTTATTTCTGAATCAGAAGAAATGTTGAATGCCGTGTAGATTTCACTTGAATCAACAGAGACCTCTTCAATTTCAGGGTTGTAGTCACTGGCAACGTGTGACAAAACCAAGACTTCTTTGGATGCCGTGCTGTCATCATAGTGGTCATCTTTTGGCCTTGTTGCAATATAAAAGCGCAACAATGTAAGTTTTGCAGCCTCATACATATTGCCAATGGACTGGCAGGTTTCATCAGTGAGGAGGTTTTGTTTGAAATCCCACACCTCAAACTGAAAGTCCAATTCTGAGCCTTTAGGAGAAATTCCATCAGGGAAAAACAGTTTTTTTCCTTCATTGAGAATGTCTTCTAACCCAGCTTCTGTGGACATTTGAAGTTTTCTGGTACCCCCTCCCAGTTTCTCCCTCACCTGTTTGGTTATTTTTCCATCACTGTGTATCCATCCAATTGCTACATTACTCGTTGTTTTCTGCCTCCTTGTCTGTCTTGCTTCTTGTGTCTTTGACGCAGTGTCTCCTTTCTCGCTATCGTTCCTGACTTTCATTTTTTCCACGCAATTTTTCCAAAAGTCCATGTTTTCTTTTGGTTGGGAGCTGTTTCGTCTTACAAAAATTGAAGAGTGCAATCCGGTCTCCATAACAAGGGACATAATTGGCAAGGGTGGAATCGTCCATCAGTGAGATGACATCACCGTCAATCTGCAGAAGAACAAGAAAAAAAAAAAAAAAAAAAAACCTTCAATCATCATAACATATAATCACTTAATTTTAAAATATGAAGCACACATGCAATACTGATCTCAACAATTGTAAATCAAACACACAGGCATATATGTTGCAACTATAAAACGTTGAAAACTGTTAATAATGGACAAAGGTACATTGATGCTTGAAAATGACGGGGAAATATTTGCCTTCCAACATGCAACTATCATAAATAAAGTCCCTATTCAGACAGCAGTTCATCAACTTTTGACTTCGTTGATGCGTGCGTGTGCCTAAACGTTACTTAAAATGATGTACACACAGAACTACGACAGAACGTGTGATCACAGTGTGTTCAATTCACGATGATTTTAACTGCAGTGATTCTCCAACCGGCCACTGTCATTCATAAACGGTTACTATTTATTCACGAATGTAAACTGGGTGCATCCACTCATTATGCAGTATTCGCGCTAGCAACGGAGTTACCAGCTCCGCGGAGCACGTTAACTATGGACACAACAGCCATTAAACGAAACAAACACAACACACTGTTTACTCACCCTCTGCTCCTCCAAAAGAGAAAGGATGTCTTCCGACACTCCTCGGCCACGCAAAAAGTCGATAGGTGATGACATTACTGTATGTCCTTTCTTCCGAGCCACACTTACGTCTTGTACACGCTGACGAGGCCAAACATGAATAGCTCCACGAACGTTACAAAGTCAGAATTCTGACTTTAAAGTCAGAATTCTGAGAATAAAGTCAGAATTCTGACTTTAAAGTCAGAATTCTGAGAAAAAAGTCAGAATTCTGACTTTAAAGTCGGAACGAAAATAATTCTGACTTTAAAGTCAGAATTCCGAGAATAAAGTCAGAATTCTGACTTTAAAGTCAGAATTCTGAGAATAAAGTCAGAATTCTGACTTTAAAGTCGCAACGAAAATAATTCTGACTTTAAAGTCAGAATTCTGACTTTAAAGTCAGAATTCTGAGATTAAAGTCAGAATCTTAAAGTCTTAAAGTCAGAATATTGCCAACCGTATTTTTTTTTCTTCAGTGGCCCTAATCCTCTTCCGTATGATTGACACCATGTACTGAAGAAAAAAAATATATTAAGAAAAACGGAAAAAAAGAGTACCTCCTATTGCACGTGGTTAATGTTTCCTTTTTCCCCTAAAAAAATTCAATGCATAATGATGAGATGCAGCAGACATGCGTCCAAATGTGAATCAAAAGAGTTCTTTTCTTTTAGTGTTATAGTCACATCAATAAATGAACTTCATGTTTTTGCATACCTGCAAGAATGATATTCATTTTTTAGTATTTTAGCACTGTCTGACTCATGACTCCCAATGTCAAATAAACTTCAGGGATTTTCGTTCACGAGCAAAACAATCAAATTAGTGTGTTTTAACACAATTGTGTTTAGTAAAATACAAGAAAAACAGATACAAAACATCTGCATAAACAAAATGAATATCTAAAAAAATCATATAAATTATAAATTGAATACAACATGAAATTACAATTACGTTTTAAAAATTCAGACTTAAAACCAATCAAAGCAGTTGTGTCAAAACATAAAAACAAATGGAAGAGGGGAAATCATTCAGAATCTTACGTCTGTGTAGGCTCTTAGTCATACAGGATTCCTCGGTTCAGTATCCTAAAAACAGATTGTCCGTTAATCAATCAAACTTTTAGAAAATGACTTAATCAAAAGAAGTAAACTAAATATAAAATGCCTTACATTTTTTTCTCATTTTTTCAAGTTTTAATTGCTTAGATGTCTTATTGGTTATTTTATTTTTGTTTGTTTGTTTGTGCTTAATCTATCGTGGAGCAGGAGCATTTAAAGCAGAGGTATCCACCATTTTTTGACCACATATTTACCACATATTTTTTTTGACCACATATTTACTTACCAACCAAACTCTCTCGATCCGCTAACGCACGTGCACGCATCCGCGCGCACTTCCGCATCCCATGATAAGCAACAGCCATCATGGATTTTCACAAACATGAACAAAACATTAAATACAACACTACGTGGATTTGTGACGTGGAGGCATGGGACGTAACTTTTCAGACACTCGTGTGCAAGAGCAGCAGTATCATAGCTCTGTTGTGTACCATTTTAAGAATGTTTCTCTTGGCGCTCCCGATTCCCATTCTTTGCAAGTGGCATTGGGGAACTGTATCTTAAATTAACCTTGAAGGAGAATAACACTAAAAAAAGAAGATGTACCGCAACAGCTCTGATCGCTAACTGCATTTGCAGACTGCTGACCATGAACAACTTCCGTTTCCACAAATCATCACGCAACACTGGAAGGTAAAGGTGACCCTGTGACAAACACTAAGACTATGCCTCCCACACAACAGATATACAGCAGGGGTGCTTAAGTTAAGGATGTTTTTGCGTACTTTCTCATGATTGTTCAGATCCTTTTGTTAGCAGTGTGAAATAAAGATGTATCTACAATCAGTCATGTGTGCTCCTTCCTGACTGCTACACTGGTGACCGCGACGTGATCTTGTCACATCTCGTCGCCGTCCTGGGCGCGCCCCGCCCCTCCCGTCACCTCATCCGCTGCTCCCTGGAGACGGCCCCTCCCATCATCACTCACCTGCGTTCCCACAGCTGCTTGTCATTTACTGATTGTGCCTTCTGACTATATATGCCGATTGCACATTACCGTCTCCGTCTGAGAATTTCGGAAGCTACCCTCGCGACTTACAGCCAGGTCTGCCTTTGTTAGTACAGTCACTTACCTCTCCCTGTTCATTATTGTTTATGCGTGTCTCAGTAAAGACCTTTTTGCTCTTGGAAATCTGTCTCGCCGTGTATTTTGGATTCGAACCTTCCCACCTTCCTTCGTCACTCGAGTCCTGCCTTCTAGCCTCGAGTGTCGTGACATAATTCTCTGACCACCCATTGATCCCACCGGCGAAGACAGATTCCTCGCCGCCCTCACCAGGCAAGCGGAGCGTTCGAGCCAGCTGGCCCGAGCCATCGCGGAAGTCCGCCAAATTACCACCACGCTGGCTCAACGCTTCGAGACAGTCGAGACACGCCTCGCCGCCCTCACAGCCCAGTCCTCCCCGCCCATGGGCAGGCACACTCTACAGCTATCTCACCCCTCATGCTACGCAGGCGAAACCGGATGCTGCGCTCAGTTTTTAATGCAGTGCACGCTCGTGTTTGAGCAACAACCATACACCTACGTTACCGATAAGGCTAAGGTAGTCTTCATTACCAGCCTGCTCACGGGAGAAGCCGAGACCTGGGTGCTGGCCGTCCGGGAGTCCCGACCGGAGCTGTGTGCCTCGTACCCGGACTTCGTTGCCGAGATACGCCGGGTCTTCCATCATCCGGTGACGGAGGTCGAAGCTGAGGGGAGACTCCTCGACTGTGTTCAAGGGGCCCGTTCGGCCGCGGAATACGCCTTCCGCATCCAGGCCGCTGGCAGCGGCTACAGCGACCGAGCGTTGAGGGGGGTGTTTCGTCGCAGAATGAAGGCCGATCTCAAGGACGAGTTGGCTACCCGCGACGCTGGCACCACCTTCGACGACCTGGTCGACATAGTCATCGGCCTGGATCACAGTCTGCGGGAGCGGCAGAGGGAGCAGAGTGGCCGGTGGCCCGACGAGCTCCGTAGCCGGACAAGGACGACCACACCCGGCAGCGAGCGCGTGCGGCGCCTGGAGGGATCCCCCAAACCCATGCTGATAGGGGGGGGGGGACGACCGCACCAACCCCGGGGCTCATCGCACCCAAGGCCCCCGACCGCAGACCTCCGGCCCCTGTAAGTCCCCGTCGAAACGGCTAGTGGAATCGGGGGCCGACGATTGTATCATCGATCCCCAGCTGGCTGACTCGTTGGGCTGTCAACTGCTCGATCTCCTTCCCCCTAAGGAGATCGTCGATCTTGACGGCCGCCTTTTGGCTAGAGTCAGCCACATCACAGCCCCGCTTAAACTCAGGGTAGCGGGCAATCACGTAGAGCACCGACAATCTTTAGTTATGCCCTCCCGGAACGCGCCGTTGGTATTGGGTCTCCCTTGGCTCAATACCCATGACCCGTCCATTTCCTGGGAGGGCCCCACCATTCAGGGCTGGAGCCCATACTACTACGCCAACTGCCTGCGGTCGGCGACGGCAAGGCGAGACCCCTCCCGCGGTGGCCCGCTCGAGGCCATCTGCCTCAAGGGCGTGCCGCAGTACTACTACGACCTGCGGGAGGTGTTCAGCAAGGACAACGCCCAATCCCTGCCACCCCACCGACCGTATGACTGCGCTATTGAACTGCAGCCAGGGGCTCCATTACCGGACTCCAGACTTTTCCATATTTCTCAACCAGAAAGGGAAGCCCTGAGCACCTATATAGACTCCTCCCTAGCGGCGGGACTCATTCGCCCATCACGTTCTCCGCTGGGTGCAGGGTTCTTCTTTATCGATAAGAAAGACAGATCCCTGCGCCCGTGTGTCGACTACCGGAGTAGTCTGAACGACATCACCATCCGTAACAAATTCCCTCTCCCCCTCATGGACTCAGCCATCGCGCCCCTTCAGTCAGCTACATTTTTTTCTAAATTGGACCTCCGTAGCGCTTACCATCTGGTCCGTATCCGTGAGGGGGATGAATGGAAAACAGCATTCAAGACGCCATTAGGGCATTTTGAGTCCCTGGGGATGCTGTTCGGACTCACGAACGAGCCCGCCATCTTCCAAAATCTTATCAATGACGTGCTCAGGGACTTCCTCAATGTTTTTATTTTCGTATAGCTGGATGACATTCTCATTTTTTCTCGTTCTGCAGAGGAGCACCGGCAACACGTCCGACGGGTCCTGGCGCTGGTCCTGCAAAACCGTCTCTACGTGAAGGCAGAGAATTGCGAGTTCCATGTCCGCTCTCTGTCTTTTCTAGGCTTCGTCGTGGAGCAGGGGCAGCTCAGGGCCGACCCCGCCAAAACTAAAGCGGTGGTAGAATGGCCTACCCCGAAGACGCGCAAGCAGCTCCAGCGGTTTCTGGGGTTTGCCAACTTCTATCGCCGCTTCATTCGCAGGTATAGTCAGAAGGCACTCCCCCTCACTAACCTCACGTCCACCAAGGTTCCCTTTAGGTGGATGCCCAACGCTGAGGGGGCGTTCAACCGCCTCCGTCTAGCCTTCACCAATCCCCCTGTCCTGCGTCATCCCGACCCGAACCTCCCGTTTACGGTCGAGGTTGACACATCTGAGTCCGGAGTAGGGGCTGTCCTGTCCCAGCGCTCTCCCACTGACCAGAAGCTACGCCCATGCGCCTTTTTCTCCCGCCGGCTCAGCCCCGCCGAAGCTAACTATGACGTCGGCAACCGGGAACTGCTGGCGGTCGTCCTGGCTCTGCAGGAATGGAAACACTGGCTTGAGGGAGCTCAACACCCCTTCACCGTCTACATGGATCATAAAAACCTGGCGGCCATCCGGTCTGCCAAGAGACTTAACTCTCGACAGGCCCGATGGTCACTCTTCCTCACCCGTTTCAACTTTTCTCTCACCTACTGCCCAGGGTCGCAGAACACAAAGCCCGATGCCCTATCCCGCATTCATGAGCCGGCAGAAAGGGAGGAGCTCACCGCCAACATCCTGCCGGCCCAGCGCATCCTGGGCGCCCTGAGGTGGGAGGTTGAGAGGAAAGTTCAGCAAGCCCAGGGGACGGCCCCCAGCGCTCTCCCACTGACCAGAAGCTACGCCCATGCACCTTTTTCTCCCGCCGGCTCAGCCTCGCTGAAGCTAACTATGACGTCGGCAACCGGGAACTGCTGGCGGTCGTCCTGGCTCTGCAGGAATGGAAACACTGGCTTAAGGGAGCTAAACACCCCTTCACCGTCTACACGGATCATAAAAACCTGGCGGCCATCCGGTCTGCCAAGAGACTTAACTCACGACAGGCCCGATGGTCACTCTTCCTCACCCGTTTCAACTTTTCTCTCACCTACTGCCCAGGGTCGCAGAACACCAAGCCCGATGCCCTATCCCGCATTCATGAGCCGGCAGAAAGGGAGGAGCTCACCGCCAACATCCTGCCGGCCCAGCGCATCCTGGGCGCCCTGAGGTGGGAGGTTGAGAGGAAAGTTCAGCAAGCCCAGGGGACGGCCCCCATCCCCAGGCCCTGTCCCACGGATCGTCCCCCCTCCCCTACGCACTGAGGTGCTCATCTGGGGGCACACCTCCAAGATCGCCTGTCACCTGGGGGTCAACAGGACGATCCAACTTATCGCCCAACGGTTCTGGTGGCCGGGGTTCAGGACGGACATCACCCTCTTCGTGAAAGCCTGCCCGACCTGCGCCCGTGGGAAAGCCTCCCAACAGCCCCCGGCAGGACTCCTCCAGCCTCTACGGTACCGTCCAGACCCTGGTGCCACATCTCCGTCGACTTCGTGACAGGCCTACCCCCTCCCGTGGCAAGACGGTCGTCCTCACCGAAGTGGACCGATTCTCGAAGTCGGCCCACTTCATCCTGTTCAGGTTGCCGTCCGCCATCGAGACGGCTCAACCCCTGGTTAACCACGTCGTCAGTCTCCACGGATTCCGACGAACATCGTGTCGGACCGGGGACCACAGTTTATGTCCAAGGTATGGAAGCGTTTCTGTCGGTCCCTGGGGACGTCGGCGAGCCTGTCGTCTGGATACCATACCCAGACCAACGGACAGACAGAGAGGAAGAACCAGGACCTGGAGGTGGCCCTTCAGGGCGTGTGCCTCCACAATCCGGCATCGTGGGCCCTCCACTTACCCTGGGTGGAGTACGTCCACAACTCCCTGGTCTCCACAGCCTGTTCATGTCCGCCTGTGGCTATCAGCCGCCTCTGTTTCCCACCCAGGAGGGCCAGGTGGAGGTCCTATCTATCGAACATCACCTCAGACGGGCCCACCGAGTCTGGAAGGAGACCAGGGAATCCCTGTCACGCACGGCGTCCCGGAACCAGCGGGTCGCGGACTGTCATCGTCACCCAGCTACCAGGTCGGGCAGGAGGTTTGGCTGTCCACGAAGGACCTTCGGCTAGCAGGGACTTCAGCCAAACTGGGCCCACGCTTCACGGGTCCTTTCCCCATCAAGGCCATCCTCAGCCCGGTCTCGGTGAGGCTTCGGCTGCCACCCACCATGCGGATACGGGGTGGGTGGCAAGGCTCCTCAAGCCAGTGGAAACCAGCTCCTTAGCCCCCATGCCCCCCCCCCCCCCCCCCCGAATGTTGGACGACGGACCGGTCTACACCGTGCGGGAGATACTGGACTCCAGGCGCATGGGCAGGGGAGTGCAGTACCTGGTCGACTGGGACGGCTATGGACCGGAGGAACGACAGTGGGTCCCACGTTCCTCGACCGTCTCTCACCTGCGCGTTCCATGCGGCTCACCCATCCAAACCTGGTGGGCCGCCAAGAGGCGTCCGTTGAGGGGGGGGGGGGGGGGGGGGCACTGTCACATCTCGTCGTCGTCCTCCCGTCACCTCCTCCGCTGGTCCCTGGAGACGGCCCCTCCCATCATCACTCAACTGGGTTCCCACAGCTGTTTGTCATTTACTGATTGTGCCTTCTGACTATACAGTAAAGTCTCGTTATATCGATATTCAAGGGAGTCCGAAAAAATATCGATATAACCGGGACTATCGATATATCCGACCCTGTTTGCATGTAATTTTCTCCGTGCGTGCATAGAAATAGTATCGATATAACCGGGACTATCGATATATCCGATATCGATATAACGAGACTTTACTGTATATGCCGATCGCACATTACCGTCTCCGTCGAAGAATTTCGGAACCTACCCTCGCGACTACCTTACAGCCAGGTCTGCCTTTGTTAGTACAGTCACTTACCTCTCCCTGTTCATTATTTTTCATGCGTGTCTCAGTAAAGACCTTTTTGCTCTTGGAAATCTGTCTCGGCGTGTATTTTGGATCCGAACCTTCCCACCTTCCTTTGTCACTCGAGTCCTGCCTTCTAGCCTCGAGTGTCGTGACAGATCTCTGTACTTCCTGAGGCTGCTAAAGAAGCATGGCCTGCCACAGGAGGTGCTGCAACATTTCTACACGGCTGTCATCGAATCCATCCTGTGTTCTTCCATCACCGTTTGGTTCGGGGCCGCCACAAAAATGGACAAAATCCGACTTCAACGGACAGTTAGGACGGCGGAAAAAATCATTGGCATCACCCTACCCACTCTCAAGGACTTGCACACTGCAAGAATCCAAACTAGGGCGCGGAAATTCCTACTGGACCCTCCGCACCCTGCCCACCACCTTTTCCAGCTACTCCCCTCAGGCAGGCGCTACCGATCCATGCACACCAAATCCAGCAGACATTTAAACAGCTTCTTCCCCCAAGCCATTAACTCTTTGAACTCTTTGAACTCTTTCAACAGTAGCCAAAATGGAACTGTATAGTGCCACTTAGCAGTTTTTTTGACGACGATACTAGCGCAGCGTGTTCTACCGGAAACAAATTCCTTGTGTGTTCTACATACTTGGCAATAAAGATGATTCTGATTCTGATCTCATGCCTCACTTCAGCATTACAGTGTTGAGTGTCAATCCTCCACTTGTCTCTCACCTGTTACCGCCTGCCCGACTAAGTTCACATGCGCCACCGAAAGAGGGACTGCATATTCATTGTGGCAGGCTGGTGAAGACCCCTCTGAAGTTTTAATTTTGATTGCCCTTCTGGGTGTAGAGGGTGGGTGGCGGACATTGGACCATGCCTCTCACCCAGCACACATACAGCATGGGGCATGCTTCAGTTAAGGATGTTTTTGCACACTTTCTAATCATAGTTCAGATCCACTTGTAAGCAGTGTGAAATAAAGACCTCTCTCCAGTCAGTCGTGTGTGTTCCTTTCTTTAGGTAGAGAAAAGGAGTCAAAACATATCAGGAGAGAACTCACAAACTGTGGTTACCCTCAGTGGTCTTTTAACAAATGTCAAAAGGGAAGAATAGGGAATGAAACCAAAAATTCTGAAGATGCTAAAAGGAGAAGAATAACAGTAGCTTAGATTGCAGGAGTTTCTGAAAAACTACAGAGTCCTTTGGCAACACAACATTTCTACTTTTTTCAAACCGATAAACACTTTAGTGCATCCAAAAGATAGGATGCCAAATGAAAAACAAAGCAATGTAGTTTATTCAAGAAATTGTAAAATGAAAATTGTAAAGAGCAATACATTGGGGAGACTAAACAAATTATCAAAAAAGACTTTATCAACATCCCAGGGATACTAGTGGGCCTCCATCGGCATTACATATGCACCTAAAAGCTAGCAACCACTCATTTGACGACAATGGGGTTAAAAGGTTAGCAAAAGAAAATAGATGGTTTGAAAGGGGAGTAAAATAAGCTATTTTCATAAAACAGCAAAATCATTCACTAAGTCGCCATCGTGAGGTGAGGTTCAAATTGGATCGTTCGTACAAAAGACTTCTTAGGCAACATAGGCTCATTTATGCTGATGAGGTGATACCTGAGCAAATGGGGCAATCAGGCCAGTCATAGACCTCATACTCAGGCAGGACAATAGAGGTAATCAGTCAGGACAATAGAAGTAATCAGTGTAGCCACAGGAAGTAATCCTCTGCTCCCCCCAACCTGAGAGCAGGGACCAATCATAGCAGAGTCTGGCACCGCCACGTCACGACAGTAGGGATATATATAGGGCCGAAACTACCAGCAAAAGACTTTAATTCGCTGACGAAGCATCTTGGATAAGAAGCAAAACGTCCGACACCTTCAAAGTACAGATGACGGCTGAAGAAACCTTTTCATTGATTTGGTATTACACTTACTTTGGTGCTAGATGCGGTTTTAAAGCCTGCCACCCAAATTAGCCATAATACTATGAAGGAAGAAAATATGTTTACATGACTATTAATAAGCGGAATTTGTTGTTTTTAGGCTCCAAACATCACCATGTTTTATTTATTCTGTAAGGTAAGCCTCAGAAGAGGTAATTCTCAGTTCAACTCTATTAGCGTGCAGGCGGAGCAGTTGCACGTGTGCACATTAGGACGTACTGATAGACCCGGTGTCATCTAATCAGATGGACCATTATGTATTAGGCGAGGTACAAAACACTTTCATCTGACAAGGGCCGCGGCCACATTACCTAAATTAACATTTTGCAAGCATGAACATGGAGGTCCACAGAACCAACGGATGGGGGTCTGGGGATCCGCAAAATGGGTGGGTTTGAGGGGGGGGGGGGTATACACTGTTGCTTGGGCTTAGACATTCGGCAGTGATTATTAATTTATGATTGTCTCTGGTCTTAATGAAAATGAAAGGCAGGCAAAAGAACAGGGAGGGATAATGTGGCGTGAAATTGAGTTTCATTTGTAAAGGGGGGCGGACACCTTTTTACTCGGTGGGAAAAGAGACGAACGCTTGCTTCGCTCTTTCTTCGCTTTCTCTCTCAAGGGAATCTATATTTCTTTATTTTTTTCCATCTTCATCATAGATCGGCCTCCTTTTGTAATCACAACGATCAAACATCTCCATTATGCTCCCATGATGGCTGATGAGTGCATCAATAAGTGAGGGAATACTTGGGTGTATATTTTCCCGAAAGATGAACAGGCTGCTCGTGAGACACTGAAACCATTTATGTATCATCAAGAGTGTTATTGTAACACAAACAGAATGGCCGATGATTTTTGGATGCCCTGCTACGAACAGTATATTCTTATATTTCTTACATATGAGCTGCATGCTGACATAGCTTTACACCTCTGTGCAAAGAAATTGGTAGCACATAACTGTGAAATGTCATATGTAAAAACAATGCAAATGCAAACCCGTGTACGAGCTATTATCCCCAAGCACAAAAAAATCTGACAAGTTTGGTGCAATTTTTAACAAACTAAATGGACCATGTATGAGCTTTGATGAGCTGAGGAAACATTTCTCTGGTGCATTGTGGCCAATCAGTGTCACACACGTGAAAGAACACAGGGAATACTTTATTTACAGTCCGCTTGGTCACACCCGCATTTACATAAATTGTGGGTTTCCAATTAGCCTAAAAAACACACATCGAGGTCAAGGTGCGCAACCCCATCCCCAAAACACTGCAGAAGGATAAAGGATTATACATTTTCTTTCAATGCTATACAAAAGAAGAACAATATGCTCAGTCATTTTCTACAGTACAGCATACCTGCATTTTTCTCTTTTTTGGTAACCCATTCCCCACCCTCACCCACTCTTTACATTGATGGAAAAAAAGAGAGGGCGCACCCCCTTTCTCACGCTCACATGGTTTTATTGTCAACATTATTGTAATTACAATGAAGAAATGATTTTAAGAGGGAAAAAAAAGAAGCTATGTTATCAGCGATAAAACACACACACACACACACACACACACACACACACACACACACACACACACACACGCACGCACGCACGCACGCACCCACACACACACACACACACACACACACACACACACACACACACACACACACACACACACACACACACACACACTAGACTCCTTTTTGTTTTTCTTCTGATTCGAACACACACACACTCAAAAGTGACATTAGGTTATTTCTGTAAGAATATACACACACGTTTACAAGTCTTTCAAGGACAAATACTCACTTTTGATTCATCGGGAAAGTCATGGAAGGAGGGTGGTATCTTTCCAGAGAGGACTAGTTGCACAAACAATGAATGATTTTTTTTGAGTTTCTTGTTCGTCTTAAAAAAAGAACAAAAAGAAAATAAAAAAGGTGCAGATTTTGAGGATTCAAAATCATCCAAAATGTACAGTAAAATTCCAAGAAATATCACCTGTGTTACAAAGATTACAGTATGAGCGTACAAGTCTTCAATTTGAAACATTTTTTTGTGTGATGGTGAGTAAAACCCTAAATGTTTGCTCAGCACAATATAGGATTTATTATTAAATATCAGAATTCCAGGACAAACATTTACATCATGCCTGCATGCTTTCTCAAAAAAGTGGCAGCTATAGGAAAGAAGGATGGCTCAGGAATACAACAGAAAACAACCCCCCTAAAAGAGAACTTGATATAAACAGCTGTACTGTTTGCCCATTAGTTCTACTGCATGACATTTTATCTATATATAAATACACACATATCAATATGCTCCAGTTGTCCCATCACTGTTTGCTAATGTATGTACAACAGTGAGAGAGGGGAAACTTGATTGCATTGTCATCGAAGAAACCAATTTTTCTCTAGATGTTTTTCGTCTTTTCTGTCTGAAAATTAAAATTTGAAATACAAAAATGGGCTAATTCTTGCCACTGCTATTAAAAAGAAATCTTCAGTGCTCTGGATGGATGAGTCGGTGCCAACGTTTTGACTGTGCTCAACATTCACGACCCAAAGCCACTTTAATATTTTTTTTTTACCCCCAGGTCGAAAATATCACAAATCCCATGGAGAGGAAAAAACATTGCTCTTATTCGACATTCAATCACACCTTCCTCTAGCATTCCCATCAAGCAGCAGCTTCTCAACGTCCCTAAATCTAAATCACCCCGGAAATGGACTCTTTTCGAATGGAATGGAAATGGAATCTTTTCAATCCTTTGTTTCCATTTTTCTTCTTTTAATCGCCCTTTTCCCACATGGTTTCTTCCAAGTAGGTAGCTCCTGTCGGCGCTATTAGTACATCACGGCTGTTTTGAGGAAGAGTCTGCCATCTGTAACACAAAAATGAGAATTAGCCACCGGCGATGAAGATTGAGACGGGTCAGAAAAATGAGCACCCTCCTAAACTCAAGAGGCGACACTTTTTCAACCAATAAAAGTTCTGAGTTCTCCAAGTACCTGTTTCGAAACCAATATTAGGCAGTTCAAGGCTCAGCATTCTTCTTCCGATATAGTGACTCTTTTTCTTCAGGACATTTGCAAACCATCTCAGTCTGGCCTCTCTGACATCCTCTCCAAAGACTCCACTATGAGTTGTCCCTCTAATATAGTCATTCCTCATCATATCCAACTTGGTCACTCCCAAAGAAAACCTCAACATCTTCATCTCTGCTACCTCCAGCTCTGCTTCTTGTCTTTTCTTCAGTGGTACTGAACAAACATCATGGCTGGTCTCACCACCGTTTTATACACCTTTCCTTTGATCCTAGCTGAAACCCTTCTATCACACATCACACCTGACATCCAGCTGTTCCAGCCTGCCTGGACACGCTTCTTAACCTTCACCTTTTCCACACTCTCCTTTGCTCTGGACAGTTGACCCCAAGTACTTAAAATCATCCACCTTCTTTATCTCTTCTCCCAGTAGCATCCCTCTTGTACTTGGGTCTTTCTCATTCACACAGATATATTCCATATTGTTGCGACTGATCTTCATTCCTCTCCTTTCCAGGGCATTCATCCACATCTCTAATTTCTCCCCCACCTGTTCCCTGCTCTCACTACAGATCAGAATGTCATCTGCAAACATCATCGTCCAAGGATATTCTTGTCTAACATTGTCTGTCAGCCTATCCATCACCATAGCAAATAAGAAGGGGCTCAGTGCTGACACCTTGTGGCGTCCCACCTACACCTTAAATTCCTCCATCACACTGACAGCACACCTCACAACTGTCTTACATTCATGATACATGTCTTGCAGCGCTCAGACATAATTTTCTTTCACTCCAGACTTTCTCATGCAATACCACAGCTCTTCTCTGTGCACCCTGTCATACGCTTTCTCCAAATTTACAAAGACACACTGCAATTCCTTCTGACCTTCTCTGTACTTCTCTATCAGCATTCTTAAAGCAAACACTGCATCTGCCATACTCTTTTTTTGGCATTAAGCCATATTGCTGCTCACAAATGTTCAGTTCTGCTCTTAGTCTAGCTTCAACTACTGTTTGCCATAGTTGCATTTATGGCTTCTTCTTTTCCTTTCGGCTTTTCCCTTCAAGGGGTCGCCACAGCGGATCAGTGTTCTCCATCTTCAGAGGTATGATTTGCATGATGTTTGTTTTGGCCAAGCTTTTAGGTCGGATGCCCTTCTTGACACAACCGAGGTATTTATCCGGGTTTGGGACCGGCACAATAAGACACTGGTTCGTGTCCTCTTGTGGCTACATAATTTCATTTATGGCTCATCAGGTTTATTATTCTGTAGGTACTACAACTCTGCACATCTTCTTTGTTCTTAAAAATGGGCACCGGTGAATTTCGTCTCCATTCGTCAGGCATCTGCTTACCATCTAAGATCTTGTTGAACAACCCAGTCAGAAACACCAGTGCCACCTATCCTCGACACTTCCATACCTCCATTGGTAAACCATCAGACCAAAGTGCCTTTCCACGCTTCGTCCTCTTCAGTGCCCTCCTCATCTTCGCTCATCTTTGCTAGGTCTTGGTCCCCAACAGTCACATCTTCTACTCTTTGTTCCTTTTCATTTTACTCATTCATCATTTCTTCAAAGAACTCTTTCCATCTTGCCATCACACGACTGGTAAAGATCAGTCTCTCCGTTTGAGCTGCTCAGCCAAGCATACAAGTCATCGTAGGCCTCCAGTTTGGCTTTCGCCACCTTTACTTGCACTGTGCGCTGTATCTCCCTGTACTTCTGTCTACTCTCTTCCGTCCTCTCTGTGTCCCACTTCTTCTTTGCTAATCTCTTTCTCTGTATACACTCCTGCACCCCCTCCCCATTCCACCACCAAGTCTCCTTATCTACTGTTCTTCCAGTTGGTACACAGGGTACTTTCCGACCTGTCTCAATCTGGGTTGCCGTGCAAAAATCTTGTGGTTTCAAGAAGAATATTGATAAAAAAAAAAAAACACACATATAGTGACCAATGTCAAGCACATATCACCACATTTTATGACTTTGTGCTTTGATGCAAAGACAAATATGCCTCTTTTCTTTTTTTGCCACTTTTATTCAATAAAAAACATATTTGAAGACAGATGCCACTATCATTCGACATGAATGGACTTAAATGTCATGTCCGAACAAAAGTGGGTCGGGTGGCGATCCTGTTTTACATGTTTTCGTTTAGTCAATATCTAGAGCTGACATTGAACATGTATTTTTTTTCACACAGTTCCCCTTTATTATTTCAGTTATTCCCGTTCTAAACATGAGGCATAAATCCATTTGCAAATGTTTGTGTAAATGTTGAAAAATCGGATGATAATTTGTTCTGATGAAACAGCCTCAATTAAAACAAGTTAAAACTTTTGTATTTTTTGCGTTCAAATGGAATTGAAAAAAAAAGTTCATTAAAGAGAATGCATATTTCATTAGATGCGAAATAAAACAAAAGGATTTCTTTTGGGCCTCAGCATAAAAAAACCTTTGAAAGATTAATTAATACATGTAAATTATGCCCATGCAAATTATGCCCATGCAAATATTTTATGAAGACAATTAAGGGATTCATTAATTACAGCCATTTCCCCCCTTCCCTTTCTTTTACTTCACTGACATTAATTCCTTTAATTGTTAATTTAATTTGAACTGTTTCAATGTTAAATATAGCAATAACAACGATGATGGTGCCAACAACAAAGAAAAAATGGAATTGGTGATAATGGTGTGCAAAGATATCCAATATGGTGCTGGTGGTGCCCGCCCTGTCTGCCAAAAGACTTTTGCTCCCTCTTGCAAGCTGTTCAAAACAGCGAAAAGCAATTAATAAACACCGACTGTGTTCATATTGCAGAATTTGAGAAGTGTGACAGAAGACAAATAGAAATAATTAGTTTGCTGAAAATGACGCACTTATTAGCCACCCCCAACTTCTTGAATCCCTGAGCAAGGAGAATAACCCAACATATTCACTCTGGCTGAAGCCTCATGCCCCCTTTCCTCTTTATTTTGTTACTTATTTCCCTCTGTGTATAATTTATCAACCTCTTTTTTTGCCATCGGGGGTTAATTATACAGCCAGGCTGGTAGACGAAAGCACAGGAGAAAACAATGCTGGCAGACAAATGCTTCTCTAATTGAAAAAAAAACAGAAAAATACAGTATTTCTTTTATTCATTCATATCTTCATTTATTTATTTTGCTTGCTCATCCAACACAGTAACTTTGTTTTATAATGGGCACTGTATTTTATTTTTAGGATCGTAGGGAAGTCGCAACCGACCGGCATCATTGATGGGCAAAGTCAAGAGGACGTACCGCTGCAGCAAGCACTCTTTTCTCGCCTGTTTGCAGTTTCATTTTTGGAACCTATCCTGTTTTATTCATTCATTCATTTTCCGAACCGTTTTACCCTTACTAGCGTCACGTGTCTTCTGCAGTAGGCGGGGGCCACCCTGAACCGGTTTCTGCTATATGCAGGGCACATAGAGACGAATAACCATCTGTGCACACACTCACACATAGGAACAATTTGGATTGTTGTATTAAGTTCCTTCTGTCTACTTGATATCTAATTTAAAACAGATTTTTTTCTTACAGACAGTGTATTCTAGATGTTCAAATACCTGAAACCTCTGACGAAGGCGGAAGTATACGCCGAAACATGTCAGGTATTTGAACACCTACAATACACTGTCTGTAAGAAAAGAATCTGTTTTAAATTAGACAATTTGGATTGTTTAATACGACTGCCATGCATGTTTTTGGAATGAAACTGAATGACCCTGAGAAAACCCGCACAAACTCCACACAGGGAGGCCGGAGGTGGAATTAAACACAGTACCACTGCACTGTGATTTGTTAACCACTCGGCTACCGGGCAACTTCCTCAGTTTTATTGGTTGGAATCTTCACCTATTTGGTGTTTTTCATGCTCTTTCTGAAACGTCCCAACAAGATGACAAAGCAAACTGTGTGCAAAATAACTATATTGTTGTAGTCAGTATGAGTGAGAGACAAGCTTTGTATGCTAGGGATACAAGAGAGTCCCATTTGTTTTGTTTTTGTAAACAACTGCCACTCTTAACTCATTCACTGCCATGCACAAATGTATTCCGGAATTGAAAATAAAATATGACATGGAGCGCTATTGACAAATTAGTTCTTTTTTTTCAGACTTTGTTGCCGATAAAGCTCTGGTCATGGCCTCTGACAATGTTTTTTTTTTCTTTTCAACAAGCATTTCCTTTTTTTCCATGTTAGCACTTTGTTCCTGCTTCAGCTGTTGTTAAAGCGCTATATAAACCAATACATATGTATTGCATTGAATTTTGGACGGCCACCCTTATTTCAAGCTCATATAGCTCCAGACCCATATCATTTAGGAATTAACTTTTCTGATGAAAGAAGGTTTTTCTAATGCTGTATTGAATGTTTATGCAGTCCTAAAATGTAATATTAATTTAAATTCTGAACTTTGTGTGACAGGGCTTGATTAGTCATAGTTTACATATTTACAATATATTAGATTACATTCTAATAAATGACATCGTTTTATGCAATATGCATGTGATTATTACTATTAAGTTTGGTTTTGTTCGAGTTTACTTATGTAGTGTTGGGCATTGAAACACAGTTTGATTTTTAACATAAACTACTATGACATGAATAACTTGCCTTGAAATGAAAATCAAAATTTGACAAATTAGCTGTTGAAAAAGGCACACCTCTGCCTTTTGGATGTGTTTGTTACCTTTGCATCTGCGTAAATCTTGACATCAAAGTTTGATGAATGACATTTAATGAAAAGGGGAGTCACGTTTTGTGTTTTTTTTTTTCTTTCCCTACTGCATTTGGCTTTTTCCACAAATCAAAGTTTTCGGACTGGGGAGAAAAAAAGATGTCCACGACAAATTCTGTCCACCTCAGGCCCAAGACATCTTAAAGTGACATGTCTTTGGCGTGGTCATAGAATATGCTTTAGCACAGTGCCTTGTGTGTGCATAAACACAAATAGCAGAGAGCCCACTGAGGTTATCACCGGTGTGCACTCTTCCCCAAAAAAGCCTTACCGAGCCTCCCTCTCGGCCCTGGAGGCGAACAAACAAACAAAGCATTAAAAATGCACAAGGCTTATTCATAAAATGGATTGATTTGGCCTCTTTTATTGCTACCAATGGGGAGATTCTGACGCTTTTGGTGGTTTTATGACTCATTAGTATTTCCTGAGCGGTAAACAAACGTGTCTGCTTCCGCAAAGAACGCTAACACACACAAGGCATGCCGTTTGGTGATTTTGATTGCATGGAGATGTTTTCACCCTTGGTGGAGGTGAAAGGGTTACGTGCTTGTTTTGTGTGTCACTTTTTATATTTGTTTGTTCGTAGCATAAGTCTGTATTTTACAAAATTGATTTTCATCACATGAGCAAATGTCCAAATCCTGATGTCAACAATTTGCATTATTTTAACCCCAAAACACAAGTCACATGGTGTAGATTTTTTTTTTTTTTTTTTTTTTTTTTTTTTGTTCGAGTTGATTCTCTAATGATGGAACAATCTCCACATAAGAATCCAAATGAGTTCCATTTAAAGTCTTTACATCATTCTCCGTGGACCAGGAAGGGTTCTCTTGGATAGCCAATAGATAAATTATTTTGAGGGATTCAATTTCTCAAAAAGTCTCTGATTGGTTCCAAAGACAAATTGTATAATCCGGTGTTTTGGCATCATAATCTCGACATTTTTGGTTTATTTGTGCATTTGTCAATATTTAAAAAAGAATATGAAGTCCCAGCAATTCAAGGTCAATAAAATAATTTGAAATTGATTAAAATCTATAAAAAATGTATTTAAAAATTCTGCCGAAAAGTCAACTGTCATGCTTTACCTAGATTAAAGATAGCTGGCCGTTAAAATGATTTAGATGAAGGTTATGTGTCAATAAATCATCATATGGCAGTAGATACTGAGTATCTACTGCCATATCCTTACCATTTTTGGCAATAGCATATTAATGCTGTTTTAGTTCATTATAATGAAAAGTGGAACATTGAACCACCGCCAAAATCAAAAACAGTTTTGTCCACTTCTACTGAGGGCTTTTGTTTTTTTGTTTTCTCCTTGAGAGCATTACATTGTCACTAAAGAGAAGCGATGATCTTGACCTAGTACGTTGCCCCAGATGGTGAAAAGTGATGGCCCACCGGCAGGCACATTAAATGTATGTGTGTGTGTGTGTGTGTGTGTGTGTGTGTGTGTGTGTGTGTGTGTGTGTGTGTGTGTGTGTGGGCATGAGTGTGTGTTCATGTGACTGCACGTGTGTATGTGCGTCTGTGCATGCGTGTGTGTGTGTGTGTGTGTGTGTGTGTGTGTGTGTGTGTGTGTGTGTGTGTGTGTGTGCGCCCACGTCTACAGGAAGAAGAGAAGAAATAAAGAGATTTATAGTCTCATATGAGCCCTTGTACCTTGTATTGTCCTTTCAGCATCTGTTCTTCCGCTGCTGCGGTCGCTCTCTATCTCAGGGGTCAGAGCGTCTGTGGCAGAAAAGAGATCAACGCCGTTAAACATTCTCCCGCCGTCCGTCCAGCGCAATGGCAGCAGTGCCGACGCATCGTTCACTCGGAACGAGCGGTAGTGGCTTATAGCCTTGCGGCAAACATGAGATATACTTTTGCTATAATAATCTGTTGCTTGGAGTCACTCACCCTTAAAACGGCAGCTTCAAAAAACGTTCACAATAAAGCCAAAACAGTCCACTTAATAGACACCTTGCTTCAGTTCGTCAGCAGGTGCCCGCATCCACTTCAAATAAATAAACACCTTGTTTTGACTCCTCTCCCTAACCGAATGATTTCAGTAAAAAAGTTCCCTCAGCAGTATTGAAGAAATTTTGACAGTATTTTAAGATCAATTATTTAATGCCACTTATCATTCTCTGATGCGGTTGCTCCACGATGAGGAGTGAGTGCATTTGTGTGTTTGTACCGCAGACTCATTTGGTTCTTCCCACCATACAATATATGATAATGTTTGTGTAATACGTCTTACATGACTGATTGCTCAATGAACGTACGAGATGTCTCTCATATTGTGTTGTAGGTGCGGGATCGGTGTCCAAATGGCATTTCATGCTTGTTCAGATGTACAGAAAATATATACACACAATTTGAGGTTACTTTTCATGAGAATCCTTGCACCATATTTTAGTCCAATTTCAGGTAATTGATGGCTTGTGGTTAAAATGTACCGTTAAGGCAATTCACTATACAAACACATTTTAAACATCTTTTCTATTTCCTTACACATTGTTTTATTTTTTCAGACTTCCTGTCATCATGTCATATTCTGTCCGCCTTTATAAAAGCTCTCCCAACAAGCCCCTCCTTTCTCCTCCCTCTTGGCTCTTCTCCCCTGCCTGCCCCTCGGGGTGCAGTCACATTTTGTGCCATCCCAAAGATTAAAGAATCTTTTTGTTTTTACTTTTGATTCCTGCTTCATGAATAATGACCCTAACATGTACAAAGCCATACTGAGAGATTATTTTAGAAATGCACGTCTAGTGAACAGTGCTCCAAACATAACTTTCAGAAACTCGGAGAGTTGATGTAATATTACTTTGGTTTACTAGTATGTAAAAAAAATGGATGCCAGCCCATGGCCTTGGTACCACAACTGAAGAAAGGGTGTGCGCCGTGATTCATGCAGTACAGATGGAAATGTGATGTCAGCATGCTGCCTCTCAAAATACACACTCAGAGTGGCGTTTGGGAGTCGAGCTGAATATCCGAAAGTATCCCATATAACACACTTCACGACAACACCTTAAAGACATTTTATGGGCAGGATATACCAACACTTATTATTAAACTCATCCTTTATTTGCACTGCTAGTTCATACAAAGACTAAAAAGGTGAACACTCCATTAAAGTAAATCACCTAAATGTAGCAAAATTATTGAAAGATTAATTGTGAGAAAAATCACTCCAAGACTGACATAGCTGAGGATTTTTGCTTTTGGAAGAAACTACGCATGTTAGCTTTCCTGTGGGGAGAAACATTTAGCTTGCATGTATGGTGAATGTTAGGTCAATGTTGGAAACTGGTGGGATAAAAAATAACAATCCAAAAAATCGGGGTATGTCCCCAAAAATATGTTCACAAAAAGACATTGTACATAATTAAACAAACATGAATATAGTAAATTAACTCATTCACTGCCAGACATGTGCAAAGATGTTTCCACTCTCGTGCCCGGGTTTTTGTCATTTTCACTCAAATTCCAGGACCCACAAAAGACTTTAGGACTACATAAACATTCAATGCAACATAAGAAACCTTAATAACCAAAGACTCTTCTTTCATCTGAAAAAAAAGAGTTAATTAGTAAGTTATATGGGTTTGGAGTAATATGAAGCACAAGTGGGGGCGGCTGTACTATAGGCAAATGCTGCCCCCTCGCGGGAGGGAAAAAAATTGCCAGACGTCTGACCAACACTTTATCTGCACCATCCTGCAAGAAAAAAACCCCGTACAAATTCAGGAATGGCGCTCTACGTCATTTTTTTCAATTCCCGAATAAATTCAGGAATGGCATTGAGTTAATTTAAAGTAGGTAATTTAATAATCAATATTTGAAAAAGAAGATTTCACTCATCGGCCGAGGTGAAAATAAAAACAGAATTTTGGATTATATTATTATTTTCAGTCACTGACCATTAAGTAAACGCATGCTGTCGGTGGGCGACGGCTGCTTGAGGGTCTGCTCTGCCTGCTCTCTCCTTTTTGATTCGTACTCCAGAGCTTCTTGCAGTTTCCTCTTGGCCTTCTTCTCTTTCTTCAGACGTTTCTGGATAATCGCTGAGGGAGGTATGCACAGACATCAAATACCCTCTTGCATGCATCATATGTTATGAATGAAATCCCCCACTGTTTGTTTGTCTGTTATCCAGAAGCAGTTTTGTGTCAATATTAAATCTAGTGAAGGGCATATTAGAGTAATGTGTATTGAACATACATGCATGAACAGACAGAGACAGAGACAGTTTTGCTTACCTCTGTTCTTCTGCTCCATGGCCAGCTGCTTTTCCAGAGTTTCTCTGAGTTCTCGCTCTCGGAAAAGCTCCATCTTCAGCTCTGTCTTTTCCAGTTGAACCTGCTTCTCTTGAGCCCGTGCATTGTCGATGGCCACCTTCAGCAGGCCCTGCAAACACACAGATAGAGAAACAGACGCATACACACACGCACACATGGACACGCATATCGACACGCGCGTGCGCACACACACACACAGACACACATCCACACAATTTATGACAACTCCCACGTGGATGATTTTAAACAGTAACAATGACCAAGTGGAGACTGACACCCGCTGGAGCACGGTGCAGGCCGTGGAATATAATACTCTAGCATCCAGAACTAAAGCAGAGACCAATGACAAATATGATCATCCACTGATAGACCAGAGGGGGTTTACGTTACCCACAAAGTATCTTGTTTGCACACTTCAAACCCCACCACAACCAGTCTTAGAAATGCTACCATGTAGCAGAATGCCAGCGAAAATAATAACTGGTAGCAGAAGACTATTTGAAAATAGTTCCGGGTAACAGACAATAATACCAGAGAAGAGTGCCTGGTACTCTTGCCAAGTACCACAAATACTACTGGGTAAATTGAATTGTACTAAATCCCAGAAATAGGCCATTATGCAAGAAATGTATCTGAAATAGTACACAGTTCCAGGAATTGTACAAGTTGCCATAAGTTTTGGGTACCACAAATGCTACATTGTAGTTGCATAGTACCGAGTACCAGAAATAGTACGTAGTCCCAGATTAGTTTTACAAAGGTTCTTGTAAAATGTGTACTTGTAGCCCTGTTTGGTATTGTTGGGTGTATTTATGTGTATGTTGTGTTCGACAACTCTCAACCGAGTTAGATGGGATTGGCTCTATCTTTCTTACGTTGGGGCTGATGAATTTTGAGATTCCTACCGCCCTCCCTCAATAATGTGATTACAATTCAATTTGTGACACACTTAATTAATCTCAATGATAGGGTACAATGTACATGAAAATGTCTATTTACTGTCTTTTTTATTAAACCCAGAAATGCAAACTGTGCGATTCCTAAATTCTACCACAGTGCTTTGTCAGTTGGAATTGAGTTATGCTTTCAACCATATCCAGGATCAAAATTATGACAAGCGCTACAGAATATGGATGCAATGACTTAATGGCTGGATGGTCATCATGACTTGTGGTTGACAAATTGTACCTGTATGTTGGTGAGGAGAGTCTCTATTGATGACAGGCCATCTGGAAAGAGGAAGGGTGAGGGGAAGCCGGGAGGCAGAGTTGGTCCAGCCAGAGACAACCGCTCGTAGCTGTCCCTCGCTGTTGGCGTGCACATCAGGTTATCATCTGCAAACAAAGTCAAATCAGGTTAAATATTCATCCATTTATGAATCCATTTTCTGGACCACTTTATCCTCACCAGTAAAAAGACAAAAGAGCAGATCAAATAAGAGGAAACCCCTTGAGATGCTCAGATTATGTTTGATTGTCGAGGCTCCACAGTACACTGTCCTAACAGAAGTCTCTTCTATAGTCACCTGGACTCTACCAAATAGACCACAGTGGTCCCTGTGAGAATCCTTTGTATTGCTTTTCCTCAGCATTCCAGAGTGGGGGATAAACACTATCAAGACGGACATAAATTCCAGTTTTTTTCCATATAAGCGATATCATGTGGACAACAAAATCAGGCCCACTCGCCTCGAGCCCCGAGAGAAACGCATTTCCTTTGTGCTTGCACGCATGCGACTGCCTGTCAAATAGGTAATGACATCATGCTCCTCTCAGCGCAAAATGTGCGGGCTAATACCCCCCGCAATCTGTAATCCAGCCTCGGAGGAGAACAGAGAAGATGGGAAGCAAAGACAGCGCACACACCGGTTGTGTTATTTTTGTAAGGAAGGAGACAATTCATTGCGAAGAAATCTCCACAGGAGTGAAGTGACCGTTTAAGAGCTACAGTAAATAAATTCAAGCGAGAGGGGTTCCTGATAAGGTTTGACAATCAATGCATTATTATCGTTCCTTTTAAGACTTTTTTGTGCATTGTTTGCATTGGGAATACGTTGGAACCATGTTCAAATCTTGTCTAAAATGTCGGAAATGGGTACAATCCATGCATATTTTGAACAACATAACAATGTAAACCATTATCATAATTAAATTATCATTCATTCTGTAATTCTGTAATTCATCTGAAAAAAGAAATTACATGATGCAATGTTTAAAACTTGTCAGGTGGCTTCACACAGAATCATCTGATTTTAGATATTTTCTAAGTAGATGTTTAGTTGAGTTAAAAATGAAATTTAATAAAGATTATTTTATTAAATGCAACAAATGAAATAAAAATATTTGCATTGCAATGTTTTTGGTTGCATTCAATTGAAGGCTTGCATAAAATGAGGCATTGCAATGTTTTTTTTTTAATATATTTGTATTTTTTAAGATTACCCAACAAAAAGGTTTAAATTGTATTTTAATGTGCATTTTTTATGTCCATTAATCATTAAAGATCCTCAATAGAAAGTCTTAATTTTTCAATAAAAACTGTTTATAAATTAAATCAAAAGTAAATAGACAATGTATTATGCTTAATTTGAATGTCATATGATTATTTTTGTGCTTCTATTTTTAAATACATATATCCATAATGATCCTACTTTATATAAGATATGTAAAAAAACCCGAAATATTTCTGATAGGAACGTTTATCAATATGGTTAAAAAAAGTGCAGAATTGCTCGTTGATTGTGTCTAAAAGCCGTATTGACAGCCATTGTTTATAATCAGCAGTGGTGCTGTTTATTCAGTCTCAATGAGTTCAAGGATTGTCTGATAGAGTTGATCCAAATTAAGATTCCTTTGTCCTGATCTGCACGCTCCGAGTGCCACTCTCGATTGGAATGTGGACTTCAGTTTTCGTTTGTGATTATATGGCAACAGAGGAATGGTGTACAAACAACACCCGCCTTCCCTCCCTCCCTTTCCTCCTTTCACCACCCACCCATCAACATTCAAGCGATGCCAGCCAAGAGCTGGGAACAGCTGGTGCTACATTAATTAGTTTAAAGTATTTATTTCGCCCATCCTCAGAGCAGATTGAGCAAAAACATTGGAGATTATTTGGAGCATCTGCAAAATGCCCTGGAAACATGTCTGGCGCCAAAAAAAATGGAGTGCTTGGATTCACAGTTTAGTCTTGTTATTTGGATTTTGAGTCTACCATTCCTGTGGAGAAGGCGGTGAAGGTCCGTGGAGGAAACATGCAACCTTTCTGATTTCATTCAAGGGGAAGTCATTTTCTTTCAAAAACTAAAATATATATCTTTCAATGCCGGGAGATTAAACTGCAGTTAGAAACTTTGGTCGCTTTTAAATCTCATTTGTGAGCGTGTCCTGACATATTAACTCATTCACTGCCATTCACAAATTTATTCGGGAAATGAAAATGTGAAAATATAAGATGATTCCCGAATTTGTTTAGAATTTTGTTTAGATTTTTATTGTTTGGGTGCCGATAAAGCGCTGGCTATGGCCTCTGAGATATTTTTTTTCCATTCCAGAAGGGGGCAACATTTCCCTTTTTTCCATGTTCGCCCTTTGTTGCTGATTCATCTGTTGTTAAAGCGCTATGTAAACCAGAATGTATGTATTGTATTTTGGACAGACGCCTCTGCTTGCACCTCATATTACTCCAGACCCATATAATTTAGGAATTGCCTCTTTATTTCTAATGAAAGAAGAGAGTCTGAGGTTTCTTACGCTGGATTGAATGTTGATGTAGTCCTAAAACTCAATATTCTGTGTGTCCTGGAATTCGAGTGACAATGACAAAAACCTTGGCACTGACGTGGACATATTTTTGCATGTCTGGCAGGGAATGAGTTAAACAGAGCGAATTTGGTCCATGCATGCGAGCATGTGGGTAAAACAGGAGTCCCTAGACAAAACCGGAGTACCCAGGGAAAACCTACGCGGGCACAGGGAGAATATGCAAACTCCCCACAGGAAGATCAGCGCTGGAATCAGAACCTGCACTTCTGCACTGTGAGGCCGACGTGCTTACTCATTGATTACTGTACCACGCCAAATTCAATATGGATATTTTTTAATTTGTTTTTTTTTTGGGCACCTACAGTCATCCATAACAATGAGCAGTCTTTGGTGCTGTGTAAAACGATGAGGTCGTGCCAATGGTACACATATTTTATTTTTAAACAAAAGTACAGAGACTGATGTCAAATCATGAACAGTTAATGATGCTGCTATTATTGGATTAGTCTTTATTAGTCTCACAGTGGAGAAATTTACATTTCACAGCAGGAAAATTATGGAAGGAAGAGGAAAGGAAGAAGTACAAAAACAAAATACATGAGCTGCGGGAAAGGCAGCCACTCTCGCGGCGACATCTTGAAGACAAAAGACTAAAAAACTAATAATCAATGATCAATATGGTGACTGTCCAATAACAGAACATCCACTGAATGCGAAGCCACATAAAGAGTCGATTGGCAAGGCCCATCAACAGTCTAGTTCAGGGGTGGGCAAACTTTTTGACTCGCGGGCCGCATTGGGTTCTAAAATTTGACAGAGGGGCCGGGCCAGGAGCATTTGGAGGGAGTGTTTGGGCCGGAAATACTCCGAACAAGTTATGTCCATAATTTATAAAATCACTTCAAATGACTTCGACTGAGCGTATTTTACAAAGATTCCACAGCATATAGCTATAGTTTACGTTTTAAGACTTGCGCTGAATATTCATGAAGTCTTGTTTTCGAGTTGATGACGATCCCCATGTGACGTCACGTTTGGACCGCCCCTGACCGAGAAAGCGACATACAATGCATTTTGGGTACTTTGTTTGGTCTGAAAACTTCGTGTTGATCCGTGTTGATGGTGAAATTAGAAAGAAAACACATAAATAACGCGATGGTGAATCGTTGTGTTGCACCAAGACAACTATTTGATATTCGCTGACACAAATTCCCAGCTGACGAATCAGCCCATTTCCAACGGAGCTTGGGCGCAATCTTCTGCATTTTCTGGGTGCTACATTGCTGTCATTGACGGCTCGAATTGATATGGGAGGACTCCTTGAATCAATTGCAAACATTTATGCTTTCCTCTTTAGAACTATTTGAATCATATTCATAACTGGATGAGTAACAAGAAAACATCTTCTCCGAATCTGAAGCCATTGTTTTGATTCTCGATCAAAGGCAAGACGTCTTGGCGTGACGTCACGAACAGGGGGGTGGGACCTTCTGAAACTGACCATTTCCGGATTCATTTGAAGTCATTTTTATTCTTGTTTTTCATTTAACTAAAAATATCAGCCTGCCTGATTTGGGTATTTTAGATGCTATAAAACGTTTTTCTGATGTCAGTGGGAAACAAAAACAAAAAATGGTGCCGGTTGTCCTTTAAATGTAGTATGTACAAACCTCATAGCACAGTAAGAACACTACAACCCAATTTATTAACTGTCTTTCAAATGTGAAAAATATCCCTGATCAGTCTGTGTAAGCTCTCAGTCGTACAGGAGTGGTCCATCGATGAGAAGGTTTCTTCAGCCGTCATCTGTACAAAAGTGAAGGTTTCGGACGTTTCGCCTCCTATCCAAAAGGCTTCGTCAGCGAACTAAAGTCTGACTGGTCGTATCGGCCCCATTTATATATCCCTAATGTCCAGACCTGGTGGCGCCGGACACAGCTATGATAGGTCCCTACTCTCAGGTTGGGGGGGCGCGGGACCCCCCCCTGTGGCCCCACTGATTGTTCCTACATTCCTGACTAACGATTGGCCTATTACCCCCACTCCCCCCGGTATCACCTCATCAGCATAACGACCCTCATCAGCATTGCGAAAGTTGCCTAACCTGTTTTGCCTGAGCAGGCTATTGTATGAACGATCCAAATTGAACCTCACACCACCAGACCGGTTTAATGAAGGATTTTGTTGTTTTATAAGAATCGCCTCTTTTACCCCCCTTTCAAACCATCTATGTTCTTTCGCTAAGATTTTAACCTCATTGTCGTCAAATGAGTGGTTGCTAGCTTTTAGGTGCAAATGTACTGCCGATTGAGGCCCACTAGTATTATCCCTGCGATGTTGATAAAGTCTTTTTTTGATAATTTGTTGAGTCTCCCCAATGTACTGCTCTTTACAATTTTCATTCTTACAATGTATGGAATAAACTACATTACTTTGTTTTTCATTTGGTAGCCTATCTTTTGGATGCACTAATTTTTGCCTTAACGTGTTTATCGGTTTGAAATAAGTAGGAATTTTATGTTGCCAAAGGACTCTTTGTAATTTTTCAGAAACTCCTGCAATGTACGGTACTGCTACTCCTCTCCTTTTAGAATCTTGAGAATTATTGGTTTCGTTCGCTATTCTTTCTTTCTGACATTTGTTGAATGACCACTGAGGGTACCCACAGTTAGTGAGTGCTCTCCTGATATGTTTTGACTCCTTTTCTCTACCTTCAGTGCTAGTTGGTATTAGTTTAGCCCTATGCTGGAGGGTTCTGATAACTCCTAGTTTATGTTGTAAAGGGTGGTTAGAGTCAAAAAGTAAGTATTGGTCAGTGTGCGTAGCCTTCCTAAAGACTTCTGTTTTTAGCGCTCTGTCCTCTTTTATAATTACTTTACAATCCAAGAAGGCTAGTTGGTTCTCTTGAATGCCCTCACGAGTAAATTTAATGTTGAAGTCTACAGAGTTGAGATGATCTGTGAAGGATTGAATTTCTTGTTTCTTAATTATGACAAAAGTATCGTCCACATATCTAAACCAGTGTCTAGGTTTTGTCCCTGGGAAGGATGTGAGGGCCTGTTTCTCCATCTCTTCCATGTAAAGATTAGCCACTATGGGCATAGCTGTGTCCGGCGCCACCAGGTCTGGACATTAGGGATATATAAATGGGGCCGATACGACCAGTCAGACTTTAGTTCGCTGACGAAGCCTCTTGGATAGGAGGCGAAATGTCCGAAACCTTCATTTTTGTACAGATGACGGCTGAAGAAACCTTCTCATCGATATCCCTGATCAGTTAATAAATTTGTCTCAAGGAATATGGCGTTTACATACTATTTCGCAGATACTTGGAGGAGGAAATGGAAATAGATTAAAATAACATGCACTGTGATTTATCAAGATTGCGTCTGTTTTTAATAAGTTTCCATCGAAGGGGCAAAGTTAAAGAAATCAACATTTATTGAAAAATGGAATCACTTTCAAAATTCAAAACATATTATTACACAACGAAATTTCAAGCTCAATAATACCTACTTGTGTTAAATTCCGCCAAATCATCGATGGTTTGTCCTGACCGAGCGCTCAACAAACTCCTCACTGACGCCCTCGCCTCCACGCACAAACAAAACACGTGTACCGTCGCCGAGCACACAAACATAGACTACCTGCATTTGAAATTTGCATACTCGGCACGGCAGCCAATCAGAAGCCTGCTTCTTTCTTCCGGACTTTCGCAAGCGTTATAAAGTCGTGCAATTGCATGTCATTTTCCAAAATAGATGCACAGAACCTCAGCCCAGAAGAAAGATTCAAAAGAAGCTAACAACATATGTGACGCTAAAAAAACGTAAATTTACATTAAACCGTGACTGTAAAGTGTACGTGAGACTTATGAAAGGGGCTTAGTGGCTCGTAGGAAGCAATGCAAATCTTGTATTGTGCACCGCAATGAGAATAGACTACTGCAGCAAAATCTACAGCCATGCACATTTACCGTAAATTAAGCAAGGTAGCATTTGTAGTAGGTGCATTCTTGATTTAAAAAAAAAACTTTATACTTTGTTACAATGTTTTTTTTAATGTGATTAGTTGTGTCTTTGTGCTTCAAGTTGTGAAAAATGGGACAGGCAACTTTTCAGTTATCTGCCCTGTTGTTCTTTTTGTCATGAGTTTTAGACACTGTTTGAACTATAATTTGGGCAAGTTCGGCGGGCCGGATTAAAAAGCCTAACGGGCCATATGTGGCCCGCGGGCCGTAGTTTGCCCATGCCTGGTCTAGTTGCAGGGCACGTACCATAGAGATGATTTGGATTCAAACATATAATCTTATAGTTTCCAAAAAGTGGATATTCCTGGGAAAGATTAAGTTTGGCCACCCTCGGTTATAATTTGAGCCTTGTGCGCTGTGTGAAGTAAATGTATTTTAGAGTAAGATGAAAGTCTCGTTTCATCTCCATAAAACACCTAATGAAAGATTAAAACGCCGCGAGTTGGCCGGCGCTTAGGTTGATATAGACATCGCTCACCCCCGATAAAATCGCCATGTCAATGAGGGATGTTAACAGACCTCTCGGAGAGCATGCTTTGTAATTGAGTCGTACCGGTGGCACTTTGTCGACCTGATTCCGAGCTGGCATTAATCATAAATTATTGCTTTAACAAACTCAGGCGTCAGGCTTCCGCCGGCACCCCGAGCTCGGCACGATCTTGGATCACACAGAATATTGGATGGCTTTGTTGCAACGAGGAAACAACCTGTCACGATGTGGGAAAAGCAAACAGAGCGTTTTGTTCGACGGACTCCGACGAGTGTTCAAGCGCTTCTTGTCAGATAACATTTCCACCTTCCCCTGAAAAAACCTTAGGCAAAAAAAGGATTAAACTAAAATTGGAGGCAGCTTAATAAAATATCAAAAATATAGATCAGCAGATCCGTATTCTCTTCCATTCATCACATGGTTCTTGCAAGCAGTCTCTGGTATGAACGGCTGTTTATTCCTCACAATCACCTGACGAGTGCAGTCTTCATCTTAATTACAGTGAACTGAACGGCGGCCCGACGGAACAGAGCGCTCTGCTTCGAGGTGATATTACTGTGGGCCTGGAGAGGCTGCCAATACAAGCTGTGTTGGTGGTTTCGGCGTCCAGCCCTGCATGTGAAAATGCCGCCTGCAAAATTATCGCCTGCGAAAATGGGCAGGTCACTCCAACACTGCCCCACTTCTCTTCCCCTTTCCTGTCACTGATAGCATTTCACGCTCAACTGTTTCAGCGGATAATAGGAGCCACAAATAAAAATGGGAACATTGTAAATACAATGCATTGTGAATGAAACACCGTGATTTAAACACCTCCGCCAGAACCTCCATAACTATCCCCTCTCCATCTCCCTGCTTTGAATAGCTGCAGAGGTAGTCCTTGACAGCGTGAAAGCGGTGATGAATTACCTATCCAGTTAATTTTCTCACTCCTCCACTGTTGTGCTGTTAAAGCACTAGGCCAGGCATTGACTTGACTATAAATACATTCAAAACATAATAAATATATAAATATAAAATACTTGGAGGGTGATATACTGTAGGCTTGTCTACAATTTACATTTGATTATACGTATATGTGTGGCAAGTGGGACCTGAAATTAAAACAATATAAGAATTAAACCCTTCCAAAAACCTTAGACTTCCACCCTATTACATTTGTTTCTAAATAATAGGCTGTACCATTTGTGAAGTTGCATGCATTGAGATGTTTTAACATTAGTGGTGTGAGCAGTCCTGTGGATTCCTACAAACAATATAAAAATATATGAACGGATCCATTGCAGAGGAAAATAGTTGTATTACTGTATTTGAAAAAGTAAACAAATACTGTTTGTGAAGCAGGTAATAAGAACCAAAAGAAATAAATCAGGATGTGCTTGCAGATGATAAAATCTGAGTTGTACTTAAAACTAAATATGTGAAAATTAACATAGCTAGTAAAACAATGAAAATGTTTCTTCAGCCGTCATCTGTACTTCTTTGAAGGTATCGGATGTTTCACTCCTCATCCGAAGAGCCAGAACAAAAGTAGTAATCAGATTAACTTCAGGGAGTAGTCCCCCAACCTTAGAGCAGGGACCTATCAGAGCAGAGGTCTGGCACAACCACCTCTGTCCATTAGGGACATATATATAGGGCCAGAGTTACCAGCACAACTTTAGTTCGCTGATGAAGCTCTTTAGATGAGGAGCGGAACGTCCGACACCTTCAAAGAAGTACAGATGACAACTACAGAAAGATTTTCAGCAGATGGCGCATTGACACCGTCTGCTGTTTTCTGTCTGCCTCAGTGATGCGGTGTGTCTTCTACTGTGATGGAACGAGTGCGCCCCTTTGAGGATAATCCATGAATTGCAGCGAATTAAAAATATCAATTCCATGTCTTTTATGCATCTTTCCACTTTCAAATTATCCTGCGGGCCTGATTGAACCTCCTTGGGGGCCGGTTCCGCCCCGCGGGCCGTATGTTTGACACCCCTAGTCTACACAGACATATCTAGTAAAAGAAATATGAACTTGCAGATGTTATGAAGTATTTGTTCCACACAACCTTACATAGGTAGACAAAATACAAAATAAAAATAATCTATGTGTTCATGTGATTACATGTGCGTACAATGTAGCAATTGGAACTTGCGGCGATAAATATAAGATATACGTATATATATTTTTTCCCATTGTGAGAGACACGCATCACAATCTGCGGCAAAGCCAGAGGAGGAAAACCTTGGGAAATTTAGCTGCAATCTCGGGATAAATAGCTGTAATTGACCTTGGGAGTTGAAAATGTGCCATATGTTTCTGGTTCCTGTGTTTGAAAGCAACTCCCTCAGGACATTGTTGAAGCGGGGAGAGGGAGGTGTGGAGGAGAGACAGACAAAGAAAAAGGGGGAAAAGGAGGTGTCGGAGGATAGTTAAAAAAAAGGCAGAGGAGATGAATGTGTAGATGGCGACGGCACAAGATCAGAATGATTGAAATAGTGACAAGAGTGTGTGAGAGAGAGGGCAAAGGTATACTGGGCTGGGCCAGTCAGAATGATATATTGACAGGTGGAAGCTTTTGTCCTTGTGAGCGCCGATCCTCCCAGCAGGAGAAGCGGTAAAAAAGCAGTAGCTTGTCAGCATAGAAATGAGACCTTGCTGCACGATTGCATTGAATTTGCCTAACGTCAGAACCTCCTCCTTTAAATGGACCAGTTATGACCTCTCGGACAGCCATTAGCAGCTAACGCAGTGCTGATTCCAGCTGCACTTAAAAGCAATGGATTTGGAAAATCTTGTCAAGGGGAATCATGTGTCGGCCGCTGCAAGTGCCAGTGATGCGGGCAGGAAAGAGGAGTTGCATTCATATTGAGCACTTAAAAAAAAACACATGAGGCTTGCTTATCTTGCAATCGCTCTCTGCACTTGAAAGCGTCTTTCAGGGTAAGTAGACTCAACCGAATGACCCGTCTAAATGGATAGATATGAGCAGCAATGTTAATCAAATGTCAAAGCAAACTTGTTCGTCCATGCACCTTGGCTCGACTCACAATTGACAACTTTGAGTTACAAATTCTAAGAACTGACAATGCATTTTAGTACATATGGAAGGAACCTGAATTCCAGATTGGTCCTTGGGCTGAGAAAGTTCAGCTTCACTTGCAAAGTGAACAAAGTAAACTGCTGATTGATCTATGTGAAAAGCAATGCAAACACACTGTCATTAAACACACACTTAGACACACGCTCAGACACACATATCCAACGACAAACACACACATACTAATGTGGCCTCATCACATTGAAGCTAATTTCCTTTTCATCAAGGAGAGAAGAAAATGATCCCTGCTGGGGGACAAAGTCAAGAGCAGGTAACATTTGGCACTTGCTCTGTTATCGAACCTTAAAAATCCAAACGGCAGACTTTTTTTTTCCCTCCTCCCATTGCGTCAAGATGAAATTGCTTGGTGCATAAAGCCATTTCGAGAGAGAGACAGTGAGAGAGAGACAGAGGTTTGTGAGGGTGGGAGGGAAGGTGAGTGAGATAATCAGGCTGGCCACTGGGCCGTGTTTTCCTAAATGCTCTCCAAAACATTACTGTGCACAGGCATTAAATTAGCCGCGGCCCACCTTAAAATGTTGACATTTAGCGTGACTTTTTGGAGAGTGACACCCTCATATTTTTCTCGTTGGATATCATTAAATCTCAACTGCCCTATGGCCGTGCCTTTCCATTAATAACCCATTCCGACTGTTACTCCCTCACTCCCTCTCTCTCTGTCTATCTCGCTGCAATGTCTGTGACGACTCCATTGCTTTTGCCTTAATAATAAATTGAATCGTATCCTCAAGGCTGCATGAAGATAGAGACACAGATGGACATCATAAATCCTTTGGCATCGTGAATGTGACAAATGACCCTAAGAAGTAGCTCACTCAGGCCATGTCCACACACACACACGCACGCACACGCACACACACGCACACACACGCACACACATATACACACACACGTGCACACACACACACACACACACACGCACACACACACACACACACAGGTTCCATTTCTATTAGGTAAAACCGTATGTGATTCTCTGCACATTTCACTTGAAACTCGGCAGCACGGTGTGTCTCGCGGGTATGAAGAACATTATTGATCTGGCATTCTACATTTGAGTTAACATTCATCCTTGCATTTTCAAATCTGCTGATCCTCGCAAGGGTCGCGGCTGACTCAGAGCGGTAGGCAGGGGTACACCCTGAACAGGTTGCCAGGCAAGAGCAGGCACACATCGACAAGCAACCAACCAGGCTGATGCTCACACCCAAGGATAATTTAAAGTGCTCTTTTAATCCGCCATGCATGTTTTTGGGATGTGGGAGGCACCATGAAAATCCACACACGAAGGCCGAAGCCGGAATCAAACTGCATATTTGCACGGTAAGGCTGACGTGAGAACCAGTTAACCCCCTAGAGTTAACATGCCATTGTAAATCAGAATCAGAAAACCCATAATCGTCCCACAATGGGGACATTTGCAGTCCACAGCAGCAATTTGAAAGGGGATGGGATGGGGGGGTGAAAGGATAAAAAAACAAGATGTTCTAAGCATAGTAAAAATGTCAGTAGACTGAGATGTATACTGTAAACGTTCAAAACTGTTTAAAAAAACTGTACATAGTGCAAGTATCAAGAAAATGTGTATTGAGATACGTATGTAGCTGTATTGCATCAACACATATTTTCAGTACAAGAGTCCAGTTTGTAAATAACATGTGTAGTTCTTGTTCAGCGCTACACATTGTAACCGAAACACAATGTGTACTATTTCATTGAACATCCACAATATGTGTGCTGTACATAGATTCACCCAGCTACTAGAAAATAATCTCTCCAAGTTGGTTAACATTTTCATACTCTTACAATGCTGGCATCGATATGTATTCGACATCAAAAGAGATGCACTCAAATGTTGACGTTGCTAATTTGCATGCATGCATAAAGCGCATTATTGCGGTAAGTGGTAGGAGAAGGCCCAATTAGAATCAACTTAAATAATCTAATCGTGCATGAATGGCGCCGTACAGAAAACGATCCACCCTTGTCTTCCGCCGTGTATATGAGGTGTGGCGCGACTAATCAGAGCAGATTATGAGCTACAAATTGAACTTTAGTAGCATGCGTTTAAAGGTGGCGGATACAAGCGTGTCTCACCAGTGCTCATACAGAACGAATCCCCAAACACGTGCGAGATGGCGAAAGAGGGATGGTAACGAGGGATCTGCTGTGATTTCCAACCAGGAGGAAGATATCTTGTCTTTTTATGCCGCCCGTGTCATATTTATTGCATAAAGGTCAGTGTTCATTTGTTCAAAGTCAGCATTTTGCCTCCTACTTCTCTGCCATGTAATAAATGCAGGGGGTTGTGTCATTATCGGACCTACGAGGATTACAGCCTCGGCTGACTGTGATGACTGCATAAAAGAGTGCGGGACTTTTACTTTCTGCCTTTTCTGACATGCTCTTAAAGCAAGCCTCAATAAAAAGCGGTCCGCTTTGTGGAGAGAAGTTGGCGAAAAGGCCTTAAATGCGATCCGTAACCCTCGGCAAGATAACACTACAAAAGGAACTAAGAATTATAGTACAACATCTGAGGTCGAGCTCGCAACAACATTCCACTGTTTATTGAAGCAGTGATTTAGATTGCGGCCGAACGTTTATTGACACAAGAATCCGAGAGATTAAAATTGATTGGCCATTTTGCCTGACTCATTCCCATTTCCGAGGGGGATCGTTTGTACTGTATACGCCACAAATCTCTGTGTGACCCACTAATCATCCAGCCATTTATTCCTCACTCTTTGTTTACACTGCCTTTTGTTTGGTATTTATGAATTCATTAGAGCGCCTCCTCACGCGGCTTAACGCAAAAGGTGACTGGGGAGTCCTGCCCATACCTGATAGCGCAGCCGAAATATGACCAACACAAGCTGCAATTACACATTAAAATCATAATCATGAAGCACTCGGGACAAACTCACAAATAAACAAATAGGATAGTGGATTTTCCGTTACTGCAATGTGTTTGTCTTGGAAATATGCTTAATATGTCACGGAATTCACGTACACCTCCAGTTTCGGTCACAAAATAAGCAGCTAGTCTATTTTATGATGCTTAGTAAACTGAGGTCTCATGACATACACTGAGGAATTTGTAATATGGACAACAGCAAATTTTCTTTGTTGTTATATTTGAATTGTACAAACTAAGGACCATTTGCCAGCCAATCGCAAATCACACAGAATGATCAACCATCTACATTCACACTCACACCTAAGGACAATTTGGGATAGTCAATCAGCCTGCCATGCATGTTTTTGGAATATGTGGCAGAACCAGAGGACCCGGAGAAAACCCACACAGGCACGAGGAAAACATGCAAACCCCACATAGGGAGACCAAAGCTGAAATTGATCCCTCAATGACTGGGCGGCCCTGAGAAATTTATTATAAAAATAAAATGCATGAAGAAAGCATGAGTTCTCTTCCTTCATGCCCATCTCCCACATGTGATATGAACCCATGACAAATGTGTGGGGAAATTTCTGGGCATATTTTTATCAAATAATGAACAAGAGAGGAAAATCCATCATATATATTTTTTTACAGAATTAACATTAGTATTAGTATTGGACATATCGGCTCACTGTAACTGTATTAACTTCGACATGTCTAGGTCTGGTTCTGTATTCCGCTGGGTGCAGCTCTGCTGGCGCTAATCCATACTAGTACTCTACTTGGCTTGCTTTTTAACGCTGATGATGAAAACACGAACAAAAAGATGCACAAGAAGAAGCAGGGACTTGAAAAGGACTGGCTTATACGAACACTTTGCAAAGACGGATGCAAATCCATTAGTCGTTTCACAGTTATAAAAATACTTAAGGGGCCCTTTTAATCGTGGCGACGTGTTAAACGCGCGGAAATGTGTTTTGATAACATTATTCATAACACCGGCTTTGCTTCGTGTGAATTAATAACACTTCATTTGCAGATGCTCCAGAAAAGCTGGCACGGTATTTGCAGCTAAAGAGATTAATTTTCAAACACCTAATTGACAGACTGGGGTTATATGGGATAAGCAACACACTCTATAAGGCGGCAGTGGCAAAGTCAAGGTGACTGGAATGCTGAGGAAAAAGGCTTCCGTGAAAAAAAAAAAGATCAGAATGGAGAGCAGAAAAGGAGGGAGTGAAGAAAATTAGTCCTGAAGCACTTTTCCACCACCCTCCCCCTATTCTTCCTCACTTTATTAGGAATGATTTACTTTCATGGTGGAAGGATATAAAAGAGTATAGCCGCGTAATTATCACAGAGTGAAAATTTAGAGGTTTGACTCACAATGTCCTTAAGTCGGCTATCGAGCAGACTGCCAGGCGATAAGAGAGGCCGCGCTGTGCTCCCGACATCACATCGGCGGTGCTTTTAAAAAAAAATCTTTTTAACGAGGGCTGCCACTCGCGAGTCTGTAAATAGGACGGGAGTGCTGCAAGCGAGCGGGGCCGCTTGCTGTTTACCTTGGCAAGCCTTGGCCTCAACGTGTCCGCGGCATCCCTTAATTACTGTTTACATGCAAATATTAAATTATACCAAAAAGTCCCCCACCCCTGCAAGAATGTCTCCAAAAGTACAGAAATACATATTCAGGGTCAACCTTATCTGTCCGCAACAGTCGCCGCCGCCAAGATATGTATTGTTTTGAATCACAAATGTTCCCGCATTGTACATAATCTTCATAATTGCTTAATGCTGTTGTCCAAGGGCGTTGCAATGGGAGCCTGCTGCCGTGATCTGCATAATAGCAGATGCTCAGATATGTAAAACTCACCTTGTGTGCTCTTAGGGAGTGAGAATAACTATAAGAATGATACAAAATCAAGGGCTGTTAAAAAGAGTTTGTTAAGGGTTTCTGCACGAGCGGCCACGACAACAAGGACGTTCGATTAATTCATTCACTGCCATTCTCTAATTTATTAAGGAATTGAAAATGTGACATGGAGCGCCACTCCCAATTTTGTTCGGGTTTTGCTTTTTCTTGCAAGTGTCAATGTTTTTCCCTTCCACGAGGGGGCATTTGCCTTTTGGAAAGCCGCCCCCACTTGCACTTCATATTACTCCAGACACATATAACTTAGGAATTAACTCTAAAGAAGAGAGTCTAATGTTTCTTACGCTGCATTAAATGTTTATGTTGTCCTAAAACTCTATATTCTGTGGGTCCTGGAAAAACCTGGCACTGGAGTGGACACATTTTTGGACATGTCTGGCAGTGAATGAATTAAGAGCAGATATGCAAAATATAAATACAGTAAAGTCTCGTTATATCGATATCGGATATATCGATAGTCCCGGTTATATCGATACTATTTCTATGCACGCACGGAGAAAATTACATGCAAACAGGGTCGGATATATCGATAGTCCCGGTTATATCGATATTTTTTCGGACTCCCTTGAATATCGATATAACGAGACTTTACTGTATATTGACGACTGGAATGTTGGTTGATACTCCACAGCATATACCATGGCCACATCCGGATCCCATTAAACTATTTCCCTTGCTGTCTTCGAGAGTCATCTAGGAAAAGACAAATGATGAAGGCGTCGAGAAATAGTAACATGAAACTCTAAATCAACAACAGTTTTAAAATATTAGGCAAGTGTTATTTTATTTTACTTACTATTATTATTATTTATTTTATTTTTTAATGGGTCTAGTTTGTTGAACTCCCATACGTCTGCGTGCGGAATGAACCAAAGAGAATGACTTCTCAACTGATAAAATTAGAACACAAAAATTCTCATTGATCATGCTCATTGAAAAATGGCAGCATGGTGAGAAAGCGGTCAACGTCCGCTTACGGTCAAAAGATCTCGAGTTGCAATCTTCTCTACGGTCTTTTGCTCTTTGCCCAAAACATGCACGGTCGATTCGAGACTAAATCTCTCGTTTGAAGATGTGAGTGTGAATGGTTATTTGTTTTTTTGGTGATAAGTGACTGACTCCAAGCCACTCACTCCAAAATGACGACGACCAATGACCACAAGACGATAAAACAACAGTGTAGTTCTGGTACTCCAGAGTCCCTATTCAGTCTGCTCCAGGATATCATGCCAAAGTAACTCCAGCAGACCTGTTTTTCTAACTGGTATGTTCAAAATGACAGTTTTTGCAGAATTAATTCTGATTCTGTTCACCCGACACACCTGTACAAGGTAATCTGATCCCAAAAAGAAGATATGCTTGATTGGGTGTACAGTATTTTAATACAAATATCTAGTGTGATTGTTTTTGCCTTTGAAGTCCACCAAGCCTGCATGGGCCTTTGAGAAAAAAAAAAGAAAAGTAACAATGACAATGTTAAAGACAATTCCCTGACATTGATGCTCTGCCTATCATTAAAAGTTTTCTTCTCTTCAGCTATGCTGACTTTAATGCTGCATGTTGTGTTGGGTCCTCCTGGTGTCCTTGGCGTTTTGCAGCTTCAAACAGGGTGCTGACTACCTGACTTTTTTCCTGGACGAAGGAGGCAAGATCATTAGCCATCAGAGCCCGTGAAATGTGACTTGGCAGACAATAATGCTTTGTGATCAAACAACTTGTCAGTGCGTGCCGTTGAAATAAAAGAGTGCAGAAAAAAAATAATTCAATAGAGGATCAATCAAATTTCTTCTTGCATCATGTGAGCAAGAATGCTGATGGTGCAAGAGCGGGAACAAGGGGAGTTCATTTGGATATTTGTTCTCCGCTCATGAATGTTCCATCGCGTGACACCAGCTCCCCGCTAATCACATTTCAGTCAGGTGGGTGGTTCGGTGTGGGCTTGGTGGGGGGATGCTTTTAGGGACGTTGAAAAGAGAGAGGTTCTTTTTAATCTTTGAAATGCCTTAAAAGTGACAGAATGCTCTCTCCTGCCAAGACGGAGAGCATCGGATGGGGAGATAAATATGCTGTGGTCAGCTAAGTGTATCTAGTGAGCAGAGAGGCAAATTTAATAATGCATTATCATTCACTGGCAAAGGTGAAATCTGCCTGTCCATCTCATGTTACCCTTCAGTGCAAATGAACACGTGCTTTACTCAGCCAAAGCAGAGATGCACACGAGGCAATGTGCGGAGACCTCACTAAATACGGAACATTAGAAAAAAAAAGGTTAGCAATCAAAGGTATCTCTGGTGACTCTGAAGATGAATGATCAAGTCTCTCAATTCCAAATGCCGTTATGGTTGGAACACCAAAAGTTATTTTATGACGCTTATCCCTCGTGGCAGATTTGGCAGTTTCCTTATATTTCACCCTAGCTACCTTTAATTTGTTCCAACAGCACTCTAGTTTGGTCCTGTTCAGTTGGAAACATGGCAACACAGTCAATGAACATTGGTGCATATAAACTTAAATGATCCGAGAGTTCTTGGAACAAAGGGTTCACTTAACTTCTTGAACATACATATCTCCTCCCAGGTGTGAAGAACATGGGAATGAGAATTTCGAGTAAAATCAAAGAATTTTTCATAACACAATGGCAGACCACAGAGATTTATATAGATAAATTCTGCTCTAACGGAAATATGAATCTATGAGATTGATCATTTTCCCATGGCCAGGAATATTGACATGGTCTGTCTTGTTCTTAATCATGGCAACGAAAGCAAATAATCCCATCTGGCATTTCAGCAACTCCAGAAGATGGTTGTAACTCATTGGTGGCAAAACATTGCCACCGCCACATAGGATTTATACGCGTGGTTCGATGTACAAATGCATATGGCTGAAATTGCATTACAAAAAAAAAATAATAATAATACAAATGATACATCATGATGAAATGATGCCAAACCATTTGATGTCCGGAGTGAGTTTTAGAACCAGAGGCTTTCAAATGGTCCCCTTATCCCCTGCCCCCCTACACACCAGTGGCGGTCCGTGCATTTCACACCTAGGCCTTCAGTGAAGTCCTGCTTAGTCCGACTTGAACAAATATCCCTCGTAATACTATAATTTATGACACAACGGCTGGAGATATAATTTACAAAAGCACACGCACGCAGTACTGGGCGTGGCATCACCTTAATCGTCTACAACACAGGCTATTTTCCGGAGCAATTACACATCAATAAATCTACATCAGCAATTAGAACTTTTCACTATACGTGATACTGCAAACACTTAAAAATAAAAGGAAATTTAAAATCATTTGTCCACAAAGTTTTATGAAGTACACCAAGAATATGCAATCTTTAACAATATTTTATGCTAAATTACAAAATGTCAGTTTAATATAAGAAAAACAACAAGACGTTCACAAAATGAACTATTTGTTGAAAATAAAAGTAAACAAATCTTTTTCATTTGTTCTTGAGAATAGGCTTACCTACATGCGACAGCGAGTTGTCCTCTCCTTCAGCCATTGGGGGGTAAAAAAGCGAGTAGATATACTTGGTGTTTCTGCTAAAGTTTCCAGGTTTCCGGGCTGAGGGCTGAGGTAAAGTGAGTATCCAATCACAGTACGCGTACGTCATGTTCAACGCGAGGCCCTCTAGCTGGCCTTACTGTGCCAACTCGTGATCTGATTGGCTATCGCAACTGTATATCAACTACATGTGCCCGTTCATGTCCAGCGCACAGACGCTCTCACTGTTGATTCTGAAGGCGTCGGTCAGATTTCATACAGCCTGGCGACACAAACTAGCTGAATTCTGATTGGATTAAAAACTATAATATAACATCAAGAAAACAGTATATAGAATAATTATACATACATATATATATATATATATATATATATATATATATATATATATATATATATATATATTATATATATATATATATATATATATATGTAACGGAGTTGTACACTTAGGTTATTAAATTATGAAGGAAGTGACGCAACGGCGCACAGTGTGGCACTATGTCCCGCCCATAGTTTCCAGAACAATCTCGAGGAGATTCAGGTTAATCACAAGACGAAACCCATGCGACTTCACCCATCCCTTCTGCCATACTGTGTTGCAGAAATAAAAAAAAATAAAAAGACACATCCACGCGTCTCGTCTTCATTAATACAGCAGCATCGTGGAGATGAAGACAGTCACTGTTGTGACACCCGTCACATTGGTGCCGTGACCCGGATTCACAAGTGACTCTCCACTTCGGACCGGGACCGCGATGCTGCACAATGAAGACGCTGTGCAGTCCCATCACTCGGTGGACGGTGTGTCGACCCCCGTTTTGGAAATACATGTAGTGTGTTAATTGTCTGACCTGCTGTTTTGCAATTAGTGTGCTTTTTTTTTTTTCATGTACGTGTTTTTGTGTCTTAAGTCTAAGAATGAGCTCCTTACATGTAACAAGTAGCACACCTTTGAATGAGTGTAGAGGTAGAGGCTTCCCAACCGTGTAACAGTTGTGTAGTGCAATCCAGAGTGGTGTAGGTTGTACAGAGGGGAATGGGCAGGTTCAAGCTGAGGCCACTTATGTTAGTGGGGACAGAGTTCCTTCCCAGACCCAGTGCAGTGCATCTACGACGAGCGCACAGACAACTGATACACCAGCAACAGATCCCTTTCTCCAGTCTGTCACAGTTATGTAGTGCTATGCAGGGTGATGTAGTTTGTACAGAGGGGAATGGGCAGGTGCGAGCTGAGGCCACTTATGTTAGTGGGGACAGAGTTCCTTCCCAGACCCAGTACAGTGCATCTCCGACGAGCGCACAGACCCTGACACACCGGCGACAGATCCCTTACTCCAGTCACCTGACGTAGTTGGTCAGATGAGTGACATAATTAGACAGCATTTTTGTACATCCTTGCCCGATAACCTTGTCTATTGTGCCTGTTGGTCTTTCTGTTGTCTTCCGTGTGTATGTTGCCTCACTTCTGCATAATTTAAGGGGGTTGTATGTAACGGAGTTGTACACTTAGGTTATTAAATTATGAAGGAAGTGACGCAACGGCGCACAGTGTGGCACTATGTCCCGCCCATAGTTTCCAGAACAATCTCGAGGAGATTCAGGTTAATCACAAGACGAAACCCATGCGACTTCACCCATCCCTTCTGCCATACTGTGTTGCAGAAATAAAAGAAATAAAAAGACACATCCACGCGTCTCGTCTTCATTAATACAGCAGCATCGTGGAGATGAAGACAGTCACTGTTGTGACACCCGTCACACATATATATATATATATATATATATATATATATATATATATATATATAGAATAATTATATATACATATATATATATATATATATATATATATATATATATATATATATATTTAGAAAAAATACTTTTTTAATGAAATTGACTTTTATTATAATTATGATAATGATGTCTGATTATGTTAGGCCAGCAGAGAAGGCCTTGTTGGCCCTGACGGCCCACCAGTGCTACACACACTTGCCACCACCATTTGTTGAGTGTACCTGCAGCAGGTAGTACCTGCTGTTTTCATGAGACAGAAGCTTGTTTGAAGCTGTTCAATTAGTCACATGCAAGATAACTTTATACATTAAACATCATTTAATCTCACTCATTGCTTTTTTTCCATCCAATAATTGTTTTGGACCAATGACAAAAAAAAAAATAATGGAAAAAACAACAGCCTCAGACCATCTGGTCTGTCTGCATTGGGTGACACAACTTCGGGAAAAAGGCTTGACAACAACCAGCTTTTGTCCCGCCATGGTGTGGATGACATTGCAGCGTCTTTTCGAGAAGCCTATTTAAATGGAGTCCTTTCACTGGCAATCCCGCTGCGCTTGAGATTAATTGAATGCTTGGCCGGGATCGTAAAGATCAAACAAGTGGGGGCACTATCATTAAACCATCGGAATGCTATCTCTAAACAATCCGATGTGGCAAACGGGCCCCATTTTAAAAAAGGGCCATAAACAAAGCCTCACGAACAATAGTTTATATTATTAATCTAACGCATCATGTAATATCATTACAGTCGACTATATATTTCATTAATTTTATTCATTTCACTTAAAGCTTTTATAGGAATTACTTTGGTTATTAGTTAGTTCTTAATGTATCGCATGGTGGTGGCAACCATCTCTCTTATCTCGCGGCATAAACCTGTGCATGTTATTCAAATTGCCTCATTTATTATGATAGCTTCCTCATGTAAATTGTGCTGACTGCTCGCCCTTGCGCAGTCCTCATTAGACTAATGAAAAGCTTCAAACGAAAAAACTAAACAAGCTGCCAAATAAAAGGTTCCGTCCGGGGTTATTGTGAAAATTACAACTGTGCGAGTGGCGAGGAGCTCTCTTCATTAATTCATGTTCAGCAAATTGCGAACTAATTTGGTTGCACTCCTCTGCATTAATGGGTTATTTTATGAACAAATAAAATTTTTTTTTTTACCCCACAGTAATATATATATATATATATATATATCGCGGGGGTTGCTGGAGCCTATCTCAGCTGTCTTCGGGCACGAGCCGGGGGACACCCTGAATTGGTTGCCAGCCAATCGCAGGGCACACAAAGACGTACAACAGTCACTCTCACACTCACACCTAGGGACAATTTGGAGTCAATCTGCCTGCCATGCATGTTTTTGGAGTGTGGGAGGAAACTGGAGAAAACCTACGCGGGTCCGGGGAGAACATGCAAACTCCACACAGGGAGGCCGGACCGGGACACGAACCGGCGACCTCTGCACTGTGAAGCTGGTGTGCTAACCACTCGACTACCGGGCCGCCTATATATATATATATATATATATATATATATATATATATATATATATATATATATATATATATATATATATATATATATATATATATATATATATATATATATATATATATGTATGTAACGGCGTTGTACACTTAGGTTATTAAATTATGAAGGAAGTGACGCAACGGCGCACAGTATGGCACTATGTCCCGCCCATAGTTTCCAGAACAATCTCGAGGAGATTCAGGGTGAGTCGCAATTTTCTGTTGGTCTCGATTAACGCGCATTTTCATGACAATATCTTATTTTGTTTCCCCTTTTGTACTGTCTAGTGTTATCTAATTAGTTCCCTTATTCATTTCGAGTCCAGATTACTTTTTGTGTCATTATTTACTTCACGTTTTGTCGAGTGGAACTTTGGAGCGCATGTGCTTCATAGTGCTTTTCTATTGCGCAGTTAATCACAAGACGAAACCCATGCGACTTCATCCATCCCTTCTGCCATACTGTGTTGCAGGTAATAATTGTTTCATTTCGTTTTTATTGAACAATATTTAGTTTCTTGTGTCGTGTTTCATTTGCCCGTGAGTGTCCGTGGCTGGTTGAACTGTGCGCCAGCCATTACAAGCGCACCGCGTGTTCTGCCGAGTCTCCGCCCATGATGCGTTCAGGGACATCTTGTAAATAACAGTGAACTTGTGTTGTATTCTCTTTTTCTGTAAATAACCACTATACGATCACACGTTGTTAATTCTGTTTTGTTATCTACAATGTTTTGCATTTGAGAACAATCTCGAGGAGATTCAGGTTAATCACAAGACGAAACCCATGCGACTTCATCCATCCCTTCTGCCATACTGTGTTGCAGTGTTGCAGAAATAAAAGAAATAAAAAGACACATCCACGCGTCTCGTCTTCATTAATACGGCAGCATCGTGGGGATGAAGACAGTCACTGTTGTGACACCCGTCACATTGGTGCCGTGACCCGGATCACAAATGACTCTCCACTTCGGACCGGGACCGCGATGCTGCACAATGAAGACGCTGTGCAGTCCCATCACTCGGTGGACGGTGTGTCGACCCCCGTTTTGGAAATACATGTAGTGTGTTAATTGTCTACCTGCTGTTTTGCAATTAGTGTGTTTTTTTTCATGTACGTGTTTTCATGTGTTAAGTCTAAGAATGAGCTCCTTACAAGTAACAAGTAGCACACCTTTGAATGAGTGTGTTGGTAGAGGTAGAGGCTTCCCAACCGTGTAACATATGTAACGGCGTTGTACACTTAGGTTATTAAATTATGAAGGAAGTGACGCAACGGCGCACGGTATGGCACTATGTCCCGCCCATAGTTTCCAGAAACAATCTCGAGGAGATTCAGGGTGAGTCGCAATTTTCTGTTGGTCTCGATTAACGCGCATTTTCATGACAATATCTTATTTTGTTTCCCCTTTTGTACTGTCTAGTGTTATCTAATTAGTTCCCTTATTCATTTCGAGTCCAGATTACTTTTTGTGTCATTATTTACTTCACGTTTTGTCGAGTGGAACTTTGGAGCGCATGTGCTTCATAGTGCTTTTCTATTGCGCAGTTAATCACAAGACGAAACCCATGCGACTTCATCCATCCCTTCTGCCATACTGTGTTGCAGGTAATTGTTTCATTTCGTTTTTATTGAACAATATTTAGTTTCTTGTGTCGTGTTTCATTTGCCCGTGAGTGTCCGTGGCTGGTTGAACTGTGCGCCAGCCATTACAAGCGCACCGCGTGTTCTGCCGAGTCTCCGCCCATGATGCGTTCAGGGACATCTTGTAAATAACAGTGAACTTGTGTTGTATTCTCTTTTTCTGTAAATAACCACTATACGATCACACGTTGTTAATTCTGTTTTGTTATCTACAATGTTTTGCATTTGAGAACAATCTCGAGGAGATTCAGGTTAATCACAAGACGAAACCCATGCGACTTCATCCATCCCTTCTGCCATACTGTGTTGCAGTGTTGCAGAAATAAAAGAAATAAAAAGACACATCCACGCGTCTCGTCTTCATTAATACGGCAGCATCGTGGGGATGAAGACAGTCACTGTTGTGACACCCGTCACATATATATATATATATATATATATATATATATATATATATATATATTAAAATGGAATTTTCTGTGTCGCTCTTTCTCTTGTTTCTATTTATAATTGTATTTTATTTATTGAATTCTATTTTGTGATTGTATTTTATGTATTATAGCACCTATCGATGAGAAGGTTTCTTCAGCCGTCATCTGTACAAAATCGGCCCCATTTATATATCCCTAATGTCCAGACATGGTGGCGCCGGACACAGCTATGATAGGTCCCTACTATCAGGTTGGGGGGGGGGGGCAGGGGACCCCTCCCTGTGGCCCCACTGATTGTTCCTACATTCCTGACTAACGACTGGCCTATTACCCCCACTCCCACCGGTATCACCTCATCAGCATAACGACCCTCATCAGCATTGCGAAAGTTGCCTAACCTGTTTTGCCTAAGCAGGCTATTGTATGAATGATCCAAATTGAACCTCACCCCACCAGACCGGTTTAATGAAGGATTTTGTTGTTTTATAAGAATCGCTTCTTTTACCCCCCTTTCAAACCTTCTATGTTCTTTCGCTAAGATTTTAACCTCATTGTCGTCAAATGAGTGGTTGCTAGCTTTTAGGTGCAAATGTACTGCCGATTGAGGCCCACTAGTATTATCCCTGCGATGTTGATAAAGTCTTTTTTTGAGAATTTGTTGAGTCTCCCCAATGTACTGCTCTTTACAATTTTCATTCTTACAATGTATGGAATAAACTACATTACTTTGTTTTTCATTTGGTAGCCTATCTTTTGGATGCACTAATTTTTGCCTTAACGTGTTTATCGGTTTGAAATAAGTAGGAATTTTATGTTGCCAAAGGACTCTTTGTAATTTTTCAGAAACTCCTGCAATGTACGGTACTGCTACTCCTCTCCTTTTTGAATCTTGAGAATTATTGGTTTCGTTCGCGATTCTTTCTTTCTGACATTTGTTGAATGACCACTGAGGGTACCCACAGTTAGTGAGCGCTCTCCTGATATGTTTTGACTCCTGTTCTCTACCTTCAGTGCTAGTTGGTATTAGTTTAGCCCTATGCTGGAGGGTTCTGATAACTCCTAGTTTATGTTGTAAAGGGTGGTTAGAGTCAAAAAGTAAGTATTGGTCAGTGTGAGTAGCCTTCCTAAAGACTTCTGTTTTTAGCGCTCTGTCCTCTTTTATAATTACTTTACAATCCAAGAAGGCTAGTTGGTTCTCTTGAATGTCCTCACGAGTAAATTTAATGTTGAAGTCTACAGAGTTGAGGTGATCTGTGAAGGATTGAATTTCTTGTTTCTTAATTATGACAAAAGTATCGTCCACATATCTAAACCAGTGTCTAGGTTTTGTCCCCGGGAAGGATGTGAGGGCCTGTTTCTCCATCTCTTCCATGTAAAGATTAGCCACTATGGGTGAAACTGGTGAGCCCATAGCACAACCATGAATTTGTTTATAAAATTTTTCCCGAAAAATTTTTACCACTCATTTGACGACAATGAGGTTAAAATCTTAGCGAAAGAACATAGATGGTTTGAAAGGGGGGTAAAAGAAGCGATTCTTATAAAACAACAAAATCCTTCATTAAACCGGTCTGGTGGGGTGAGGTTCAATTTGGATCGTTCATACAATAGCCTGCTTAGGCAAAACAGGTTAGGCAACTTTCGCAATGCTGATGAGGGTTGTTATGCTGATGAGGTGATACTGGGAGGAGTGGGGGTAATAGGCCAGTCGTTAGTCAGGAATGTAGGAACAATCAGTGGGGCCACAGGGAGGGGTCCCCTGCCCCCCCCAACCTGAGAGTAGGGACCTATCATAGCTGTGTCCGGCGCCACCATGTCTGGACATTAGGGATATATAAATGGGGCCGATACGACCAGTCAGACTTTAGTTCGCTGACGAAGCCTCTTGGATAGGAGGCGAAACGTCCGAAACCTTCACTTTTGTACAGATGACGGCTGAAGAAACCTTCTCATCGATGGACCACTCCTGTACGACTGAGAGCTTACACAGACGTATAGCACCTATGCTTGTCTGTGACTGTAAAGTGTCCTTGAGAGCTTTGAAAGGCGCTTAAAATATAATGTATGATTATTATTAGTATCAAAGATTCTAAATAAAATGGCACAGAAAACACCCAACTCGCATCGCCAATTGCATTTGTTCTGCATTGGAGAAGTTCTCTCCTAAAATGGTACAAATTACAATAACCACTGCAAATATATAATGTAAACTACTGTGACAACATGTTGTATCCATCGTTTTAATGTCTTCTACTTGCCGATATTTTAAAAGGTGAAATGTAAACTTAGTTATAAAGAACTTGGGTACCAACAGAACACTTTTCTGTGATTGAAAGGTGTGTCTTGTTCCTTGTTTGTGTGTCAATGTCTAAAGTAAACCAATTATTCTTTAAAGTAACACATGCACATTCATTCACATTGCAACCTGCTGGTTTTATACAAGAGGATTAAATAAAGTAGGCACGATTCTCAGTTTTATCTCTTTTCTTTTATCTCTTTATTTTCAGAATCCTGACTTTATTTTAATAATTCAGACTTTAAATTGAGGATACTCACTTTAAAGTCTCAATTCAGAGATAAAAGTGAGAATATTTTCTGTTTGTTGGCCCTAAAATCCACATTTTAACCCATCAAATCAATGGTAGCATTTTAATCACTCTCTCTGTCATGACATTTATATTCCACATGATGGTGCAGTGGAACAAATGAGGCTTCATTGGCCAAAAAGCAAACCATTTC